>NC_133621.1:164370542-164705542 GCF_048593235.1 Sminthopsis crassicaudata
GAAAGAAAGAAAGAAAGAAAGAAAGAAAGAAAGAAAGAAAGAAAGAAAGAAAGAAAGAAAGAAAGAAAGAAAGAAAGAAAGAAAGAAAGAGAAAGGGAGGGAGGAAGGAAGGAGAAAAACTAATCCTGCATAGAAATAATTCTTTTTGCATTATGTTGAAATGTTGAGGGAAAAGTAAATAGTTTTAAGTATGAAGTGACAGAAATAACCTACCTTATCTTCTTTGAGTGATAAATCATTAATTTATAAATTCCTACTATTAGACACAACATTTCAACGGGATGATTTATGCTAAGTTTTCAGATATAGCAGTTATTCAGCTAAATATCTATTTAAATATGTGGAATGATTAAATTTAGTAGAACTGGGGAACATAGCAAAAAAAGTGTTCATCAGCATTAGACAGAAGATGAAATGGTCTTCAGAAGATGGTTTGAGGTGTGTTGGAAAAATAAGTATTTTATACTATGCTGTGCTACTATGTGTATGTTGGTTTCTAATATTGTCTTGGTCAAATAAATCAATACTTGAAATAACTAAACAGTTCACAAAATGAAACCCTTTCTATTTTGGCAAATTTCATTTTAAAACCTGCACCATCAAAGTACTAGAAGTTTACAGTTCCTATATTCCACATGTTCCACATGTTCTGGTATCACTTTTCACTTCATTGCTGTTAGCATACAGGATGGCACTGCAAGGCCTCTTTTGCAAATCCACTTGATTTTCTTTCCTTCTTGTCGAAAATATCCAATAAAATATTAAATTGACATAATAATAGTGATAATGATAAAAATGTCTCTAGCTGGTATGTGCTTTAAGGCAAACAAAGCATTTTCTTACAACAGCCATGAGAGGTAAGTGGTATTTATGATCCCTATCTTGCAGATGAGGAAACTGAGGCTACAGGAGGTTGTGACTGGTTTGTGGGTCACACAGCTACTAATATCAAGCAAAACCCTACAGAATGTTGAGCTCTATGAGAGGGGCTTTTTAAGAAACATAGTCACAGGAACCAGAGGGTTAACCAATTAAATAACATGTAGTTAAAGATATTAGAAGTCACAATGTGGGGGGAAAAGATAATTCTCTTCCACCAAAGTCCTTTCTAATGCTATATTCAGAGCAGGCCACCATTGGAAGAAAACATTTTTATTCATATTTGGATTTCACAAACCTATATGAAGGGTACCTACCATTTTCACCAGCTAAGTGGCAAAACAGACATTTACATATCAGTTTTATCCAGATATGGTACCCTGAGTACTATAAGGTAATGGACCTTGGACGATTTAATTCAGTTCATCCTTCCAAGAAGCTGGCCTGATTTCCTTCAGCTGAACTAACATATTAATTTTGACTTTCTAACTCCACAATAGTGAATTTTAGCAAGAGTTGGATTTACCGTAGTTTAAAAATATTTTCTCTGTTGCTGAGGTATCCGTTTTAAATTCACAGAGAATTGAGAAAAGCAATGAACAAAACACATTCTTATATCTATAGAGTCCAATTCCCTTCTGTAACTAGACACTATCCACAAACCAATATTTATTCCTGCTGCTCAGGAACATATGAGGGTTTTGTTGTTGCTGTTGTTGTTGTTGTGTGTATGGGGGTTATAATTGTTTTGTTATTATTGTTATCCCTTCACAATTGTACAGAAGGGGTTGGTTAGACTGACAGTCAATCTTTGACCTTCAGTTTTGCATTTATTATTTAGGAATGCAAGAGACTTAAAATAAGGAATGAATGAATAATATATATCATAAATAGTAAGTCACTCTTCATATGTCTAAATAAAATTGACCCTCCAAAATATCCTCAAAAGGAAAACTCAACATTTTAAAAATCATGCAGAAAAATCAACTTCTAAAACAAAGCTCAATACTGTATATATTAAGCCCCCATTCTATAAGGTGGAACATTATTCATTAACATGTACAGTCTTTTGAAATATTTATTTTCCTTTTAATTGCATGTGAATTAGCTGGAAGAAGCTGTAGGGAAGCCCTCTTACTGACTTAAGCCTTCTCAGCAGTTTGTTAAATTCTAGCCTCAAATCCCTTGAGGGAATAGTGGATTCAAAGCAGCTTTTAATCATACTATAAGGAGGGTGAAGTTGTATGTAAGTAGGTCATAGAGAAAGCATTATGAGTGCATAGGTTACTGCTTTATTTAACAACTACAGTGTAACATACTTTCAAAGCACATTTGCTTTTCCCATTTAAAGTTAGAAGAAGGACCAGGGTCAGATGCAAAAGAAAACTTACTCTATAAAGATACAAAGATAGGAACCAAGAAAAGCTTTTGGGATACAGCAGAATTTAAATAGTGAAGCTACAAATATACAAATGATGAAACAGAAGTATAGGATTCCATGTAGGGTGTGTGTGTGTGTGTGTGTGTGTGTGTGTGTGTGTGTGTGTGTGTGTGTGTGTGTATGTTGTGTTGGGAGAAGGGAACAAGAAACACATTTCAGGGTTAGAGCTAATAGCAGTCTTCCAATCTAAAATCTTATTTCAAATGTCTATTATGTTTCCATGATTTCAGCCCTTATACAAGATCATCTTATTTAAACTGAACTTTTAAAAGGTCTTAAACTTAAAAAAAAACTACCATCCTCCAAATATTCCTCTCTTCCTAAATGACAGAAATCAAAGTTAAAAGATGCAAAAAAAAAAAAAAATGTATCCTCTTGGATGTGTTTTGTGCTAGACTGAGTCATCCAGCACCATGTTTGGGTAGTTGGATTTACTTGATGGTTAGCCCCATTGGTCTAGTTCCAGAAGCCTTCAAATTCCATGGAGCTATTTAGTATTCTGATGAAGTTAAAACAGCAACTACAGGGGTAAGCTTGATCTCAACTGGTCTTCCCCATTTGCAGAACCTACAAACTTAAATCCTGGGTAATATAACTTTGAGTTCAGAAGCAAGGGCTTTCACTTTTGTCTGGGACCTTTCCGTTTTAGTACCACAAACTAAAAACCCTGAAGCTCTTCTCTCATCCCATCCCCCTACCTTCCTTAATTGTCTCTCTCTTTCTCTCTCTTTTTTTAATCAACTTGCTATTCATTTCCCAAACAAAAGGCAATGTAAGAATTGGAAGCACTTCAAGGGGGAAGTTTCTGAATGACCTCATTTCATAGCAACCCTTCCCAGGCAAGTAAATGCAGTGTTCCATTTTAACAGCCCACCTTCCTTATCCTCCATCCTATACTGAACTCAGGCCAATGAGCACTGTATGAGGCCCAGATTATTGCTGGCTTCAAAACAAGGACATTCAATTAAAAAAAAAAACCTTAAAAAAAAAAAAGAAATGCTGCATAGTATGATAGATGAAATACTGTTTCTACTAAAAGGCTCCCTCCCACTTTATCAATGAAATAGTCATTAGGCACAGATTTCCAATGGAACAATCCTATTAAAGCAAGGTACATTATTTTATTTTGATGCTAGAGTCTAATGTGTTTCTCACACACAAGATTTGAAACAGTTAAAAAAAAAAGTGATGGGACACCTGATTCCCTCCTCCTGCCAATAACACAGTGTATTCCATGATGAATAGTCATTCTGTTACCACTAAACATTAATTAGAAACATTAATGAGAAACTCTTTAAAAGACTTTACCATATCAGCAACATAGCTACCTAAAGTCATGGAAAACTCTGTACAATGATTGTATCCTTCTTTTAAAAAATGTACCTGCACTGCTGGCTCTTTGTGTCAAGCCAGAATCCAAAACAGATTTCCCTTATCACATTTTCAGATTCAAATTTTATTAACATAACTGTTGTGGTTAAAAACAACAACAACCCACCAATGTGCTTAAAGCAATTTGGAGCCAGAAAAATGGGACCTAAATGGGAATTTCCTATCATTTCCAGCCAATAAATTTGAAATCCACATGAATTTTAAGTACCTGAGAGGCTATCTGACTTTGTGGCCATGTGTTTGTTCTTAGCCCATTCCAGCTTCATTATCGACTTGCAAAAATAAACTGTGGTGTTTTTCATGTGCTTTAAAAAATAAAAATAAAACAGATCCATAAGTGATACAGTGTGAATGTATCTTTTTTAGTTTTACAAAGGTGTAGGTTGATTTTTTAAAAATTGACAGCAACAAGTGAAAACTTTCCACCCGTTTCTCCCCCCTCTCATTTTGAAAACTCATAAAATGTTGGCCTTATTAAATTCTATTAAGGTTACACCACCTGTTTCATAAAAATAAGTCCTAAAATTAACATTTTCTGGGAACATGAACATGCTATTAAAATTTCATTTTACATTTTAAAGTACATTTAAAATAGGCATATCTGCATTAAAACTACTGCAGACTGCTTATTTCTAAGTTTTTTTTTCCCCAAAAACATCTTTTATTCACAGCAAATATTGAACTGTGAATTTATCTACATTTAGAAGGCTCTCTCAAATTGAAGGTGTTGCTTGTCGTACACACATCTAAATATTAAGAACATACACAAATAATGCACACACCCACACCCGTATATACATATACAAGGAACATATACACCACCACATATAATACACATATACATTTTTGCATTCTGAAACTCAGGTGTAAATGAGATTTTTATAATGATTTCTCCCAACAAAGAAAATAGGAACACTTCATAGGAACAATTCAATAGAAACACATATCCAAATAGCAACGTCTTTTCTTTCCTTCATTCTTTCTTTTTCTTTTCCATTTCTTTTGCCCTTTCTTTTCTTTATGTTTCTTCTTTGCCTCCCTTTTTTTCTCCTCTTTTTTTTTTTTCTTTGTTTCTCAACAGAGAGCTCCAATTGTGGAACAATGCCAAAAGCTAGGGAAGAGGGGGAGGGAGGGAGAGAGAGAGAGAGAGAGAGAGGAAAAGAGAGAGAAAGAGAGAGGCACACACACAGACATAGAGAGAGGGAGACAGAAAGAGACATACACAGAGAGAGGACAGAAGAGAGAGACAGAGATAGAGGCAGAAAGACAGACACAGAGACACAGACACAGGGTGTGTGTGTGTGTGTGTGTGTGTGTGTCTGTGTCCGTGTGTGATAAAGAGGAAGGTAAGGGAAGAGTGAATGGAGCAGTCATTGCTTATCTGGAAGAGAAATCAAGTTTGGCTTTGCTTTGGCTAAGGCTGATTTCTGAACTAGGAACAGCTGCTCTATTCACTGGGCAATGCAATTCCTTTTCAGACACTGCCAGGGGATATGCTAAGGGAGGCAGGATCAAGTACTGTGTGAAACGAAAGTGAGTAATAGCATGGGAAAATTAGGAAGGCAAGAGTAGGGAGAAGTAGGCAGAAAAAATGAAGATTTGCTAGTATATTGCAGGCATCAATAAATATTTGCAAATTGATGAAAGAATGCCTTTGGTAATACTCTCAAAGCTACTTGTATTTTAAAAATTCTCCCAGATTATATACTCAAGTGCTGGTCTTGTCAACAGGAATAAACTCCACTGGTTTTTATAAATTTATAATTGAGGAAAGAATATCCCTGCCTTACAGTATCCTCATCAGAGAAAGGTTTGCAGCCTATTAAAGTTCCTATCCCAATCTCTGCCCTTCTACTTCTGTCTATTTTCCCTCCTCTTTCCCCTGGCTCAAAGCAAAGTTTTTCCCTAGTTTCACATTTAAGTTACTGAAACGTGATAAAAGAAGAGAATGAATTACTGCCTTAAGAAATGGAACCAACAGCTAGCTGAACAGCTGCATCTAGAAGGAAGATAGCACAGTAGGCATTACTCTGGGTTTCAATGAAAGCAGCAACAGGTGGGGGGTGAAAGAGAAAGAAATGAAAGCGTTTTGAGCCTTCTGGTGGGGTGTTCTGTGACTGTAGTCCTGGCATGAATCACAATCCCATCTTATGAGCCAGTCTCGGGAGGTACTTCAGCTCCATTTGTCTGGGTCTCTCCCTTTCAAACAAATATATCTTGATGACGAGGGAGGATTAGACACAGCACAAGCTTTGGGTTTCAGTAAATTAAAACACATGAATCTACTTTACCCTCAATGATAACTAATCTCCATAGAAGAGCTTTTGTCCATTATGTGGAGAGTACACCTAATATGGAGGCTGGAGACAAGAGCTGGATAAGACTGTTACTTTAAAATAGAATGAAAACATCATGAGATCTGAGAACCAAGCCTGTTGGGTTCTCCATTTCATTCTGTCAAAGATCCTGCTGGATGGCACTGGAAATTAATGATTTAACTTTCTGATGAATCAGCTAGTCTCTTTAACAAATGGGCAACTATCACTTCTTAGTAGTGAAATCTAAAAAAATTAAAAAATAATTAAAGGCTACCATTATTTTCAGATAATGACTAGTTATGTTTTTAACTTTCTTATTACTCTATCAGTTCTATAACTAATCCATTAAAATGTCAATGTGGGTTGAAAATGACTCAAGTTTTGGAGCACAAGACATCTATTTTTTTCCAATGACATGGTTCAAATATATCTTTTAAAAACAAGATTATTTAAAGAGATTTGAAAATTTTGCTTTGTTTCTTATTTTAAACTTTAAACAAATTATAAATCTCCAAAGTTCATGAGAAAGAACAACTGGTTTTTCAGTTTTTTTTCTCAAATGTTTTTAAGAAGGACTATATGAATTATTTGTCAGAAAGTTGGGTGTCTACACAAAAATTTTAGTGTAGATATAAGAATCATGTTTTTCTGATAAAATGTCTAGGGGTTTGGATTCCTAGGTGAACTGCACTACCAAATGTGTGATCTTGGCAAAAACTGAACCATTATGTGTTTCAGTTCTTCTACATATAAAGTGATAATTTCTTCTTCCATACATTATTTAAATGTGTTGCTATTAAAAGACATCATAACAATAAATTGACTTTGGCTTTTGTAAAGAAAAACATTATATTATAAGCTCATAGATTTAAAGACAGAAGAGAAACCAAAGGCTATCTCATCATTTTACAAATGAAAAAACTGAGGCTACATGATGCTTAAGGTCATACAGTGTCAGGATTTGAACTTATGTCTCCCAGAGCTATGTTCACTATGCCATCTATCTGCTTTTGGATTTTAAACCCAAGGCAGTATGATTTTATTTGGGTAGCTAGATAGCACAGTGGATAGAGCATAGGACTTGGAGATCTAGATTCAAATGTTACCTCAGATATTTACTAGCTATGTGATTGTAAGCAAATATAATAATAGAGAACATTTACATGGAATTTGTGCCATATATATGTTATCTCATTTTACTATAATAATCCTGTGAAGTACTTGCTATTTTTCTTCCCATTTTACAGAAAAGGAAAGTGAGACAGAGAGAAATTAAGACTTCCAAAGGTCATAGAGCTGGTAAATGTATGTGGTCTTCTGACTCCAAGTTCAGGGCTCTTATCCACCACTATGCCATCTAGTTGTCATTTTGTGCTATTAGCTGGCTAATCTCTCTGTGGCTCAGTTTCCACACTGTAAAAATGAGGACGTTAATAATAGCACCTATGTCACAGGATAATTGCGAAGATCAAATGAAATAATATCTATAAAGTATTTTCCGATCCCTAAAAATCTATGTAAATGCTACTTATTATTTTTATATTAGTTTAGCTATTTATATGACCAATATTCCTTCCCTTCATTTTCCCACCTCAATCAACTTATGCTACATGGCCTATCTCAAGTCTTATTTCCTCTTGGCAGCCTTTCTATAGTAATTTGGTCTCCATAGAATTCAACATTTTTTGAATCATAATCCATTTATTGCCCATACCACATCACTTAGCACATTATACCCTAGCTTGTGCTTTCTCCATATTTCATGTGTATTAATCAATATCTCTCCTCCCACCCCGACACTTGGACCATAAACTCCATGAAGGCAAGGAACAATGTTTTATATATTTTTCTTGTATCTCTCACAGTATTAATGCTAGGCACATAATAGTCCATATATACTTGGCTGATCATCACAGCATGAATTACTGGTGGTCTATCTGATCTCCTCCATGGAGATGAAGCACAAAGTTAGGGAAGAATACTTTATTCTGTATTTATATTCAAAGAATGTTTCAAATTCATCTAAATTTACTATTTTTTCCAGTTCTCCCCATTCCAGAAGTTAAAAACAACTCAAGGAAAGAAAATCTTAGGGGTATGCTTAAAATCCTTCCATTCTTTGTTCTTGTGAACCTCAATAGTCGAAATGGAGAATAGAGGAGAAATTATTAAAAGTAAAAGGACTGTTATTTTCCCTCTCATATTCTATTTTTTTTTCTTTTATCTTTCATTCTTTTACTCTGATCACAAATTTGGCAAGGAGATGAGCTGGAAGGAACAGAGGGCTGCACCTTAGGGAGCTGAATTTACTTCAGAAGGGGAAGTGTGTCTAAATCCACAGAAAAATCAGTCACTAAGCATAGAACAAAATCCATAATCTTTCTTACAAAAGTATATTTTTTGTTTTAACTGATTCATATTAATGGGTAAAATAATAATGGATTGGGAAATTCAGACAAATGGCAATACTATAGCTAACATTTTAATGGAGCTTTGAGATTTGCAAAACACTTTATATACATAATCTTACTTGATTACACTGTTCTTGTGAGTTGCTTGTTATTATCTTTTTAAAAAAATATGAAGAAATTGAGAGAGGATAAATAATTTGCCAAGAGTAGAAGCAAAATTCTAATTCAGATATTCTAAAGCCAGCATTGTGCCATCAATATAGGATGCAAAGTACCGGAACCTCAGGCAAGAAAATATGTAGATTATTTAACAATGTACCAAATTTTTAAGGACCATAGGTTCTATTTTTCCTTACACATGCGCGCACACACACACACACACAATTATTTTAAAAGCTATAAGTCCCAGTAAGAATTGAAATGATGCACCAAGGTTTCCCCTTCCCTTCGTACCATCCCCTAATTCCACTTATATAGCCATCAGGGAACCTCAGGGTAACATAAGCAGCTGACAATTATCTTCTGGAAATATTCCTCTTAGCAATGTTTTAGCAAAGAGGCATGGATGATAGTCCTAATAGCTAAAAAAAATAAAAGCATCTTAATTATTGACACCTGAAACTGCTTTCTCCTACCTAAAAGGGAAATCACAGGATTTCAGAACTGGAATGAAGTAGGATCATTCACCTCCTTATGAATACATGCTGGCCAGCTGCAAGATAAGTAACTATACCCATTGATGGTCTTTGAACCATCTTGTTTGTGGAGGGGAATGGATGAATAGAGGCAAAAAGAAGACCTAGAAATCTGAGAGCCAAAGAGAAAAACACTGTTGAATCCTAGGACAGAGTAACACTATTATTCCTGAGATTGTTCCACAATGGGGAAGTGAAGCATTTGATCAGTTCCTATATAAAGGCTCAACTCTACTAGAGCTACTTAATTTAGAAGACAGCTATTGACCAACGAGAGAGAGAGAGAGAGAGAGAGAGAGAGAGAGAGAGAGAGAGAGAGAGAGAGAGAGAGAGAGAGAGAGAGAGAGAGAGAGAGAGAGAGAGAGAGAGAGACAGAGAGAGAGAGACAGAGAGACAGAGAGACAGAATGTGAGAGAGAGAGAGAGAGAATAAGAGAGAGAGAAAGAGAGAATGAGAGAGAGAGAGAGTGAGACAGACAGACAGACAGACCTAGGCTCAGAGAGACACAGACAGAGACAGATACACATATACAGAAACACAGAGACAGAGATAGAAATCCAGAGATATATATAGAGAAAGATACACACACACACACACACACACACACACACACACACACACAGAAAAGATTCTTACAAACTTGTAAATACAGCAGAGCTGTAAGTCATGTTATGTTCTATTTTAATAAGCTTTTCTTCCCCATGACAAGAAAATTCAAGTTTTTATTTCCTCTGTGGGTATGCTGGCAAGTCCTGTTTCATAAACTCTAGTGATTCATCATCTTCTCAGGCAGCCAATCACAGAACAGGTCAAGTTGGAATAGGCTATGGAGGCTGAAGCTCATACTGCCCTAGTAATGTATGTCATCCTGGGCATGGTGTCATCCTTTCCCGATTGCTGACATTTTCAGTTACCTCTGATAGGAATGACATACAAGTAAATGTGTTGGAAAGCAGTAAAAGAGTCATGGGAAAGCTGTGGCAAAGATAAATAACACCTGTACATGATAATCCCTAATGACATTACAGGAAGCAGGAATGATATGTTTAGAAACAGAATTTGCCTCATCTAAAAACAACACTTAACCAGTAGTATTTGTGACACTGTACTGAATCATAATCTAGGGAATAATTTGAAAGATAATGTTCAGAAGAATAGAAATGGGCACACTTGGTGGGGAAGGAACACACACATACCTATACACATGTTAATTTAAATTTAAGTTTACAGTTTTTCTGAGATTACTCTCTGGCGATTGCTGGCATGTAAAATGTAGAGGTGTTTAAGCTCTAGAACACTTCATTTTAATTCTTAATTGGCCACATCATTTGAACCTCACGGATGTTTTCCTTCCCCAGACACCCTCTTCCCAATGTCAGCTAACTGAAATTCCACAAATTGTTAATCCTCTCCAAACCTTGTCCTTTGAAAGAAGTATGGCTGCGTCTCTCCTAAAAAATAAGAGTCTCTACTAGCTAAAAGAAGCTCTCAAACCAGCAGCAGTAGCACAGCAGGAGTAAAGAAAGATAGATAAAGATATAAAAAGAAAGAGATAGAGAAACATAGAGAAAACTAGAAACAGTGAGACTGAGAGATAAAGAGATGACAGAGAGATAGGACAGAGACAAAGAGATTTGTCTGGGAGAAAAAAACAAAACATCCTTTTCCTCCCAAAAAGCCCTGCAACCCTCAGAAAGTATCTAGATTATAAAAATGAGGAGGCTAATAAGGTTGATTCATAAATAAGTCAGAAACTGAAAAGAGTTGCACAGATTGACATATGAGGGGGGAGAGGAGAAAGGTACAAATAAATGCTGCACAGCAGCAGAGGAGGCAAAGAAGGTCCCTGCACTCCATTAATGACTTCCACAGAAATCGCTTTACGAGCAATTCAGATGGCTGCTTCTAATTTCCTCGACATCCATCCCATGCGAAAATCAAGTCATGTTTCTCATCTGGGAAGTATGGGCTCTTTAATGCCAAGTGAAAAACCCATCTTCTTTTCACATGAAGCTCTTTCCTTGGCATCTTCCCTTTAGGTTTCATCAACATAGGTGTTTCCAGGGCTGTAAGCAATGAACTTTCCATCAGCCACATCTTCTGCTAATTAACCCTCCTGATTACAATAATTAGTATTGATTCACTCCTTGAATGACTTCCTAAGTATTCAAGCACAATCTGCACTTGCTATAAAAGTTCTAGATATGAATATTAATTGAAAGTGCTCTTTTGTTTTTTCAGCCCCAAAGGTATAGTTTGCAATCTTATATACTTAAACTTGGTAACAGGAACACTTTAGTTTTTAATCTACTTTAATGAAGAGAATAATAATACTTTGGGATTAGAGATTGTACTTTGTGATCAAATAAAAACATGGAACATGGCTCAAAGCTCATTTAGGAATATATTCTGGGTATGATTTCTGCAGTCTGTTTCAAAATGACAGTTTACTCATTTGAATTTTCAAGGATTTCTCCTTGCAAATCTGAACTTTTCTTAGTTCTACATTTTAAACTATGCTTTATCTGGCATCTTCTGGTCACTTGGCAAGTTTGGGGGAGGGGTGAATTACAGGGTTAAGAATTACTGCAGGATAAAGGTTAGCTATCATGATACACCTAAGCAAATGGATGCAGAAAAGTTCACAAATTCCTAGCAGTGAGCTGTTTTTTCGATTAAAGCAAAGGGTTGGTTATTTACTGAATCTAGGAAGGTGGATTTCAGTTTCTTTATGTAAAATAAAAAGCAGCAGTACAGACTCTCAGCTAACAAGAATCACCCAAGACTTAATGGAATAATTTGATTATAAGTGAAGCATCTGTAATTTAATATGACTAAGAAAGCTAGCATGTATGTTTCCAAGTTATTTCTTAACACAAATATAATATTAACGAGCACCTGGGGAATGGAGGAAACTATTGGTTAAGATTGAATTCTCAAAATACTGTTTAACATCCTCTGGAGTTACAGAGATAACATGAATTCATTACTTTCGGCTTGTTTTCTGGATCTGATTTTTCCCAAATTATAAACTGGCCGATCTGGAGACAATGAAAAAGGTTTCACCAGTTTCCTGTTTTGAGCTCATCCTAAAAGCAATTGCTAGTGCACCCATTGGAGCGAACAGTTCACATTAGATTGGAAGTAAAAGACCAAGATAATTGCAAATCCTAGAATCCACTCTGTACAAGATGAGTAACTTCAAAAATATAGCATATCACAGCTTTAGAGAAAAAGGCATTATCTTATCTCTTCTCTGAGGACCAGTAAATGTTTCTAAAAATATTGTCAAAAGCTTCTTGTCTTAAGAAAAGCACTCTAGATCTGAACTTCTCATGCTAAATACTAGTCACATTTGCATTTATGGTTTAATAATAACATTAAAATACATTCCATATCCTCCACAATCTAAACTATAATAATTTATGTCCAAACCCTTGAAATATATTTGTTTCACAAATACACATATTTTCATACATATTGAACTCTGTCCCTAATTCTATCCTTATTATTGAAAAAATAAATTAACAAAGTATATGACCAAGAAGCATTATTTCCAAGTAAAACATTTTGATTTTTATTGATATTTCTCGTTTAAAAAAAGTGGTACAAAATCACTCTAAAAATGCACTGATCTTTTTATTGCTTTTAGTGCATATGTTTAAGCAAAACATGAATGCTTGAGAAAATAACTATCTCTTTGATAATTATGCTTATCATTAAGTAAATTAATTGCCTTTAAAGTATTATTACCATTAGTTAAATGCCCAGGAAAGAAAAAAAAGTGGTTTTTTTTTTAATTTTACAAGTTAGAAATAAATTTTTAAAAAATTATCTTCTTTGAAATCTTACTAGTCCCACATTAGAGATAAGCACTTGTCTTTCAAAACACAATTTTGGAAAGCTTGAAATTTTTTTTCTTTCCATAAAGCTGTACTTTATGAGGGCATAAGAATAAATTAAGAATCAGAAACAAAAGCTTCAATATCTCCCCACAGAGACCTATAACTCAATAATTATTATCATAGTTATTTTAGAATTACAATTTATAATTAAAATTACATGGGCAAAAGTTCCATCATTTGTCCTTGGATTTCTAATCACACTCCTTTCTGGATCAAAAACAGATCAAGGACTAGAAATAATAATTCATTTAATTAAAAAAAATTCCTCTTAACTTTATCTACATTGTAAATGCTTTAAATCTATAAAACAGGAAAACTTGAAATTGCCAGGCATTAAAATATTGTAAAGACATGCCTGACAACAAGGTATTTGCCAGATTGATAATGGTATTACAAGCTTCTCAATCAATAAGTTTTCTTTCTCTAGTTAACAGAGAGGATAGCAATAAATCTCTAACTTAATCCAACCGACATAGCTACGAAATGCAAAAAGCTCTGTGAACAGTAGATATTAAATTTTTTAAACCCACAACCATAAACAAGCAATACTAAAAGCTCTTCATTCTGCATAGTCTATACAAACAAGATTATAGAAGATAAAAAGAGTGTTGGGGGGAAAAAAAGCCCAACAGCTCCAGACATGCATTAAGCTAGTTTGACAGCTCCATTGTTCAGCCCGTCCCATTGTCAGACCCAAAGATGTATTCAGTGCTACAATGTCTGCTAGCAAATAAAGAAAAGACTACATTTTTCAAAGCAGGATGCCAATTTTCACATAATTCCCTCTGCCCCCAAAAAAGGTTAGTGGTAGCTCATTCTTAGTATAATATGGAACCGTAGTATAGGTGACATGCAAGAATTTAAATTTGTTTTCAATATGTGGGGACTCAGGACACCATACATGTTCACTGGTCCTTCAACACAGGTACATATTTTGGCAAACAGAAGAAAAGAACTCAACTGGTAGCACAAAGGACTATCTTAGGTCAGCTAAATTCTGATTAAAGTGATATTTAGAACACGTCTAATATGGAGTCATCTTATTTCCTTTTTACTATGATTATTTCAAGCACAGTGCATAATAATGAAAAAGAAATATTACAAAGGGAAAGACAAATGAAGAGTCAAATTTTGCTCTTTAAAATTAGTTGCCTATCCTTCACATGTAGCAGTAAATCAATACATGATAATCTTTCAAAAGCTAACTAGTATAAATATGACTTGCATATAGCAATCCCTTTTCTCCCTCTCTTTCTTTCACTCTCTCTCTCTCTCTCTCTCTCTCTCTCTCTCTCTCTCTCTCTCTCTCTCTCTCTCTCTCTCAACTGAGAAGCAATTTTATTCAGAGAATAGTTATTGTCATAGTCAGCTCTGGCAATTGGAAAGCATACATTAAAAACAAAGGAGATGACAACATACCTTAAAAGCAGCTCCTCATTTCTCATAGTAACAGCGGATTTGGGACAGCGCATGCTTTCTACACCGATACTCTCAACAAAAGCCAGTTCAGAAGTGCGCTCAAACATCAATGCCACAGTAGCTGTTCACTAATACTCTCTCTCTCTCTCTCTCTCTCTCTCTCTCTCTCTCTCTCTCTCTCTCTCTCTCTCTCTCTCTCTCTCTCTCTCTCTCTCTCATTCACTTTCACTCTCTCTCTCCTTCCCTCCCCCACTTCTCTTTTCCCACCCCAATCTTAGTCAAATGCTGAATGGTAGAGCAAAGGGGCCCCTGCAGATTCACTAAGTAGAAATAATCCTTTCTGACAAGTTATGTTGTCTGGGCATATTTTTACATTAATGCACTGTGCTGCCTATAGGGGTCTTGTTTGCATTTGCTCTTGCCTGGTTGGCATTAGTATTTCTAATTGCCACCTAAAATGGGGAGTGAGAGGGGGATAAAAATCAAAAGAAGTTTAAAAAATCAATTATCTTCTTTTTATCCTATCTGATGGGATTGGAATAGGTTACATTTTGTTTATTCTATAAATTAATGGCAAACATCACAGATTATCTATGCAAGACCTGGATAGACTTGCCCACTTTGAAAGATTTTTGCCTTACTCTTTCACTTACATTGAATACAGAGCTGGAATCATCTATTCCTTTGGTCTTGTCATAGCAGGGAAGGTGACAAGGTCAGGATCCATCCTTATCTCAGGAAAGGAACCAGAGGAGAAAAACTTTGGAACTTATAAAGTTCTTTAGTACCGTGCACTCTTAAAAACCCTCTAAAAGTAAGCCAAATTTAAAAGAAACTGATAAAGGAAGTAAAATTGGGCTTGTAACTCCTATATGGGATTATCAGATGAGTATCACTGCAAATGGAATTAGTTACTTTGCCAAGACAGAAAAGGACACAAGAGACTCCTGTTTTATCACATGTTCTGCTGGTAACTTACTGTATGATTGAGTAAACTGCTGCATTGCACTGGGCCTATATTTCCACATTTTTGAAAAGGGAGTAATGTATTCCACAATCTCTATGAGCTTTCCAGCTCTCAAAGTCCATGACATTTTCAACATACCAAAATGATCATTTAAATAAGCAAAAAGTAATTTCTATTGTTTCCTTTTTTAAAAATAGAGATTTTGATTCATATGCTATAGAAACTATAAATATACTAGCTACGGCCAAACAATAAACACAGTATTCCTTGCTTCTAAATCAATCATTTTTTTATTTTCTGGGATCTGACATTTTTTTTTTTTGAGAATGACTGAAAATAGTTTATCTTTTCAAAGTGAAGGGATTGTATAAAAAATATAAGATGTGATTTTATAACTATAAAAACACTATATAAATGAGTAGTTGATACAAAGAAAGCTTAGGAAGACAAAGGTCTTCTCTTTATTCCATTAATGATAGGTAGTAAATACTTAAGCAGCAATCACTTATTCTCTTGGTGCCTTTGCTTCCCCCAGTAGCTAAATGGGATCTGTAATGCCTCCTCTTTTAAAATATCTCAGAAGTTTAAAATGAAGAGATTTATATAACATGAATATACACATACACATAATATGTATAATGCAAATGCTTTCTACACCAATAAAATTACCAGTCTGGACCAAAAATGAAAAAAAAAACATAATTTATCATGTACTATTGTGTCTTATCTACACTGGTGAACTATCTCCTGATTTGGGAAACTAGGTGGTATAGTGGATTTTGTATCAGGCCTAGAGTCAAGAAGAGTTAACTTCATATCCAGCCTCAGACATTAGCACAGTGACTTTAGGCAAGCCATTTCATTCCTGTCTGTCAAAATTTCCTCATCTTTAGAATAAGGATAAGAATGGAACCTTTTTTGCAGGTTATTGTGAGGCTCAAATGAGATAATAGTTGTGAAGTACTTAGCACACTGCCTGGCACATGATAAAATAATATAAATGTTAGTTATTATAATTATGTAATTGTTAACTTCTTGAAGGGAGAGATGTCTTGTGTGAAACTTCCAGCTCTTAACAAATAATTTTGTATAAAACAGCTAATATAATCTCTTGTATGATATTATATTCTTATGTTACCTTATAAAAGTAATAGAAGCTAAATTATAGAAGTGCTGATTTATGAAAATGCTAAATACACAAAGAGAGATGATATTAGTAGGGTAAGTATTTAGACACAATATCTGAAGATGATGGTGTGATTCCCAAGTAGGCATCAAGATCACCTAATAATTATCATAAATTTAGAATAACAAGGGGCTTCAGAGCCACTCCTTGTAAAGATGAAGAAATGCAGAGAGTTCAGATCTGTATTAGTGTTTAAGGAAGTATTCAAAATTTGTTCTTCCTCTTCCCCAAGTCCCATAATATCCACTATGCTACTTCGGCTAGTTTTCTTCAAGGTACTGGGTTGCTACTGGATCACTCATCTTTTTATAGTAGCTTTATTTATTTAGTTAGTTAATTTTGGTAGGAAACAAGAATCTGAAAGAATAAGAAGATAACTGAATAATGGCTGGACAAATTATGGCATACTTTGAATATAATTTTGTGCTTCTTTAGTCATTCAAGCATGTTTGACTTTTGTGACCTTGTGGACCATACTGTTCCATGGATAAGGATAAAGGAATGGCTTGCTATTTCCTCCTCTAGTTGGAGGTCACAAGCTTATTCCTATCTGAGATTGGATTTGTACTCAGATCTTTCTGATGGTAAGTCAGCAACTGAGCCATCTAGCTGCTTTCTTTTGAATACAATAAAATACTGTTTGCTTGTTTGTTTGTTTATTTTTTTCTGAAAGAAATGGAGAGTTTCATTCAAAACCTGGAAAACCTGTGTGAACTGATGCAATGTAAAGAAAAATTTATATTAAAACATCAATATTTTAAAAATGAATTTTGTTCTGACAGACTTAAAAACTCTAATCAATGTAATGATCAATCATGATCCTATAGGACTTAAGATTCTTTTTAAAATGTTTCCTACCTCATGAAAGAGAAATGATGGAATAACATGATTGAGACACATTTTTGGACCTGTCTCTACGAGTGGATTTATTTTGCTTGACTGGATAATTTGTTGAAAGGGTTTTGTAATTTTTTCCCAGTGGGTAGGAGGTGGAGAGGAAAAAATAAGTTCTTGATAATTTTTAAAAGGGGTTAGGAAATTAAATTCAATAAACATGTATTGCCTACTATGTGCTATCTCTGTGCTAACTGTAATTGTAGAAGAAACAAATCATTTAGGCCCAGAGTTGCAGTTGACATTCCTTCTAAATGAAAGTTTTTAAAATCAAACTAAAAAATTGAAAATCTAAGTTTTGAAGAAAATAAAATAATACTAAATGAACCATAGAAAAATATGAAGTTATGTCAATATCTATTATCTATTTAATTTTCCATTTTCTTTTTTGTGTGTGATTTAGATGTACTTAGTGTTTAACAAAACTTTGTAATAAGCTCCTAAAATTCCATTTGAAAAATTAATCTCAATGATTTTATTCAATGCCTTGAATTATTATGTTTAAAGTTTATACTGCAAAACGAAGGTAGGTAGCACCACATCTCAGTGCAACAATGTGATACTAAGTCTTTTGGGAAATAGAATGATTCTAATAAATGTTTCTTATAGTGAAGAACAAAGGGACTTTAGCTATCTCTCTCTAGTCAGCATAGATCTATCCTAAAAGAAATCTTGGAATATGGACATGAAGCCTGTCAAGCTGTAGGCTTTAGGTAACTAGCAATGACATCTTTAATTAAGAAACAACAGGAAAAATACTCCATTTTGAAAAAGAATGGAAAGACTTCACAGAAGATTCTTGAGATAAGTGTTTAGGTAATGTTCAAAGTTTAGGCTTATAGAATTTGATAGTAGGATGACTCAATTAGTTATCCTGCCCCCTAACTTGTCTGCCTGAGAAATGAGACATTTATTCACAGTCAAACCACTATAGTCCAGCAAGTGAAGTTCAGAGTATCATAAGAGCAGCAGTAGGAAACTAAGCCAAGTTCCATTAAATCATGATCATTGGTACTTTTAGAAGGCTCCCTTCTGCTTTGGGATAAGGGTGGGGGAAGGGAAAGAGGCTGGAGCCATTGCAAATCACTAAGTGAAACATAAACTTACAGCATTTTTTTTTAAAGCAAAACTCAGCTGTGATAGTAAAGAATGGGTCCGATGGCAATCTGAGATGCTGTGTAACACAAGCTGTTTTTATGTGGATAGTCAATAATCGCCTCTAAGTCACAGGTAAGAAACAGTAGGCAGCATGGGGGCAGCCAGCCCAGTAAGTGAGCACAAATTCATTGCTCCCTGAAAGCTAGGGTACAATAATTTAACTCACTGAAGTTCTCAGTGAGTTAAAAAAAAGGCAGGGTACCTAGTGGATAGAGGACTGGCCTCACAATTTAAAGATCTAGGTTTAAGTCATCTGGCCAGTACATATTGTTAAGTGACCATTGGAAAATGCAATTACTGAATTGTAGAATGGTTGCTGATCAGGATTGGTAGAGGGAATTTCTTCATAAAGGCATTCTTTACACTAAGGAAATCACTGGGCTGAACAACACATGTTGTCAATGCTCAAGCTTCCTTGCCTTCAAAATAGGACCACTGACTAGGATAAGTAGATGTCCTTAGATGGATAATTAAGGAGAATAACTGTGAGACACTCTACAATGATCAAGTGTTATATCAATATTGAAACAGATATAAACATTAAGCCACGAGGTACTTGGAATTTACTGAAAAGACTTGAAGATTGGCACTGGATAAAATGGAGAGCCATTATTAAGAAGAGTAAGAGTAATAAAGATTTGTGAAACCAGAGAAATGGGTTAACACTCAGAGAACTATTTTTCCATGTCAATTGAGAAAAATCAGTTAAAACTTAAAAGAAAGAAAAGTTCCAATATGAAATGGGTATCATGTAGTTAGTTGTTTAAAAAAAAAAACTTTTAGTTTGAGAGCTCTTCAAAATTGACAAACTTCCCCCTCCCCACTAAAATCTCCATTACCTTGAACTGTTACTCTGGGTCTAAAGTTTTACCATGAGCCACATGTAGAGAGAAATGAAAGTTGGGAGGGGCACATGTATGCAGTGGAGGATACAGGATGTGGCCAGTGAGGAACCTGTGCTTCAAGTAACCATAAATATTCTTTCCCTTTTTCTTCCAACAATATAGATTCTATTTACAAATGAATAGGAGGGGAAAACCCCCAAATGAATAGGTCAATATTATGTGATAATAAAATCTTTTAATTGATTGGGGCGAATAAAAAAATTCATGACTAATGAATTGGACTGAGTATTTATATAAAAGGTGCCTCCGTTTTTTGCCTTCCTGGTTACAAGAAAGGTAGGTCCAAGTTGAGTAATTAGGTGGGAAAAAAGAGGCAGAGTGCTTTTCCTCACCCATGAGCTTCCATGTGTCTCTAAATAAGTTCCAGGATGAAAGTGTCCAGGTGACCTGGTGAGAGTGGGAAGTCCAGAGGGACCCAGTGCAGATTCTACTGGCAGCTAGGATTGGTACCAGAATCCACCAGAAGGATGAGGCTGATAACTTTGGAGGAGTGTCCTACATCAGTAGAAAAGCTACTCAGGCTAGCAACATCTCCAGCAGAAATGCTTTCTTTGGGGAGAGAGGGGACAGTGTGACTCATCCATCATGATTGCCACACCCTCTAGCAAACTTCATGAGAATTCTACAAAAGGAAAAAAAAAGTAGTCCAAGACTAATAAAAGATACTCTTTGATTACATCTGTACTCTAGTGAAATTGTACTTCAATACTTAAAATATGATCTTTCCACTGAGGACTTGTGCAAAGGAAAGAGAAAGGGACAGGTATTTATTAAATGCCTATAATGTGTATCAGAAAGAGTTTCTAATCACATATGATATAAATATTACCTTAATTTTGATAACCTCTTAATAGGTCTCCTTGCCTAGGGAAACCTTCCCTTTCCTTCTCATCTACAAAACTCATTCCAAAATGGGAATCCTATTCAAGTCCTCCCCCAATCTGGCACCTAGTTTCCAGACAGATTTAACATTACTTACCCTCATGAACTCTATATTCTAGATAATCAAGTCTAATTTGCTGTTCTCCATACATGACATTTTATCTCCCATTTACCTTTGCTGACAAAAATTATTCTGGATTCCTAGATGCTCTTGTTCCTCATCCTTGACTAAGCATCCCTAAGGCCTTTCAAGGGATCAGTTTAAATGCTAGCTCCCATGTGATCAGTCTTTTCTGATCCTCCCTAATCATAATCATTAGGGTGTCCCCTGCCTCTCAATACATTTTATTTAATTTATATACATATTAATTTGTAGACATGTTCCTATGCCTCTCTGCTCTCCTCCAAATGATGTAAGATCTCCAAGGGGAGGAACTGTTGTTGTTGTTAATATTAGTACTCCTGGTAGCATAATGCCTTCCATATATTAAATAATCAGTAAATGCTCGTTGAATTGAATTAATTTGACCAAATTAGAATTCATATGCCTCAGAGACCTTAGGTATTCAGAGGGTACAAGCTTGTGCTAAAATCACTGAAAAGAGATTTCTTGTGGATCAGCCTCATAAAATTTTTTTTTAATTTATTTTTTCCTTAGAACACATTCATTTCTAGGCAGGGGTATGTTGATAAATGTTTTACAACCAGACATGAGGAGAGATAGGATCCCTCCCTCTTTCCCCCTTTCCCTTTCCTATTTATCAAACATCTACCTACTTTATCTGAATGTGTATCTATCTAAACATATATACACATACATATTATACTTATAGATACATGTATATATATGTTATACATACATATATATGTATAAATACATATATATATATATAGAGAGAGAGAGAGAGAGAGAAAGAGAGAGAGAGAGAGATATTTGAAGATGTATGAAAGAAACACTTAAATAATATGTGTTATTACACCCCCTCAATACCTTTTTTAAGTCTAGAAAACCATAAATAAAGGCTGATTTGTAACATTGGCTGATTTCCAAAGTGTAAATACCCATCCTGAAAACAACAATCAATTCAACTTGTGAACCAGCTCTGACACACAACTGTTTCTAAGTGTTCCATACTACTGTATGGAAGCATTTATATCCTTAGCATCAATAATTTGGATCACTATTTATGTCACTCAGAACAATACTTATGTAAACACTGACCACATCATGGATATTTGTTTTCCTGCTTATTCCTAAGAATTTGGATGGGATTAATCAAAGTGGAAGAGGGTTGGATGGGAACCATTCTTGAACCAGATGGGCAGGATGATCAGAGTACTGGGCCCTCTTTCTCTTGTGGAGCTTAATAGTGGTAGTGGTAGAACAACTTGGGGAATATCCAAGTGTAATCTAGTGTTTTGGGATAGAAGTGACTCTAGAAGAGGAGTGTGGTTCTGCAGAGGGTACAGTTTTGTCTAATTCATTTTAGGGACAGGCCCTTTTTTGCCTCATAGATTTTTACTGCTCATTAAGCCTAATCACCTGTTTAGGGCAGTTCCTCCACTTCCTTTCCATTCACTGCTTCCCTTGCTCTGCACTTTTAGACTCTAATTGCTTGGCTTGGAGCTGATCGAGATCGCCTGCTACTGACTGAAAATGACACTGCCTATTAATTCCACCCCCTGCCTGCTATCACAAACAAAAACACTATTTGCCACCATATATGTTCTTTAAAGCCAGTTCCTAATATGTTGGATCCTTAGGATTTTTCAAAAGTACAATAATATTGATTTTTAATTTGAAACAGGGATTAGAATCTTCAATTAAACATACTGAACAACAAATTATTTTTTATTTAAAACAGTCTCCAGTCTTATTATTTTGATGTATATGCTTTTTAATTGTGTATGACTAAGAGTGCTGAGCCTGGAGTCAGGAAGAGCTAAGTTCAAATTTGGCCTCATACTCTTACAAAATATGTGTTCCTGGGCAAGTCACTTAATGCTTCTTGCCTTAATCTAGTAGAGAAGAAAATGGTAAACCAGTATAAATAAATGGTATAATATGTTCCATAGGATTTCAAAGAGTTAGATAAAACTGGACAACATTAAAGGGCCTATTAATGTGACTAGACTGAGGAGTATACTTAGAAATTTTCTGTTTGTTCTTTTTAAGGACCAATACAAATAATGACACCATGAGGTTAAGTGGAGAAGATCTAACCTTTAACAGATCATAACTTTGCATTGACCAGAAGCTGTCATGAGAATACCTAGTTTTGCCCTTGTTTTTTATATGTCAACCCATGGAAGAAAGAGGGAGAAAGAGAGAGAGGGAGAGAGAGAGAGAGGGAGAGAGAGAGAGAGAGAGGAAGAGGGAGAGGGAGAGGGAGAGGAAGAGGGAGAGGGAGAGGGAAAGGGAGAGGGAGAAGGAGAGAGAGAGAGAGAGAGAGATGCTCCAAGTAGGCAAAAGATTGTTATAACATAGTTATGGAGTTAAAATTACACCCTATCATCTCATTCTAGAAGTAGAGAAAAGGAAGTAAGACTTGTCTGAGTCGGATGCTTTTTTGGTCCCATATGACTTTAAATAAGATCAATCAACCAATAAATATGAGATTAGCATTACCACATACACCACACTGGAGATGGAGTGAATCCTTGCCCATGTGCCTATACACGTATGAAAAGCAATGGTTCCATTCCTCCTAGTAGATTGTAAGTTTCATGAGAATTGATGTGGCCACTCTTCTTTGTGTTTTTTATAATTTTGCACATTTTGTATTACATGTAGAGGTGCACAGTAAATATTTGTTGAATATATATTTGTTCAACAAGGTTTGTCTTAATACAACTGAGGGCTGATTTGTCCAGTAGAATGAATCAGGATAGAGGAGAATATACAATCAAATTCTTGGTGAGCTATAACATATTTATAGCAACTCTTCTAAGTCATTCTATCATTAAGCATTGATTAAGCACTTATAATATGGCAAATATTGTGCTAAGCATTGAAGATACAAAGAAAGGTAAAAACACAGTCCCTACCCTCAAGGAATTCATGCACTAATGCAGGGATCAGTAATCAAATTACAAGGTGCTACAAGTTAGAGAGAGACCAATGTGAGGCAATGTGAGGTAATATTAGATGGGATCTAGAGAATGAAGAAAAACCTCTTGCAGAAGGTGAATTTGAACTGAATCTAGAAAGAAGCCAAAGAGATGGGGAAAGGAGAAGGGAGAAGAGTATTCCAGTCATGGAGGACAGATAGTGCAAAATGAAGTGAGGAAAAGCCAGTAGATCAGTATGGGTGGATTATAGGATCCATAGAGGGGAGTAAAGAACAAGGAGATTGGAAAGATAGAGAAGTGGTGAAGGGCTTTAAATTCCAAGCTGAGGGTTTTATATTTGACCCTGGGGGTTAATAGGAAGCCAGTGGAATTTATTGAGCACTTGTAGGGGTGGGGAGGGGAGGGTGGTGATGATACAGTCAGTCCTGTACTTTTATGAAAATCTCTTGACAGTTTGGTGGAGGATAGATGGAATATAAAGAGATCTAAGACAGGGAAGATTAATTAGAAGGCTACTCTACCCAACTCTGGCTACAGTACTACTTGCTACTGGGGATGCCAAGGTTGGTACCTCCAAATTGCCAAATTTGGGGATTTCGGAACTGACAATTAAATTTGGGACAAATATATTAAGCTCACCACAGCAGAGGGCCCTTAGGAAAGGAAAACTGACTCAGGTCAGAAATGAAGTGAGTCAAAGCTTCTTTGCAAATCAATAGTAGGGTTGGACACACTTCCAGCCTGGGTGAGATAAGGTGATCTAGTCTTAAATAAATTAAAATTAAACAAAAGGCTATTGCAATAGTTTACATGAACATTGATTTGGGCACTAGCGTAGTGGTTTTATGAGTAGAGAAGAAATGAATAGGAGAGAAAGAGAGATGCTATGCAGGTAAAAAATGACAAGATTTAAACAACAAATTGGATATATGGCAGGCATTAGTGAGTGTGAAGAGTTAAAGATGACAAGAAAGTTGTGAACCTAATAGTGCCCTCAATAGTAAGAGGAAATTGGAAAAGGGAGAGGTGTTTGTTCAGAATCTGCTATAGAAGGGTCCTAAACCATTTGAGTTTCCTGAGATAGCAGAGACCTATTTTTTCACATTTTCTGGAAAAGCACTAAAACTGCAGTGTTATCCTACAGGGCATTTCAATCAATCAACAAGCAATCACTAGTTTATAAAAATGCTTAATTATTCTGACTGGAGGTTATAGCAGTATCATACACATAGCAGACCATTAATAAATGTTTGTTGAATTAAATTAAAATATAGTAAAGCATATATAGAAATGCTAGCTATTCGGGTGCTATATGAGTAACTACACCATTTACTCCCCCTTTACAAGAGATAGGTGACCAGCTGTTCTCCATCTCCACTAATGGCAGAACAAGAAGAAATGGGCTTACACTGCAGGAGGGGCTTCAGGGAACCATCAACAGGACTTTCCAAGTAGAAAAGCACCAATAAAGCACAAACCCACATGTGCAAAACTGTTTCTTGCCTCAGTAGACTGGTTGTAGCTCACATTTCATAAAACCAAGAGCAAAAGTAGCAGTTGAAGGTGACTGTGGATTTGACTGATATGAGCCCCAAAGGTCTGCAAGGCTCCTGGAAAAAAATTCTTGATTATTAAAAAAAAAAAACACCCCAAACTTCCTACATCTGTTTTTTTTTTTCTTTTTTCTTTCTTTCTTTTTTTGAATAATCCCTTATTTTCCAATAAATACAATGGCTTTGTTCATTCTCCATTGGTACCCATTGTGAGGGGGGGGGGAAATATATATATATATATATACACACACTAGTTGACTCCACAATTAGTGAGAGTCACCTAAAAACTAGATGAAAAAACATGATCAGAAACTTACTATCAGAATTCCATAGTGTAGCTCCACCTACCTACTTATCCCATCTTGGGTTTTTCTGCCTGACTTTGACATGTAAGATGGGCCAGAGCAATAAAAGAGAGACTAAAGGCAAGTCAGTAAGTATAGCATGCTCTGTGTGGAATTCTAAGCAAATGAGTTATAAGACTATGGATTTCAAGCAAGAAGGAACCACAGAGGCCACTTAGTTCAACACCATCCCCCATGTGCTTTTTAAGTTTTTTGGATTATGCAGAAATTTTTTTTTTAAGGCTAACAGAAGTTGTATGTGACACTTGACAACACAGAAGATCTCTGAATGCCATTTCCTCTTCTGTTTAACACTTCTAGAGTCTCTGGGGTCTCTGACATTTAAAGTGCTAATGTCTTTCTGTAATAGTGTTTGCTGTAGAGGGGAAAAGTCCTCCACCCCCAATAAAAAAAAAAAAAAACCTAGATTATTCAACTTATTTCTTCAAGAAATTAAAAACCTCAAAGTTATCTATTAGTACAATTTCCTTTTCTCCTTTCAAGTAGACATTTTCCTTTAGTAACCTGGAATGAGAAGGGTAAGGTATCTTATCCTTGACCCACTGATCTTTGTTGAAATTCTGGGTGTTGTCCTGAAGGATATGTGACAAGAACTAAATATTCTAACTCTTCCAAAGCTCTGCAAAAGCCAGAGCTGTAACTGAGTTTCCTTTGGTAATCTTCCCCCAAACAAAAATTCAGTGTCACCTTCTCTGAGATTGCATGTACTAAGTTTGTCATTAGAATTGCTCTTTAAGAAAGACAGCTCTAAGACTGGCAAGTTCATTAATGGTTTTCCCTCTGGACTTCCCAGGTCTTTTGCTTTTGCTTTGTCGAACAAACAATACCACACGTACATAGTGCACACCTATCTATATGCACAAACATATAGCCCTTTGTGTGTCAGAGAACAAAGGAATATTCTGTACTTTTGTTTGGTGTCAATCATAACCTGAGATTAAAGCTGCTGTTTTATGTATCCAAAAGTTACACCCACCAAAACCATGCTCTCTGCCTTGGCTCTAAACTTCAAAAGAAATACTACATGGGGGGAAAATAAGAAACAAACAAAAACAATACAAAGATTGAACCTCAAAGAGATATTCTTAGTCCTGGATGTATTTCACTCTCATTTATATAAATGAAGGCACCATTCAGTCCTAGTGGATACTGCAACATTTGCAAAAACACTTTATAAGAGATATATGAACCCATTGGGAAAACATTCAACCATTTAATGTGGCACCCAAAGTATATCATAAATTTATAAGCCCCAAAAGTTTGTCCACAGTTTGATTTGGGGACATTTCATTTTGGGGGAATCCCATATTCAATTTTTTCTTAAGACTACATATTCCTGATTTTATCTTTGTCTAGAATACAAAATTAAGTATTTTAGTTTTTCTCCTGTTAGCTTTGTCTGATAACCCTTTTAGTAAGAAAATTGGAACTAGACTTCTGGATTAAGATCTAGGATTAAGGAATAATGGCTCTTTCAGACACACAAACAATCTAATAAGAGAAGGGAAGAATATATTTATCTAGAGACTTGTGAATTTAGATAAGAGAACTGTAAACTAAAACATGAAGGGGAGGTAGGGACATGTGGAAATTATTCATATGTATCTGCTAAGTACACATAATAATAAGCATAAAATAGGAATAAGAGCACTAAAATACCTCATAATGCATTGGAGACTATCCAGGAAAAGGGGAAATAATAAAATTCATGTGTCAATTTGTAGGCTCTAGATAATAAAATAGTTAATGAAGGTACATTTAGCCTCACAGATATGACTGATTGTGATTTATAATATAGTCATGGAAGCTTAGATCTTATTTAAAACAAATTAGATAAAATGATGTGTTGTAGTAGTAATTTGTATAAAAATAATAGATGAAGAAATCCTAAAGGGAGCATCATCTTATCAAAGAGTCTTGGATTATTGTGTGTGTCTATATGTGTATGTGTACATTATGATTATGAGTACTACAGTGCTATAAGAAACAATATAATAAATATAGAAAATTATGAGGAAACATATGAATTGATACAAAGTAAAACCAGCAGAACCTTGAAAAAAATACACAATAACTAAAAAAAAATAATAAATAGAATGACAGCTGTGATTGAAACAATGTTGTGAAATTCCAATGACTCAAACATGACCTCAAAAGAAAGTCACAAGGAGATATCTTCCTTTTTTTTTTTTCTTTATGTTGGTTAGTTCTGCTCAAACTCTTTTTTCCTTTCTTTCTTCCTTTCTTCCTTCCTTCCTTCCTTCCTTCCTTCCTTCCTTCCTTCCTTCCTTCCTTCCTTCCTTCCCTCCTTTTTCTTTCTCTCTTTTTCTTTCTCTCTCTCTCTCTCTCTTTCTCTTTCTTTCTTTCTTTGTTTCTTTCTTTCTTTCTTTCTTTCTTTCTTTCTTTCTTCCTTCCTTTCTTTCTTTCTTTCTTTCTTTCTTTCTTTCTTTCTTTCTTTCTTTCTTTCTTTCTTTCTTTCTTTCTTTCTTTCTTTCTTTCTTTCTTTTTCCTTTTCTTCCTTCCTTCCTTCCTTCCTTCCTTCCTTCCTTCCTTCCTTCCTTCCTTCCTTCCTTCCTTCCTTCCTTCCTTCCTTCCTTCCTTCCTTCCTTCCTTCCTTCCTTCCTTCCTTCCTTCCTTCCTTCCTTCCTTCCTTCTCTTCTCTCCTCCCTCCCTCCCTCCCTTTTTTCCTTCCTCCTTCCTTCCCTCCTTCCCTCTCTCCCTCCCTTCCTTCCTTCCTTCTTTCCATCTTTGAATAAAGCAACTTCAGATTTTCATATGTGATCATTCAACAAATAATTATTAAACACTCAGTAGGTTTGTGGCACCATTTTAGCTGCTAGAGAAGGGGGGAAAAAAAAGAAAACAGGGACTCCTATCTCTCAAGAACTTTATACTCTATGGGAGAAACAAATGTAAATGCATTTTCTTTATTGTTTTTAGATGTTGAGGCTTTTTAATTCCTGTAGAGTTTAATGTAACATTTAAAAACATATCTCAACAATCAAACTGGTACAATGGGACTCATTTAATTATTTAAATTTATTACTTTTAAGAAGCTTTCTGAGATTATCTCTCCATAATTTAACCTCCTCTATATATTAGCTTCATTAATTTGCCTTTTACATATTGTTCTTAAATATTTTCATCATTTACTGAATGAATATATCTTTTTAAATGACTATACTGGTCCTGACTAATGTGAATATTAATGCTATGAGGCGGTTGTATAATATATTTTGCACTATTTATCCTGGAAAAGAGATTTGTAGGGTAGAAATAGGGGTGATAATTGATGTCTACAAATATTTGAAGGGTTGTAATGTGAAAGAAAATTGGATTCATTCTAGTAGGAACCATAAAAAGGTAGGGAGAAGAGAGAGAGATAGAGAAAGACAAAAAGACAGAGAGAGAGAAACGAGAGAGAGGAACAGAGGGAGATTGAGGGGGAGAGGAGAGAACAAAACGGAGAGGAAGAAGGAGAGCGAGGAGAGGGAAGAGAGAAGAAAAAAGAGAAAAAGAGAGGAGAGAGAGAGGGAAAGGGAGAGGGAGATAGATCATATTAGGACAATTGTCCTTAAAATTAGAGTGATCCAGTGTTGATTTTTATTTTATAAATATTTCCCCCAAGTCTGCTCACTTTGCTTTGCATAATTTCATAGAAATATTCCAAGGTTTCTCTGAACCCCTTCTTTTATCAAATTTTATGGTACAAGAGTATTCTATTACTTTCACAAGCAGAGTTTTTAAGCTATTCTCCAACTGGTAGGTACCACCACAGTTTCCAGTTCATTACTACCTAAAAAAGAACTATTATAATGTGTGTGTTTGTGTGTGTGCGTGTGTTATGTGTGCATATTTGTGTTGTTTAAGTCCTTTTCCTCTTTCTTTGGATTCAAAACGGAGAGTGAGACATGGACAATGTATTTTTTTTTTTTACTTGATTATACATGATTGCCATGGGGGTTTGCTTTTATTTTATTTTAATTGGTGGAAATGGGAGGGAGAGTAAATAAATGTTTCTTAACTAAAAACTAAAATGAAGATTAAATTTAAAAAATAATTAGAGCTGCCCTAAAGTAGAATGATCTGTCCAAGCAGTGATCAGTTCCCTCATTACTGAATTTTGTAGGGAAAGTTCTTGTTCACAGGTCGGTCAGACTAGGTGACTTCATATGTTTATTTTGCCCTTGAGATTGTGTCTTCTGTGGTGTTAATTGAGTGTACAAATCACATTTGCTGCCTTTTTATATAGAGTCTTAAATCTATATATTATATTTTGCATAAAGAAGTGGTACTGAAAAAGTCTTTAAAATTATACCATAACATTTTTTTTTGCACTTTTATCTCAAGAATCCTGAACACTCCCTCTGAACCCTGAAATAATCTTTGGACAAATAGAATTATTTTTCATAAACCAGAGAACTGAGTCATGGAAAGGTCAGCTCTGTTCTAAGATAACCTTCACAAAGATCCTATATATGACATCATATTTCCTTCTATAAAGTAACTTGAATACCTCAAATAATGATATTGGGAAAGGATGACTAAAGTTTTATCAAGTTATAATGATGACACATCCTAACTCTATTCAATTATATTAACTCTCTACATTATACTTATAAATTAATATTTTCATCACATTCCTTGGGTGAAAGAAACTAAGCAATTTCTATCCAGTTAAATTTTTTTTCTGTCTAATCTTTGCAGATCACCCATCATAATGCTTATAAGTATCCTTATGTATGTGACATTTATGTCATATGAAAACTAACCAAAATATCCAAATGAAGTAATTTGGAAAGAAACATTATTAATCACCTAAAAGAAAGGGAAAGAAGATAATCCTTTTGTGGACTTAATCACAGTCATGTAAAGCTTGAGTACGACTCTCATAAAGGAACCTTACAATAAAAAGAGAGAAAACTTGTAGCTAAGCTATTGCTGATTCTAGCAGATTTTATGGAAATTAACCTTTCAAATTTCTTTGGGCTCTGGAATAGGAAATATAGACAATATATACTTTAAATATAACAATAAAAAACTTCACAAAATATTTATTTTCAAATAATATTTTAGCAAAGTAAATGGACAAAACCCCACAAAGTGAATAATACTTATCACTGAGATTTTTTAAAGTCAAGCATGTGAATTTTTTGTATGTAAAACATTGATGCTTCCTCTCAAAAGGAGCTAGCACTTCTGTTTTTTTGATCTCCACCATGAAAGATACAGTATGTTAAATATATTCCTAAACCTCAATATATGGTAATTCAATAAAATGTCCTAGATAAAAATGTCCAATTTTTACAAAGCCAACATAACCCTCATTGCTTCTTACATGGTTTGACAGGATAAGGTCAATGCCCATTGGCTGCACAAGAATGGGGAATGTCATCAGTGTTGCTATTGTCATGGTAACGTTTAAACTCAGCTTTGTGAGTACATTCATTGGTCACTGGAGGTGGGGGTGGGTGGAGAGACTGAGAGAAAAAAGGAGTGAAAGAATGAGGAACACTGATGTACGAGAACTAGGAAGCATTAACCTCTTTATCTTACATTTCATGGAATTGACAAAGAGATTTAAAGCTGAGCTTGGCTAATGCCATATTTTAACAGAACATTCTGTGTGATGAATCAGAAACCTCTTTATAGCACCCAATAATCTTATAAAAGAGATCTTTTAAAATGATTATCAGGCATATTCATTGAAAACACTATGTGCTATTGTGATCAATTAAAATCAACAATAGTTTGCTGAGCAGAGTTCTTATGAAGGGGCTCTTTCTTAGGGCTTTTTTAAAAAAAGAAACCCTATCAAACTTATGCTAATGTATTACCATGCTGATTTAATTGTCAATTACAAATTACTTAAGTGTACTTTAATGATCTATATCAAGCCTTATTTTCACCTCTAATAGCTATTAATGGCTGTTAAAGAAAATGAAACCACTTTACCAAAATGTAATGTACAGGTCTATTAGGGATAAAATTTCAAAATGTTAAAATATTACCATAGAAAATGGGAACCTATGCACACTTTTATGTTCTCAAATAGGTCAATCTACATTCCATTGAAAGAATATTTCTTTCAAATTACATGCAATTACATTTTAAATAATCTTATACATATATCACATAGATTTTACATAACTCCTTAGCACAATACAGTTTTTAGGAAGCAGGGGGAAAATAATACCACATAAAGTTTCAAAAGAATCAAAGAGATGGGAAGGCGATATTCTTGCTTTTCCCACTATTTTCTTTCTTTCTTTTTTTTTTTTTCTTTTCACTTGTTCTCTTGCTTTTAGGTATTTTGGAAAGACAAGAGGTATTTTGGAAAGACAAGAAAGATGAGGAACGGCATGATTTGTGAGGAGAAGCACTTCATTTGCTTACAGTTGCTGTTTACCTCCCTTAACATTCCCAAAATGAATTTCTGAAAAGCTCTATATCGATTGTGTATGTTCAATCATCTTTTAAATGCGAATTGTATTACTTAAAGGAACTCTATCAGTAAATTCTTTGTAAAAGTAGACAATTCTTTTTTTAAAAAATACAAATCATCATCCATTAGAAGTTGTTTTTATCTAAATTTTTATAGACAGAAATTTCTTAAAACAGGAGCAAATCTATACTCTTCTGAACAGATGTTTATATATCTATATCTATATCTATATCTATATCTATATCTATATCTATATACACACACACATAAGTGAAACTACTATGGGATAAATTACTTAAGTCTGTTATAACAACTATGCCAGTAGTTCTCACACTTTTGATTTTTACTATAGTAAGAAAATAATGTAAAAACCTAAACAATCATAAGAATTTATGAAGCATTTGTTATAAACCAGTCATTGTTCTAAGCCCTGGCCAAATAAAGAACAAAAGCAGTTCCTGCCTTCAAGGAATTCACAATCTAATGGCAAAGAAAAACTTCAATAATTGGATATATTAAAGACAAATATATAATAAATGTAAGGTGATTGCAAAGGAGAAGGCTCTGGAAGAGCTTCCAGTAGAAAGTGGGACATGAATTTAGTCTCAAAGAAAACTAGGAAAACTAAGAGGTAAATAAAAGTGTGGAGACACAGCATTTCAGTTATGGTAGACAATACAGAAAAGGAGATGGGGTTGTCTTTAGTGAAAAACACTAAGAAGAGCAGGGTAATTGTATCACAAAGGATGAGAGGTTGGAAAGAACGATTGGGGTAGGTTATGAAGATCTTTAATAACTAAAGAGAGGGACTTTTACTTTATTTTATTGTAGAGTTAATATGAAGGTACTGAGTTTACTGAGAAGGGGGGTGACATGGTCGGTTCTGCACTTAGAGAAAATAATTTTTGGCATGACTGTGGAAAATGGACTGGAACTGGAAGGATCAACTAGAAGGATATTGCAATAGTGTAGGAAGGGTGATAAGTGTAAATTTTGGGTGGTGGCCGTGTGGGTGGGAAGAAAAGACCATACTAGAGACATCTGGAAGGTAGCAAGGACAAAATTTGACCATGAATTGAATGTGTTTGGTGGTGAGTAAAAGGTGATACCAAGTTTGCCAGACCAGCTGACTAGGAGAATGTTGATTCTTTCAACAGTAAATTACTACAATTATGTAAAGAAAAATAACTGAAGGCTTTTTTGAACTGTAGACACCACAGTTACCAATGATATCTTTAGAAAACTGATGATAAAATGTGTTTTCTCATCTCTTGGCAGATGTGATGGATTAGAGGTGCAAAATGAGACAGACAAAGTCAATGTGCTGATCTGTTTTCCTTAAACATATTTATTTAAGTGCTTCTGTTGGGATGAGAAGAATTGGTGGATAATGACAGAGATTACAAAAAGAAAGAAAAAAAAAGTCAACGAAACAATAACCACAACAGCAATAACAACAAAAACCACCATGGTAACAACAACTATTAAGAAAGGGACACAGATAAGTAGGGCAGGTTTTTCACTATCATATTAAAATTAAGACACACTTAAAAATCTGTATGTAACAGAAGTTTTCTCTTTCATATTTAATCTACTGTTTTGTTCTTATATATTGACATGTTCATGTTTGTTGACATTTGTTAAGCTCAGAATTTATTTAAAAAAAGAAAAAGAAAATTAAAAATAAAATAATGAAAGTTGTATCCAAATAATACTGAATCCCAGAAGGAACTTTAGAGGCTATTTATACTATCCAAGTACTATTGTTTGCATATGACAGTGTGGTCATTTACTTTGAGCCTTGGAACACTGTAAAACCTTTTAAATATGACCCATAATCAGAGATTATTCTAACAATCTGCATGGGATAAATAATATATAAAGATTGACATGGAATATGGAATATATGGCTGCCCATATTCCTTATTCATGTGTACATATAGCTTGAACACATTTTGTAGACAAACAATGAATTGGACCCAAAATAAAAGAATTAGAAGAGAGAAGACTGGATTGGATAATGGCTCTTCCTTCTTTCCCGTCCCAGGTCCTGCAAAACTCTAGAGTGCTTGCAGAAACGTTATTAAAACATAAATGGGAAATGTTTAACAAAATAAATTAAAAAGTACAATACAACATAGATAATGCTCATTTGTGACTTTTTAATCAACATGAATCTTGCAGGGATCCATTTCTTTTTTTCTTTTTAAAATAATAGCTTTTTATTTTCAAAATACATTCTAGGATAATTTTCGATATTCACCCTTGCAAAACTCTATGTTCTAAACTTTTCTCCCTTTCTTTCCCCCACCCCTTCCCTTAGGTAGCAAGTAATACAATATATATTACATATATGCAATTCTTCTATACATATTTCCACATTTTTCACACTGCACAAGAAAAATGAGACCAAAAAGGGGGAAAATGAGAAAGAAAACAAAAAGCAAGCAAACAATAACAAAAGGTTGAAAATACTATGTTGTCCACATTACATCCCCAACATCCTCTTTCTGGGAGCCAATTATAACTGGACCAAATCACCTCATTGTTGAAAAGAGCCATATCCATCAGAATTGATTATCACGTATTCTTGTTTTGCTATGTACAATGTTCTCTTGGTTCTACTCATTTCACTTAGCATCAGTTCACATAAATTGCTTCAGGCGTTTCTGAAATCATCCCTGCCAATCATTCCAACTGATAGGTATCCACTCAGTTTTCAATTCCTTGCCACTACAAAAAGGGCTTCCATAAACATTTTTGCACATGTAGGTCATTTTCAGAGATCCATTCCTATTTGACGTAGAACACCAGAAATTGCCAATAATGAAGAGACCAAAGATCCTTCAAAATATCAGTCATTCGATTCATATTAAGCTTGTAATTTGCCAAAACCCCCAGAACACTTTTATACAAAATGTTATTTAACTATGCCTTCCCACTGTTCTGTACTTGTAAAGTTCTTTTTTTTTTTTGTTTTGTTTTTTTTTGTTTTTTTGTTAAAGACAACTGTAGGAATTTACATCTATCCTTATTAAATGTTTATCTTGCAAGATTTGACCCAGTGATCTCACCTGTTTGGATAGTTTCTGTAACCAAACATTACTTTTTAACATAAATTTTAATTGCAAACAATACTTGTTTTGAACTTTGCCTCCATTTATTTTACAAGATATTAGGTATTCTATGAAGCAACACAATTGTTAGAATATGAGTGTGAGATGGAAGTAGAATCAGTTTGGATAATTTATAAACAAGCTAATCTGACTATGAACAATAAAATGCAACTGTATAAAACCAGTGTAGAGAGGTAGGGAAACACAGATTTTGTTTTTATAATACTTAAAAGTTTTTAAAGGGAGCGGGGGGGAAATTGTTAGGAAAGAATTTTTTTTTTTCTTTCTCCATGTTTCAATATTATCTAAATTGACTCACTCCTAATCTTTAAAACTTGTATATTTCACACCAGGAAAGACACTCAGAAGGGAACATTTTATTCCCAAGTGACATTCTGAGTTTAAATATCCTTTGCAACAGTTTTGTTTTGAAAGATCTCAGTAGTCGCATATGAACCTGCCAGATGTCAACAATGTGTCTTCATGTACAATATTCAGATTCCCCCCCCACCCAAGACTAAAAATGTTTCTTACTTATATAGTATTTGGAAGGAGCACTCACACAGCATTGGTTCTGCTGAATTACTAAGTGTCTGTGTAAACACGCCTGAAAGAACAGATGTTCAGAGCTTTAGCTGTTCCCTTTCAATAATTACAAAATGACTTGTGGAGAGCTGATGTTCCCTCATTTTTCCACCACCGTTTTAGAAAGGAGCAGGAATGATTTCACATCCTTGGATTGCCTTCCTAAATAGACGCAAGGCTGTGGGTACTGGGCTGCAGTTCTAAAACATACCTGTGATTTCAGGCAGGGTTCTGCAGGTGTTTGTCTGTGGGAAGCTGTCAAGAATTGGTGCAAATCAGGGCAGTGTTCCTGGCAGAATAAAAGCAATCAGCAGGGACTTTTTAGGTCCTAGAATATATTAGGGCCATAGCATTTTAGAAAGAATTTGTGCACAAAAGAAGTTCGACATTGGGAATATCAGCCCTGGAGTTTGGCTCAATAGTATGGGCTAGTCACCTAGAAAATGAGCTCTTGAAATTGGAACTTGGAGAACTGTGGATGACGTTTCCACAGAGGCAGAAATAATGAAAACAGTAGTTCTTTGAATGATCCCAAGACAATACTAGTGTAATCTCAAAAAGCCCTTTAAGGTAAAGGAAGTAAGGAAGAAGTAAATATGAGTAACAGGGCTACTGAATACAGTATTTCAGTTTACATTTTGGATATAGAAGAGAAAGAAAGGGATTTTAGCAGTAGAAATATAGAATACTTTTGAATTTGGGTAGCAAAGACCTAAGATAAAGAAGAGAGAAAAAATTAAACAGTAACCCCAAAGCTTAATTCCTTTTGGGGGAGGGCAATTGGGATTAAGTGACTTGGACAGGGTCACACAGCTAGGAAGTGTTAAATGTCTAAGGCCAGATTCAAACTCAGGGATTCCTGACTCCAGGCCACTATCTACTGCACCATCTAGCTTCCCCTCCAAAGCTTAATTCTTGAAAAACAAAGCACAAGGTTTCAGGGAAATGACATAAATGGCTTAAAGTGAAACAGTTGAATGATCAGATATAACAAATGGGATGTTGCAGAGATCATTTTCATAAATTTATGCAGGAGAAATTCTGCTTTACATTACTTCTCAAAATCATATTTCTCGAAATCACAGGTAGTCTACTCAAGCTATCTCTGTGTGCCAGACATTTCTCTGGAGCAGTAAGAAAAGGGAGCATTAGTTGTATTTTGCAAGTGAGTAAACTGAAGTATGGCAAGATCAACTAGAAATAAACATTTTCTAGATTTTCTAAAACCTAATTTACAGTTGCTTCTATTAGAAACATGAGAACAAAGAGCGCTACATTTACCTTTCTTTTTCATTCATTTTTGTTCTTAAAAACAAACAAACAAACAAAAAAAAACCCACCTAAAATGCCAAAAGGATTGGTATTCAATTGATGACAATTTGTATCAGATAATATCAGTCTATTTGGCTTCTAATGTTAAAACCACAGCTCATCCTTATCTGGTACTGGATTTTGCTTATGCTTATGAATTTAACCAAATAAGACAACCTGATTATTTTTCTTTCTTTCTTTCTTTTTTGGGGGGGAGGGTGAAATTGGGGTTAAGTGACTTGCCCAGGCTCACACAGCCAGTAAGTGTTTAATGTCTAAGGCCACATTTGAACCCAGGTTCTCTTTAATTCAGGGCCAGTATTCTATCCTCTGTATCATTTCGTCACCCCAGCAACCTGTTTCTTTAAGCAAGCATTTTTGATAGTTACATGGTTTGGGTAAGAAGAAAATAAAATAAATTAAGATCTTTTTTCTTTTTTTTTCTTTTTCACTAACAGGAAATTGTCAAATAAACCTATTTTGTCACAGAGGATAGCTTAGTAATATGAGCTTTGGCTTTCAGTGCTCAAACTTTTCAAAATTTCAGTTTTAGCTCTCACCAGGGTCCACATGACCTTTCCTCTCCTTGATACTGATAACACACATATGTACATAAAATAACTCTCAAATAAAACTTTATGAACTGAAAACCCCAAATACCCTGATCCTTATACAAGTATTGTATTTCACAAAGGCTTAATGCTTTAGAATACCTTTTTTAAATGTAGTATCCAAAGATAGATTTAAGGAGGGCCTATGAAGTTGGGAGGGAAAAATTATATTTAAAAAAATTTTTTTGACATAATCAATTTCTTTTGAAATCCTGTGTATTTTATCTTATGCATTTAAAAAATTTTGAGAAAGAATCCATAATCTTCATCAGCCTATCAAAAGCATCTATGGGAAAAAAAAAAGCTAAGAACCCCTGCTTTTGAATTTAAGCACATTTAACCCTATGCTAATTTTTAAAGGAAAAGACCTATTCAACTTTTAAAATTAGGATTCTGATGATGGCAGTAATGGTATCATATGATAGCTATACTTTAAAATGTATTTTATAACTAAACCAGAGAGCAAGACACTAGCACATTTTTTTTCTGAGTTTATGCATCTAGATAAGAGTCTAAGTTATACATCCATACCTGCCATAGTGAATATAAATATATAACAACATATGCATGTATGCATAGGCTTACGTGTTATAAATATATGTGCACACATGTAATTAATGACCATATATCAATATAGTTCTTTAAAAGTATTTATCCAGTATCCAGGCAGATTTGAACAGAGACTTTACAGAGTTATTTACATTCTCATCACATTTTAGAATAATATATTATTGTAGAGTGTAGTGTAGTATAGTATAGTATGGAATGGTAATAGTAATGGTATGGTATGGCATGGTGTGGTATAGTGTATATTGTATTTATATTAGGTCATAATATTACTAATATTAATGTTAATAATAATATCAATAAATTTTATATTAGTTTAATAGCACTGGCAAAACCTCCCCTCCCCCAGGCAATTGGGATTAAGTGACTTGCCCAGGGTCACACAGCTAGGAAGTGTTAAGTGTCTGACATTACATTTGAACTCAGATCCTCCTGACTTCAGGGCTGGTTCTCTATCCACTGCACCACCTAGCTGCCCCATTAGCAAAACCTTTTGAAGAATGTCTCCCCTCTTTTTCCCTTTTTGTGTGATAAAAGTATGTCATAGAAAACTGAATTTCCATAATTTTTTTTTTTTTTTTATCAAGGAAGATAGCACCAACATTAGAATTGAGCCCCCTTGAATTTTTTTCTATTGCTTTCATTACTGACTTTCACTGGCTCTAAGGAATATTATTCCTTAATGGACTTATAAGACTTCATCTGTGAAGGCTTCATCTACTTTGTAATACTGGGTGCTATTTTAACATTTAGTTTCTGAGATCTAAATGGGATACTAATGATTTTTTTTTAACAAAAAAAGACAAAATTCAAGTTATGCTATTATGAGGAGTGAAGTCACAACAAAAAAAGAACATAGTAGACCAAGGGTCTTTTGGATAGTTCATTTAAATAATCTGAGAATCAAGAGCTAATGTTCATGGATTGTGGAAGTGGTGAGACTGGGTATTTTTTTTTATGAATAGGGTGGACTCCCTGGAGGATTCTTTCTTAATACTCTGGCAAAGCTTATGATTCCCTTCTTAGAAAAATAATTTTATATGCAAAAAAATACAAAGTTTTACAAAAGAAACCAAAAGTTAGTGAAATAATAATAATGTAATTTTTTTCATCCAACTTCACAGATTCTCCCTCTACCTCCTGGAAATCTGGCCCTAGAGGTAGGTGCTCCCTGAGGTTCCTCTCTAACTCTCCAGTTCTTTGATTCTATGATTCCCCATTAAGTGTGAAACTTCTGAATGATACTGTCCTCACCACTTGCTTAGAATGGTTAAGAAAATCTGGGCAATTATTTGAGATTGGCTATTTGTATTTAAAGACAATACTGTTAAAATTTTCCCCAGAAATGATGTTTCAAAAACAATTTTTATTTTCCTTTAAGGGCTCACAGCTCAAAGCTCAAAGCAAGAATTTTACACAGCTCAAAGCAAGAATTTAGCTCTTCCCCCATCCCCATTTTGTGTGAAAATGTGAACATTGCCAAAGGACATGTGAAGAAGATATCCTTACATTTTTGGTTCTAAGTAGAATACATTCACAAAACCTTTTCAGCTATTTCCCCATACTATCTCATATTTTCATCTTTAAACTAAAATCTTATTTAAAAAAATAAAATCCATGATAACAAGAATTATCCAGCTCCAAAGAAACCAAAATTTAAAATCAAAATGCTGTACCCTTTCACAAAATGAGGAAATATAATTTCTGCTCTATACTGGCAACTAGGGAAACGTATCCCAAACTAAAATACATGTTCAAACAATAATAAATAGGTGATAAATTAGTAGGTTAAGACAAAAACATGATATAGCTAAAGATTATATGCTCCAATATTGAAGTATCTATCTATCTATATGTATATATATATGTATATACATATATATGTATATATATGCAATATTCTAATAAAGGGGTATTTGTATATGTGTATATATGTACATGAACACATACATATACACATGTATGTAATATAAATTTATATATATATATAGAAATAAATGCACATGTCCACAATTACTTCTATGCAGAATGTTATATATGCATATGTAAGTATTATATGCAGATAGAATAAAATACTGAACCGTATGATGCAAAAGATGGAATACCCTCCTATGTTTGGAAGTTATTTGGTTTCTTTCATCATTTTTTTTTCTTTTCAGACTTAGTCATATATTAATCAGAATTAATGAGCTAGGTAACAATAAGCTAGGAATGGGATCATGGGGCTAGCACCTGATAGATGTCCAGACTAGCTCCTAAAAGTAGAAGAATGGAAAGAAGAAGAGACAGGCATTTATACAATACCTACCATGTGCCAGGCACTGTGCCAGGGATACAAATACAGAAGGAAAGAAGACCATGTTATCAAGGACTTTCCATTCTTTAAAAAAAAAGAAGAAGAAGAAGAAGAGATAATATATGTAAGGGAGTGGTTGGAATTTAGAAGTCACAAGAGGATATAGTAAGTGAAATTGATTGACACACCCTTTCTGGGAAAGATAGAATTGATTTAATTACAGTTTTATTCTTGTTGATCTGAACAACATTTAAGAAAGGCCAAAAGTAGATTGCTCACTCACAGATGTCAAAATCTATTTTGTGCTTTTTTTCCCTCTGCTCCTTTCCAGTCAGGAGAAAGAAAAATCTATCAGCAATGGGTTCTTTGCAGTAATTCAGCACCTAGACATATTGCAGACTTAGCTTCATGGTGAGCCTTTAATTATTTATTTAGGTTTTTAGGCACTGTATGACTTTTAGCTCTATACACTCACCTTAATAGCATGTCTAGACTATAAGGTCTTTGAAGGAAGGAATCCTGTTTCATTATTATTATTATTATTTTAACCACCAACATTTCCCAGTATAATATACCAGATACAAAATCTATCAAATAATCAAATGAATCCAATTGGATAGTGTTTTCTTTAAAAGGTCCATTTTGTTTCAATTAGCAGCAAAAATGCCAAAAGCCAAATGAAACATGCATTTAAAAGTCATTAAAAGAAATGCAAAAGATGATTTTAATTTCTTAAGTTAATTCCCAAGCAAGTATAATAAACTGATAACATACTTCTTTCCTACTTATTCTGATTACTCCTTAGAGAAGGGATAGTGATTTATTTCCTTTTTAGGCATGATATAACTTAAAGATTGCTATAAAATTTTTTCTCTATTTTTAATTGCAGAACTAGATCAAATATCCACATTTCATGTTCAACTGACTCCTTATTATACTCTCAGAAATCAATAGAGATTCTAAAAATTACATTGACTAGGAAATCTATAGGAAATTATGAAACAATTCACTTCATCATTATCAGAACCTGAGTTTGGTTGGGATAAAATCTATTCCTCAATATTAAAGACAAATCCTTCTCTGCATATTGTTATTATTACTTACCATATTAAAGTCCATTTCAATTATAATAGCTTCATTTTAAATTTTGTCAAATTAGGCAGATCGACAGTTTTGAAGTTTAAACAGCAATTGATAATAACTTATCCTCCAAGTTTTTATGATGAAAATTAATGAAGAATTAAAAACAACAGATTTGAATCCAGGTTTGTTGGTCCATGCACAATACTCTTTCCATTATAATGTCTTACCATGCTTTTCCAATTTTTTCCTATTCATGTGTTTTTTATAATGTAATATTCCTATATATATTAATGTGCCACAATTTTTAAATGAAAAAAAATAAACACAGTTGATTGCTATGATGTACAGGATCACAAATTTAGAGCTGAAAGGGGGTCGTTGGAGGTCACAGAGGCCAATAGCCTATTTTTAATATGAGCAAATTGAGGTCTACAGAGATTATATAAATTGTCCAAAGTCACTCCATTAAGTGGCAGAGTAAGGATTTGAATACAGGTCAGTGGATTCTAAATTTAGCAATCTTCAGTCTCCCCCAACTGGATTCACACCTCACCTACACCTTTCTCCAACTCTTTGTCAACCACAGGCAGCATTATATTCTTAGCTCTACCCCCCACCCCCAGTTGAGAAACAGGCAGCCTTGTGTTAATCTCATGTGGGGATCACTAGCATTGGCTGGTATAATTGTATTCTGGGACAAGCAAATGGGGTTTTTGATTCTGAGAGTCATCAATATCTCATTTTTTATCCAAGCTCCAGACATCAGGAGTCGACATCATTAACCATGACTAACAGTAACAACATCACCAGCAATAAAGCTTTGACCTTCAGTTTAGGGCAGTCTTTACAAAGAGAGCCGAAATGTTCAGCACGGGAGCTGGCTTTCCTCCTTGCCTGGGAAAGCTATTCTCTAGTTAACTCTTGTTAAACAAGGGTCATTAATATACTGTCATGTTGTTGTACATTATTTTAATGATAAAAGGACACTGGATAGATACCTTAAATTACAATGTAATGGCCATGCATTGCCATTTGGAGCTTTTATATCCCTTAAGCTTTTTTAAAGTACCCAAAAATCAGCTCTCCCAGCTTTCCTTTATTTCTTACAAATAAATGTAAAACATGCAATCCCCATTAGCTTTTGAAAAGATTAACTTCTCATTAAAATGTTTTCTCAATTTCCACATCAGGAGAAACAGTGAACAAATTATTCAAGTAATTTAAAATACAGTATAATATATGTATATTTAAATTTAGGAAAAGCTCTAACTGGCAGCTGGTATTTTAAACATTATGAGGAGTTCTACCAAAGGACAGAACACAGAAAAGTTATTTGTGTAATGAAAAATCAAATGACTCAACTCTCAAGTCTATGGATTGTTTTTTTCCCCCCCTAGACCAGATGAATAAAAATTTTGATGACCTAAAAGAATCTGTAGTGCTAATTCTTATTTATTCAGGATCCAGCATCATCAAGTCAGTGAATTTTCTAGGCTCTATACTTTTCTGACACTCTATTGGTCTACTTTGGAACATATTGTCACCTTTTTCACCAAGTCTTGATAGAAAAAAAAATTAAAAGATGCTCAAATGAGTGTATTTGTTCACAATGACCAGTTTTAGTTGTTAAAAAATGCACATCTTTGCCAGTTATCTTTTTTTTTTGATGATGCTATATGGCTTCAGTCATGGAATAATAGTCTACAAAAATTAAAAGTGAGAGGCTCTCTCAAATTGCACCCAGAAAAGAAGCACTCAGAAAGAAGGATGACATTAGATAAATGTATAACTGAGGGGGAAAAGAAAAGGTGGGTTAGCTATTTGGAAAGAGGGAGGAGGTAACTAATGGATTCCATTAGTAACCATGAAATGTTCTTATTGTGTTGGGTCATTGATCTGTTAACAATTGAGGACAAAAAAGGATACACAGGATGAGAAGGGGTGGATGGGTTGTGATCTGCATTTCTGGAGGGAGTGTCCACGTCAGTGAGATATATCAGTGTCAATTTCAAATATGAAGAGAAATGCAGTTGAAAGTATAGATAAAATGAAAATGTTAGCTTATCTATAGGTTTCCAGTAGGAGTCATCAAGGGTTTTTAGTTTTAACTTTTGTTTATTATTTTTTATATTACTAATCAATGCTATAATAGAAAGAACATTTGGACTTAGAAACTGTGGCTCATATTCCAATCTACACTTAAAACTTGGCAAATCACTTCATCTTTCTTGACCTTCTATGCAAAATTAATAGAATGGACTAATGACCATTAAGATCTCTGAGTTTGAAATGTATGATGATCTATCTGATTCTTCCATATTGAACAATTTTCATTGTAAGATACCTAAGTTACCATATCTAAGTTCTCAAGTTTACAGCATCTTTGTACACAACAATTTGGCCTTCAAAATTGTTCACAGCTTGTTTCAAATTGCTACAGTAGTAGCGATGCTCCACCTGGGGCAAAAGAAGCAAAGTATACATATGCATATAAAAAATGAAATGGTGTTTACCCTATATCTACAATGGAAATATACATCTCAGTAGTGACTCAGTACAGTCACTATAAAAATTCTTTTCCCTTGCCTTCTCACATTCTTTCTTCCTTAGCATTTCAGGAGTCTTTCTATTACTGTTTCTTCCTTTTCTGCCCTTCTCTAGACTTATCATCTTAAGTTTAATGTCAATTAAAGGTAGAAGTAGTTACTGGGGGTTACTTCCCTAGCCATTGGGCTGATCTCCAAGGATGCTTCTTCAGTCCCCAAAGATCTTTGCCTTCTCTTCACTCCAGAGTCTCCACTGATTTTCTATAAATATGAATTTTTCTTTTAAGCTTATGAAGTGGGCATTGTAAGGATTGTTATTTTTATAGATAAGTAAAGTCTTAAGATCTTAAGTGAAACAACATGGACATATATAAAAATATGCATATTTCATTTTGTTTTGTTTTTGGATATAGATGCAACTGGAAATATTAAGGTATCAGGAAAAGCTTCATGTGGAATAAAATGCTATGAAACAAATGGTTACACAGCTGATATGTCAGAGCTATGCTTGACTCCCCAATAATTCAATACCTTTCATTAGTATACCAACATTATATCTTTCTTAGTTCTTCCCTACAAAGTTTAAATGAATAAAGAGAAGGAAGAGGGCCAGTTTGTTTCTCCATGACTGGTGATGGAATCTCTTAGAAAAACTGTGTTCTGGCTTCATATATTTGAAAGCAGAGGAGAAGCTATATAATTACCTTCTATTCCATAGTGACACTTTGCTTGAGAGCAATGGTTAGTGGCAATTGAAAAACTAAAAAAGATGAACTCCTCTCTGGTATCCTAGAAAAGACAAAGGGTGACAGGAAGCTTTCCATAGCCAAGCATCAGCTCTCATGATGTTACATGATCAAAGATGCCCATCTTTTTGAGAGGAGGTGAAACTACAGGTTAGTCTGATCAGTGATGTACTATTTTCTTGGTCATTGCTAAAAATAAGCTAACAAACCCCTAAAAAAGCTGCAATCCATGCATTGCCAGAAGATGACTTCACCAATTTGCCTGATCTCTTCCCTATGGCTCTAGTACAAGAACAGCATCTCTCTCTAATCGGTTGCTCCAAGAATTATCTCTATCTGTAGCTAGGAATGGGAAAGATTTCATGTATGGGACATTTCATCTTTCTTGGATTGTTTTTTCATGTGTATAATATGATTTTATCATTGATGATCCAAAACTAAGAGAGATAATTAGTATGTTAGATGACAATATCTAAAGAGATCTCAATAGATCAAAATGTTGGACCACATTTTATAAGATTAAATTGAATATGGTTAAGGACACATCACAGTTAATAAACAGGGAACCATCTTTGGGTACAGGAAATCTTATCTCTAGCCTGTGTTGGCTATGTGACTATACGAAAAAGGCTTTATCTCCTTTTATCTTATGTATTTTGTTATTTAAAATTATTCTGAAATTAAAAGATAAAAAATAATTTTTATAATATAGTAGGATAGAAAAAATGATTGCACATGATTTCAAATCTATAATGTATAATTTGCTATCCCTTTAAAATATATAATAACATTATCAAATAACTTTCCTTTTTTCTTTTCCCTCCCCATTCCCTTATATACCAACAGATGGTAACCATTAGACACAAAGATGAATATGCACATGAATGTATATATGTATGGATGTAAAATCATTCTTTACCTATTTCTATTTATCAGTTTTTTCTCTGGATGCATCTACTGTCTTCCCTCATTGGTTCTTTGTAGGTACTTTACTTCCCTTGATAAGTCCTAGTTGCTGCTTATCTGCCTTAAAAGAACAAGTTTCTAGGCAAAGGGTCTCCAAAACAAATGAAATCATTTTAAACAAAAAACAGTCTTATCTCTGAGTTGAGAGATATGGTGTTCAGGGTCACAAGGGAAGGGAATAAGCACTTAAATAGTACCTACTATAAGTCAAGAACTGTAATAAGTACTCTCATTTATCCTTACAACAATTTTAAGAGATAGGTACTGTTAACCCTATTTAATTGCTGTGGAAAGTCAGGCAGAGGTTAAGTGATTTGCTCAGTATTTCAGAGCTATTAAGTATCTGAAGCTGAATTTAAAAATTCAGATCTTTGTGACTAAATCCAATTCTCTATCCACTGTGCTACTAGTTATATTATCTGTTGTACACTGATCAGAACTCCACTAAATTATTGTGATCAGTTTTATATTTGAAATACTTGAGAAAACATATTGGTAAACTAAAATATTTCTTGTGGAGGGCAAACACTTTGAAGATAAGTTGAAATAAATGAAAATGGAAAGCTTGGAAAAGAGAAGACTGGAGGATGGGAAGAATGGCTAACAGTTGTCTCGAAGTATTTGAAGGATTGTAGAGATGCTATTACACTTGTTCTATTTGACAAAGGACAGATCCAAGAACAATAGGGAGTATCTGTAGAGAACTGGATTTAGGTTTGTTAAAGGGGGAAACAAACTTTTAAAAATCCCTTCCTAACAATTAAAGTGACCAAAAAAGAAAGCTGCAAATTCCACCAGGAAAAGGGACAGTAGAAATGGGGTTTTGTGAGAATTTCAAGCTGGAAAACTAAATACATTTTTCTACAGAAATCTGTAGATGTCTTTCTATAGAAAGCTGTAATCTATGGTGGTTAGGGCTTGTGAAATGATCAATACATTGGGTATATTGTAGTTTTTGTTCATCGTTCTGAATACTTAACAAGACAGTATTACATTATTTCCAGGGGGTGATTTCATTCTGAGTTCCCAACTAATGACTTAAAAGTAAACCATGGAATTAGAACCTATTCACAATTTGGAACCTGCCCACACCAGCACTGTGAGATATAGTTAGCTCTGGCAAATTGGCAAGACCATTCCAGTTCTAAATCATTTAAGTCTCATTTTAAAGATTATTAATACTATCATTAATCATTTGAACAGTACTTATCCACAGCTTAATTTCCTTGGGGTTCACTATGATTTCTCTTTGTCCCTTTACTGGTGGGCCAATGCTAATTTTCAGGACTTCCTACAGGCATAAATGAATGTTCTGTTGGTAGCTAACTTTAATACCCATTTAAAAGCTGGTTATCAGAGAGTGAAACTTGAAACAAACCTTGAAAGGTCATCTGATCAGGCCTCCTCCTTTAGAAAGCAAGTGGATAAACTAACAATCAATACAGTATATTTGAAGTGCCCTCCATGTGCTAGGTGCTGTAGAAGATGCCTAAGAATTTTTTTAAAAAGAAAACTATGAAATATTTTCTTCTTTTTTCTCCTCCATCTCCTCCTCCTCTTCCTTCTCCTGAGGTCACAATGTTTTAGTGATTGCTCAAGGTCATAAAGATAATACTTGACTCTTTAGACTGCCAATCCCCAATAGCTTCTTCCCTAGCTAGATTATACATTTTACCCTTTTAATTACTATGATAGTCAAATATGTTTTCTGCAGCCAACTGAAATTTTTCTTGGTAAGCAGAATCAAGTATTCATAACTCAAATTGTGCTTTATTGGCTGAATTTAAGGAGGTATATTGCTAATGCAGGAACAAGATGTGTTTAATTGCTACTTGGTTTTCTAAAGTGAGAATGTGAGCAGGCAATATTCTTACTCAGAAAAGCCAAAAGCCTCAGGCTTTCTTTAGCTCTTGAGATAATTTTGATTTTTTTAAGTTGATGAAAATATATAAACCAAGTCATTTTGGAATGTGGAGAGTATCTCTTATATAGGTCTGTTCTTAAGTACTAACAGGGGAATAAATTGCTCACTTTGGCAAGGGGAAGCAGTAGTTTTCAGATGTATAAAAGTACCATTTGGTGAATTATCTTTTTTTTTTTTTGAATTATCTTTTCCAACACATTAAATGTTACCTCAGTAGCTGGAAAATATTAACACACCCTCAAAAGGTGGTCAGTGTCTTTCTTAATCAGTGATAATATCAGTCTAAATGCACTTGACTCTGATAAACACTTTAATACTTGACTCTGATTAAGTTCATCCTTCATACTATTCTCAAGTCCAGAATGATTTGGTTTTGGACAATTCTTCGTATTCTACCAGAAAACTCTGGCTGCTTTCCATCCATTTTACTTGCAGATTTTCCCGGAAAATGCTGACTCACATTATCCATCTGTTAGTCATTTTATAGCAATGTCTTGTTAATGTCTTTTAAAATCATTTATCCACACCTCTCTTCCTTTACTTGGATTTACTTTTCCCTGAAAGAATAAAATTCCATAATAATGTACATTTAAAATAAAACTGTTTAGGATCACGAACCATTTGTTGGTGGTCTAGTGGAATACAGGTCTCTAGAAGAGTGGTAGGAGAGCATTTAAAGGGAAATCATTAAATATTTATGGATAATTGCAATCAGAGAAATTTAATCTCATCTCCATTGGGGTGTTAGTTTGTGTGTGTGTGTGTGCACATGCCCATGCATGGGTACAGGCACCTAGGTACTTTGGAGGTGAGAGGGCAATTCAAAACTTTGGTCAATAAGATCTAAAGGATAAACTTTTTTCTATTTCTTATAACTTGGTCACTTAGTCAATAAACATTTATTAAGGATCTATTATATACCAACTGCATAAGGAAGAAATCTAAAGAGGCCCCAAAGTAGTGTAGCTGGTGGGAAATGAGGAAACAATGAGAGGTCCCTTCTTTAAATAATAATGTCGGAGCTCTAAATGAATATGACATTGTAAGAAGCTACCTGCTATTGGCATTTCCCTAAGTTCACTCATACCTTACTGCAGAGTCTCCATCTAAATAGAATATATCTACAAAACAAATTTGCATTAAAATTTTTTATGTTCTACGGAGAACCAGATACAAAGAATTACTTTAAATAAAGTTAAAGATGATCATTCTAGGTGTGAAACAATAGGAAAAATATTAAGTTGATTGATCACTAGGGAAGACAACATAATTTACAAAGGAAGACAATCCTGGTAGTGGAAAGAACACTGGATTTGAGAGTCAAAAGATTTGTGTTTGAATTTTGGCACTGTTAATTCACAGCTAGGTAGAATCTAACAGCTGGAAGAAATACCAGATCACCTAATCAATAACTCTGGAGTACTACTCCGAACAAGATTAAAATATAATTGGGAAATGTTTAACAAAATAAATAAAAAGACAATGTAATGTAAATAATGTTAACTTGTGGTTTTCTAGGTCAGTTTGAGACTTGTGGGAATTTTTATTTGAATTTAACATCTACACCATTGATCTAGTCTAACCCAGGCTTTATTAAATAGTCCTTCTAGCCTATCTCTAATAAGCAATCATCTAAATTTCTATTTAAAGACTTCCAATTCGGGCCAATCCACAACTTCCCAAAGTTGTTCAGTTTACTTTCCCATAGTTTTATTAGGAAGTTTTCCCTTACCTCAAGGCAAATTCTACTACTCTGTAACTTCCCAATGCTATTGAGTTCTCTTTAATATTCTCTTCTTCAGGCTAAATATATCTAGTTTCTTCAGAAAATTCTTAAATGACGGTTTTTTCTAGTCCACTTATTACATTGTGTACCTGATTTTGAACACACTCCAAATTGCCTATGGCTTTCTCCAAGTATGATGGCAAGACATGAACAAATGATGCCAAAGTGTTCCCTCTTTAATAATATATAATTGTGCTTTTCAAGATACTATTTGATTTTCTCACTCTGAATGTATATAACATAGGGAAGAACTCTGTGGTAAAGCAGGAGAAGCTTCAAACTTGCAGTCAGGAAGAAAGATTACTATGCTTATTCCTTGCCTTTGATACACATAAGTTATGTGACTATAGAGAAATTATTAACTTTCCAAACCACCTAGGCAACTCTAAGATAATAAGTTACATATGTTTTGGCCATCTGAATAAGTGGGGAAAGTTTCTATATCAACAATTCCCCATAGTGATGAAATCATAGGTTCAAACCTTGCTCCACCCCTACTCCTCCATGTTGGGGGAGGGAAGGGGAAACCCAACCTTAGATTTGGGTTTTATGTTCTGTGGGGACTGAAAGATCAGAAATGAGGAATCTATGCTCTTAAACTTACAAAATCCTAAATGAGTAGAAATTGGAAATGGAGTAGAGATCAGAGGAAAAAAGAAACAAAGCTGAGCAAACAATACAAGATTGACCTAAAAATGAGCAAAATTCAAAGAAATTATGTGTGTGTGTGTGTGGGGGGGGAAGGTGATATTTAAGCACAGTTGGGAAATTATTTTCTTATTAATTTTTTCACATACCTATTCATTTATTTATTTATTCATTCATTTGTTTGTTCCATTGATAGTTTATTTATTTGGGTCATGTCAGGAGAACAAGTTCCACCATCATTTAATCAGGCAGATGAAGACACTTACCTAGATGGGGATGTCACTCTGCTCTCTTTACTTAATATGGTAATATTTCACAGGATATTTTTAGTTTTGCTATACAGGAGGCGAGTATCACAAACTATAAATATACAATATATTCTCCTACCAACAAAATGGGGTCAGCTTTCCTTTGGGCCTATTTTGAAACCTTTCTTTCTCTAGTCATTCCCCATTTGAGGATTTATCTTTCTCTGTTTGGGAAAGGGGGAGCAGAAGAGTTTCTATCACAAATTAACCCTCTGTGGCCTTTTCTGGGCTTGAAAAATTGCATGTAAGTGATTAGCATCCTGGTTCAAAGTACATTCAGCAGCTGGGAGCTGTGATGTGGAAATAGGTAGAGATATGAGAGAAGTGAAAGAGATCCCTATAGTTCTGCGGCTCTTTAATCCTATTAGCCAAAGAGAATACTACACCTTCAGAAATTCAGGAGCAGGGGGTCATCTAGCTAGGGGCACAGCTAACTAACCACATTACCTTCCTGCAAATTCTGCCTTGTGTATTTGAAAGTGAATACTGAATTAAAAAAAAGAAAAAGCAGGCAGCTTCTAAATCAATCCTAATATTAGATTGCAAAGTAAAAAATGGCCTAACTCTATTTTAAGCTAAAAAAAAATCCAACAAAAAGGCATCAAGTTCTATTATGCAACATGGTCAGAAAATGGTTTACGTTGGTAAATTAAATATTCTGGTTACAAGAGAGTTATCACAAATATCATATGAACATTATTAATTTTTAAAGAATTTAAATAAAACATGAAATTATATTTGGATGGGTTTGTGGTTTCATTAGTAAGGAGTTCCCTCCATCTCTTCTTTCATTCATTTACTCCTTCATTCATATATTCATTTAATGACAGTTATTCAGCACCTGCTATGTGTAAGCTATAGAGCTGTGCTAGGCATATAAAAGGCAAAGGCCAAACAGTCCCTATCTTTAAAGATCTTCCAAAGGAAACAAAGATAAGTAAATTTAAGATAAATTCTTTTCAAGGGGAAGGATGTATTAACAACTGAGAAAATTAGAAAGACTTCACATAAAAGATGAAATGGACCTTGAAGGAAACTGGGAATTCTGAGGAATGGAAGAAGAGAGCATCCTAGGCTTGTATTTTAGCTGAACAAAAATGGAGAGATTAGAAATGGAAGATAAAGAAAACAGTGAATAGGACACTTTGGAATGTCTTATGTGTGAAGTGCAGTAATGTGAAATAAATTTGTAAAGGAAAGCAGTGGCTAGATTGGGAAGGTTGGGAGTACCAAGTTGAAGAATCTGTTATTTAATACTTGAGGCAATTATTTGGTAGCCACTGGAGATTCTCAAGCAAGGGAATAAGATGATTATCCCTAAATTCTTTGGGTTTCTGGAACAAGGATTGGAGTCTGGTAGTAGGTAGAGCAATTAGGAGGCCAGGTTCAATACTCCATAGAAGAAGAGATAAGGACCTGAATACCTGCGATAAAATATTGTGGAGATAAAAATGGCAGTTTTGGCAACTGATTGAATATGTGGAATGAGGGAGACTGAGAAGGTAAGATTGGAAATGAGTGACTTTGGGGGAGAAAAATAATGAATTCGATTTTAAACAGATTAAATTTGAGATAATAATAACACTATTAATAATAATGATATTTACATAGCACCTTTGTAAGGTTTGCAAAGTGCTTTACAGATATATCTTATTTTACCCTGAAAAAGTATGATGCCCATGTGAGTGTAAAGAAGGAGGTACAGAATGATGTTGTTAATATTACACCACTAGGACTTGGTACCAGTATAAGTCACAATTCTTCTACCATGACTTCTTCTCCCACACAACCCTTATCCATAACAACCCACTAAATGTAATTGATGGAGTCTTTCCTCTGATTCCTTTGATATCTAATAAGTATCAGTGTGGTTTTTGTCCAGTTGTTATTTCATCACTGCTACACAGGTCACTCATCTCTTTTTTCAGATTATGTTGTGCTTTATGTCAATTGTTGAGAACAGATTATTGAATGAATGAATGAAATGAATGATAAGGAAGACTAAATTACATTGCATACTAGTCATACTAGTAACAGATCAACCACTAAAATTATGCCCAATAATAATTTAATCTTTCACTGAATAGTCACCATGAGTATTCAACATTTATTTGCCAAACATATATTGATAGATACATGCTCTCTCTTTTGAGTCCCAGTTCTGTATTATTAACTGCCTACTTAATACTTTGAGGTGGACGTCCTGGCAGCTAGAAGATTAGAGAGCAACACTTGGAGTTATTCAGAATGATTTGGACTCAAATACTACCTCAGACATTTACTATCTATGTAACTCTGGATAAATCATATAATCTCTCTGTTTCTCAATTTTCACATCTGTAAAGCGGGGCTAATAATAGCAACTATCTCTCATGGATATTGTCAGGATAAAATGAGATATTTTTATAAAACATTTTGCAAATTCTAGTTCAAGCCCCTCATCACTTTTTCACTTGAACTATTACAATGACCTCTTGATTGGTCTTTTTGCCTCTAAGTTTCTCCCTTTCTCAAACCCATGCTCTATCCAGATGTCAAGATAATTTTTTCCCAAAGCACAGTTCTGGCCGTGTTACTTCTAAACAAAATCTAGTGGTTCCCTATTGCTCCTAAAATCAAATGCAAACTTCTCTGTTGGGATTTTAAAGCTCTCTACAACCTAGGGTCAACTTATCTTCTGAGTCTCATTATATGTCACCTCTCTTTCATACAGTCTTCCATTCAGTCAAATTGGCCTTTTTGGTATTCTTCAGTGTGAAACTCTTATGTTCCATCTCTGTCACTTATATTTATAGTGTCTCATACTTGGGATGTACACTCTCCTTATCCCTGATTTTTAGAATTCCTAATTTTCTTCAAAGCTACCTTTTTTTTTTGATTCCCCAGCTCCTCTGATCTTCTTTCCCTAATCCACTCCCCAAATTATATTTATTCTGTATATACTTTTTATGTGTTCGTTCCTTGAGGGAAGAGATGGTATCATTTCATTTTTGTATCCCCAGCACACCTATCAAAGTGCCTGGCGAATGGTAGGTGTTTAATAAATGTTCATTGACTAATTATAAAGCATTGACTTAGGCACTACATACTACTAAGCAAAATAAAAATTCTCCTTTCTCCCATCGAACTTATAGTCAAATATGCATTTCAGATCTCACAGTAATCATAGGACATCATTAAGAGTAACAACTTTCAAAGAGTTGAGGAAGTACTTACAAATTATAAATAAATAGAACATGTAAATAGATAAATAGAATGTTGCCCAAACTGGACTTTTTATTGAAGATCGTTTCCACTACATCCTAAAAACACAGATATTCTGTGGTTTGAGGACACATTGATAGAGAACAAATACATCCATTGCCCAGAGGATTGGTATCTGGAGAGTTCAGCTTTGGGTGTCTGAATGAGTTTTTGTGGCAAAGGACATTCATTGTCTTTGAATAGAAAAAATTGTGTATGAATGAAGAGAAGAGCATGTATTACTCTGATCTCCCCACTGCATTTCTTTAATAGTGGTTCCTAGTAGCATTCTTACTGGAAAGCTTTACCATTGTAAACATCTCAAGCTTACTGAGATCCAGTTCCCCCAGGGAAGACTATTCTACCAGCTGAAAAGGCTGCTCAAAGTTTACTGTCTAGGCGTTAAAAATCAAACTGCAGTTTAGAGTCATTCTGAATAGCTCGAGAGGTTTGGAGATTGCAACGGGGATCGTGACAGCTCTATGCTTGTGTTGATAACTGCTGTGCTGGGATAAAAGGGTGTTGATCGTAATCTTTCTTTCAGGCCAGGTTACACAAAATGACACAAGCCTGTTTTATACAACTACTACTGGTATTAATTTAAAAGAAATAAGATACTTCACTATAATAACAGTTGGCACTGACATTGCCCTTTTCATCCTAAAGACCTGAAAAATTGCTACAATAAGAAAATCAGTCTCAGCTAACCTATGTGCTATTGGGATTCTTAATCTAAGATCCGTGAGTTTGGCTTTTAAAAATATATATATTTTAATAACTATTACAATATAATTGATTCCTCTTGTATATTTTATTTTATATGTTTAACAATAGTATTCTGAGAAGGGATCGATGTAGATTCAATGCACAAAGAAAGGTTAAGAATGCTGGCTCTAGGGGGGAAAAGATCTTTTCCTATTTCTGATCAAGATGCATCTATCTATACGATGACAGCATGTGTGACTGTTTCAAGAAATGCCAAAGAGAAATGAGGTAATATTCAGTTTTAGAGAGCAAGCAGAGCTAGGTAGAATAAATCACAAGATAGAATTTCCAGTGTGGCCATTCACATTGGAAAGGTCATTGATGTATTATTTTCTATCTATTCTTTAAACGGTACAAAATAGATAACAATTATGTCTTTGTTTACTTTTCTTGATTTCATTTCTTTTTTCTCTGTATGGAGCCTAGACCTGCTGAAGTGCTCAAAGAACATTCAAGCAATATGTTGGTGAAAATTTTTTGGAAAACACAAAATGTCATGAAGAAAGAAAAGATAGAGTTATCCCAAATTGAACCCTCAGTTAAGGGAGGTAGAAACTAAATGTCTCAGAATAGATTAGGACTGAATCTGGGATCATTCTGGAAGAGAGATTTGGTGGTTCTGACTGGCTGCATACACTGAAAAATAGAATGCATATTTACCCAACCAGTATTTTCAATTTGCATGTGTGAGAGAGTAGGGGAAATCAGCAGAGATTATATAAAGAAACAGAGAAATAAGAACAGAATCTGGTTCCACAGATTTCTCAAAGGATCTTGGATATTAGACCCAACATTCTTTGCCTCAGTTTTCTCATCTATAAATGAAGGGATTAGATTTGATTACTTCTCAAGTCTCTTTGAGCTTTAAATCTTGCATTTAATCATCCCAAAATAACTTGCACAAGAATAGAAAGAAAAGGGAGGGAGGAAAAGAAGTAATAGCTAAAGTGGTTGAAAAGAGAATACTTATTCAAATAAGCAAAAAAATGGGTTCAGGATATGAGCTAGGGGCAGGAAGGAAAATAATTACAATATAAGCAATAGATAAATGAACAAATATTGTTGAAGAAGACAATCAAAAGAAAATACATGGATGAAAAAATGATTAGCATTGCAGGAATGAAAACAAAGTTAGAATTTCCTTAGGACCCTTCTAATTGGATAATAAATATTCTAAGGCAAGGGATCGAGTTCAAGGGTCTATGAATTTGATGTGAACACACACATATACATATATATATATATATATGTCCTCCAATTTCTAATTGAAATTTATCATTTTGTTCAATTATTTATTTTATAAAACCTTATTGGGAGGAGTTGTCTATATGCTTTACCACACTAATAATGGGATCCATGATATAACGAAGGTTAAGAACTTTTACTCTAATGTCAATTTAGAAAAAAAAAAGTTTTGGCAACGATTAAGAAATATCTGTTACCAGCCTAAAAAGAGGAAAGGAAATGAGACAAAACAATAATGGACATAACCTGTGGAAATTTTAACAATCTAATAGAATCAATGAAAACTAGAATTGTTCTACTAGAAAGAATAGAGGCTTGATAAATTTATATGCAAAGATTACAGACACTGATTGGTTATACATTCACTGCAGTTTTCATTTTGCAAAATTATCTTAAAAATCCATCCTCCAAAGGGATCTCAGAGCTATTGCTAATCCACTCTGACATGATTTTGCAGAAATCATTTAACAGTCATTAGACTCTCTAGAAAAAAAATATATATATATATATATATAAAGAAAGAATCTGACCACCATATTTCAGGAAATCACATAAGAAAATTTCCCAGAATTACTTAGATCAAGAGACAGATTATAGATCAACACAAAATACCATCCACCAACAACAATGAATGTCAAGTTCAACTCACTATCACCAAACTTCATCAAATTTCAGAGCTACTTTGACAAAGAGATGATTTTATAAGTAGCTAAGAAGAAAAGAATTACTTATTATCCACCTCAGGGGGATACATGATAGCTGTCTTCTTCAAGTACTTGAAAGCTTGTCATTTGGAAGAGGGATTATATTGTTCTGTTTGGCCCCAGAGGACAAAACTAGGAGCAATGGTGGAATTTGCAAAAAGCCAAATGTATGCTTGATATAAAAAAAACATTTAACAAGAAATTATCTAAAAGGGGCATTGTTTTTGTGGTAGCAAATTTCCCCTCGCTGGAAATATTCATTAAGATTGGATGACTATTTTTCAAAAATTGTTTCACTTTTATATTTGTATCCCCAATATGTCTGCAATGCCTAGCTCAATGTTTAGTATACAATAGTTGTTTAATAAAAGCTTGCTTATTGATTGTTGAGGAATGTTTTGGAGAAGGCATCCTTTGTGAAAAGGGTTGGACTCACTACACATCTCTCACATTGTCTAAGATGACAGGAAATGGTAATGATAAATGTAGGAGGGGATATGAGAAAATTGGGACACTAATATATTGTTAGTGGAGTAGTGAACTGGTACAACCATTCTGAAGAACAATTTGGAATTATGCACAAAGGACTATCAAACTGTGCATAATCTTTGATATAGCAGTGTCTCTACTGGATTTGTATCCCAAAGTGATTGATCATAAAGGAGGGAAAAGGACCCACATCCGCGAAAATGTTTGTAGTAGCACTTTTTGTAGTGGACAAGGAATTGGAAATTGAGAGGATACCCAAGAGATGGAAAATAGCTGAATAAGTTATGGATTATGAATGTTATGGAATATTGTTGTTCTATAAGAAACAATTGATAGGATGGTTTCAGAGGGACCTGAAGAGACTTACATGAACTGATGCTGAGTACAACCAAGAAAACATTATACATAGCAACAACAAGATTATGCAATGATCAATTCTGATGGACTTGGCTCTTTTTAGCAATGAGGTGATTTAGGACAATTGCAGTGGACTTGTGATAGAGAGAGCCATCTGCAGTCAGAAGGAAGACTAAGGGAATTGAATGTAGATCACAACATAGTATTTTTGTCTTTTTTTTTTCTTCTGTTGTTAACTTGCTTTTTGTTTTCTTTCTCTTTTTTCCCTTTTTGATCTGTTTTTTCTTGATAAATATGGAAATATTTATAGAAGAATTGCACATGTTTACCATATATTGGATTACTTACTCTCTAGGGGAAGGGGTATGGAGAAGGGAGGGAGAAAAATTTGGAACTCAAGGTTTTGCAAGGATAAATGTTGAAAACTACATATATTTTGAAAATAAAAAGCAATTATTTAAAAAAAATAAAGAAAATGGGTTGGACTAGTTGCCTGCTGAATTGAAATTCTGTGACTATTGAGTAACATAAATTTAGAATTGTATTTTTACTCATAAAAGGTGAAAAAGACCAGAACACCTGGAATATCATACAGTAAAAACAAAACAAATAAAATTGGTTTTACTTTGTTAACTACTTAGCTATGTTATAAGGAAGGATAAAATTATAAGGAGGGGAAAATTAAAATAGAATCCTCCAGAATTTTCATTCTCCATAAGGTCCATTAGATTTTTGACATACACATCAATCCAGATTCAGAATTTCATCAGATAAAGGAGATCTAGAAGGATAGGGCCTTTGATATGGAAGTAATTTCTGGGATTAAGAAGGTCAGATTTCTTATCTAGTGTCAGATACTTGCTGTGTGACCCTGTTTAAGTCATGCAGGATAAGAAGGCCACAAGAATATAAATGAATGAATGTATGTAGATATAATAACAGAAATTGTTTTGTGTTGGGTCACAAAGAAGGATATTTGGGATTAGGCTAATTCTAATGAACTAAAGGAGGTAATATTTGCTAATATAACATATAGTAACGGATGGTAGAAGAAAACCAATTTAAAAACCATAACTTTGAACAAAACAAAGTCCGATTCCTCTGTAAAATATAAAGAGGTTCCAGACTGGATAAAGAGGGAGGATCTATAACATACAAAAAATACACATAAGCAGCATTATTTATAGTTCTAAAGAACTCAAAACAAGTGAGGACATATATATATGCATATATATATGCATATATATATATTTGGGACTTATCATTCACTATGTAACAGAAATCAATAAGCACATGTTGATTTCATTTTCTTACTTTTTTGGTTTATACATTGAATATGCTTTTTAAGAGATGTCACAAATCAAATTTCTATATGCTCTAGGAAAAAGAAACAACAACTCAACGATCTTAAAATTTGAACAATTAAATGAAATTAAACTTTAAGGGAGTGTTGAAGTAGAATTTTCCAAATAGTTAAGTAAAGAGAGAGATGATCCACTGAAATACAAGTTTTCTACAAATTATGCTGATTCAACAAAGGTCCTGTTCCACACTCTAGGGCAGACTTTCTTATCCATTAGTTCATGAACTTTGACCTAAATACATGTGTGACTATAGATGTATTTCCAGATGCCCCCTTTAATATGAATATGTTTGTATGTGTGTATAATATATACATATATACAGATGCGTATCACATATACCAATAAAATTGAATTGTGTATTTAATAAAATATAACTATGCTATACAAATATTATTTATATAAAACATATTTTATAACATAATATGTTATATATTTACATATAATGTGAGATGCTCAAATTTGGAGAGCCAACCTAAATGTTCACTAGACTGTGCCCAATCTGTGATAGATCTTATATATTGGTCTTATCAGCCACAGTCAGACACACTGTAACTTGACTCTAACACAGTGATATTATTTTAGTTCTCTCTGAAAATGAATGACAAAAACCATGTTATATATAAAACTATATGATATATTATATATAAATATGTTATGTATAAGTATAAGCATATGATATATAAGTATCTATTTGTATGAATATGACAATATGACATATATGACAAAATATAGATAAATGTATTTGTATTACATGTAAATGTATAATCATATATTATAGATGATATACATAGATAATTAAAATATATAAAATAGAATTTGTTCCTTTTGAAATCCTATATGCTATATATTTTATTGTATGTACTTAAAAATATTCTGAGAAGGGGTCCACAGGCTTCAACTAACAGCCAAAGGGGTCCAGAACAGTTTAAGAATCCTAACTCTAGTCATACCTAGCTTCAGATCAGATTCACAGTGACAGTGTTCCCCTTTATTAATTTTCCAAGGACATTCCCTAGTTACATTTTAAAAGTATCCCATTCTGTCCTGTCAAAAGGTCCCTAAGTCTTGAAAAAGGTGAGTTAATGTATATTTCCATAGTGGAGTTCCTGCAAATTAGCCTGCAAAAGCAGTGAGAATCAGATCTCTCCACAAGGAGCCAGCTATAGATCTCTGTGAAACATCTCCCTCAGGATTAAATTGTTCTTTCTCATAGCAAGCCATTAAATTTTTACCATGATTCTTTACTCTCCAGATTCACAGAGACCAGAAATCCCTTCTATAACAACTTTCAGCTTAAGCAGCATTTTGGATAAGTGGGCTTGTCTCTTAGTTGATTTCTCAGTGATCAAAATCATTAGTATTTAATTTATCTACTGTATTCATGGGCTAAAGAGACTTTCTTAGCTATAACTTCAGTCAATGTACTCCTCTGATTGAAGTAATGAGTAATAGCAATGTTAATACTCCATAAAATTTTGAAGTGTTTCACATATATAATCCTAATTATTGTCATTACAACATTGAAAGACAGAACACGAAACAGTGAACATGGTACCAGTTTTGAAAATTAGAGAAGCAAAGACAATCCATTTTTTTAAGACTTAGAATGATTTTTAAATCATTTTTTCTTCCACTTTCCTTTAGCTATTATCTTTTAGTTTATCTGAACATTACTCCTATTGGAGAGAAAATTCTAACAAATACCTAGACAAATTGACTGATTTTATAGGATTGTTTGGATGTTCAGGGGTCTTAGGTTAAGTATAACAAGTCCCTCATTAGACAGTTGAAGAAAATGAAGTCCACAGAATTTAAGTGAGTTTAATACAGCAAAGTCAAGATTTGAACCCAGGACTTTTGACTCCAAATTTAGCATTCTTTCCACTGTCCCACTATTTTGACTTGCAGAATATTAAGAGGGAATACAAATGAAAAAAAAAGTGCCAACTCCAGGGCCAGATGTCTCTGAAAAACTGGCTTAGCCAAGTTGTATAATAGCAGGTCACTATGAAATGTATATGATAGATAGATGCGTAATTTCCTTTTCTTTGGAAAAAAATCAAAGAAGTGTTGGTAACTGTGAGCTACTGGAATGCTTAGACTACCTTTTATCCCTTTTTGCATCTTCAAGGCTTAGCACAGTGCCTGGTACAGAATAGTCATTTAAGAAATGTTTATTGACCTTCACTGACTGCAATAATTGAATTGCAATAACTGCAATTCCTTCGTTGTTAGTGATGGTGGTTTTATTTCTACATTCAAAAAAAGGCATGTAGTGTAACCCGTACTTTGAGGGCAAATATTTCACCCTTAGAAGGCACATTAACCTTGCCTGTGCCCTAAGGAGCCATTACTGGAAAGATAATCGTTTCAATGAATTGAATTGTATATTAAGGAAATAGCTACTATACAATCAAGTCAACTTGACTGAATTTTCAAGTAACTGAATGGTGAAGGAACTGAAAAACTATATTCTATGAGGAATGGTTCTAAATTCTAGTGAAGTTTATCCTGGAATAGGGAAGTATATGATCCCTGTCTGTGTGGTATTTTAAAGGGTCAAAAGAAAGAAGAGTCATTTTCAATCATATCTGACTCTTCACAACTCCATTTGGAATTTTCTTGATAAAGATACTGGAGTGGATTTGCCATTTCCTTCTTTACCTCATTTTACAGATGAGGTAACTGAGACAAACAGGGTTAAGTGATTTATCTAAAGTAATAGATAGTAAGTGTTTGAGGTCAAATCTGAGCTCAGTAAGATGAACAGAAATAGGAATAAAGGATGAAGGATAAAGAATAAAAGATAAAAACTGTGGGTAATTGGGGTATCAGCATAATGTTAAAAAGGCTAATTAAAATAGCCTAAACATGAAATTAGCTGTTTTGAAAAACTTAGAGCTTCCTCTAAAGAAGAGATATTATTTCAGAATATACCTCTCTAACTTTTTGCAGTATTACAAACCACTGCATATACTTTTGGCCTTGGTTAATGTGTTTACTAATTTTGTTAGTTTTCTAGTGACTCAGGTGACCTTCATTTTATACTCTGGGCCTCAGTTCCCTCATCTGTCAAAAGGAGGAGTTGTATAATATAATCTTTAAGGTCCCTTCCACGTCTAAATATATTTTCCAATGAGTAAAAAAAAGTATTGATTCAGTAATTTTGAATTCACTGTTACCTTTCAAAAGAATAGTTTCAGTAGAGTATTGAAATTGGTAGTCCAAGAACTAAGGTCTGATAAGTTACAAAAAGGTCAATGAATAGTTTGAGAAGGTTTATAGTAGAACAAAAAAGAAAGGGGTTCTACAATAGGTCATGGGGAATATCAAGGACACATGCATTTTTTTAAGGCTGAGGGAAATTTAAGCATGCTTATAAGTCATCAGAGTGAAAGTAGAAGAAAGAAGCTAAGTTATAGAGGTAAGATTCCAAGGAGTGCAACAGGGGGAAACAAGATGAACAACAGAAGTAAATTTAGTTTTTTTTTTTTTTTTTTTTTAAGAATGCCTGTTCCTCTTAGATTGAGGGAAAAACAGACATGAGATGAAAACACAGAGAAATTTTTTAGTGGAAAAAAGAAAGTTGAGGGAGTGCAAAGCAGACAGTCTCAATTTTCTCAGTAAAATTGAAGGGGGAAACCTTCTACTGAAAACAAAGGAGATAGGAAGCTTTGAAAAGAATGGGAAAGCTTTCTAAGAGCCACCAAACAAGGCTGTTAACAGATTTGACAGGGGGAAAAAAAGCAATTTTCCTTTCAAATTTTTGAAAATTTTGCTCATCAAAAACCATATATAATAGTTATTGCCTAAATGTGGATAACAAGCAGCAACCCTTTATTAAACACTTAACATCTTCTGGGCATGGTGCTAATATAATAGATATCCAATTATCCCAACTTTGCTCATACCTGGAAAGCACAGGCTCTCACCTCTGACAGGATCTCTTGTTCCCTTCTAAAATCTGCTCAAGAGTTCTTCTACCTTCTATAGGACAACTTTGCTAAACTTCCCAGCAGTTATGACCTTCCCTTGGCAAATGTGTCTTGTCTTTATTTTGTATATATATATATATATATATATATATATATATACACACACATATATATATGTAATATCTATATACTGTATATACTACGATTAAAAAATGAATGAAAAACAATTTGCTAAAAACATAATCCCAGTCAAACTCTGTGGCTAAGATGATAGAGAAAAGCAGAAAGCCCCTGCCCACAGAATTAACATTCTAATGGGAATGGGACACAGTGTACCTGGGAATGACTGACCAGAAAGGGCACTCTGATTTAGAAAGTTAAAGGAATTGGGGCAGTCCAGCTGATCGAGTACTGGCCCTGGGGTTAGGAGGACCTGAATTCATATCTGGCCTTAGTTACTTACCCATATTAGATGCATGAGAAACCACTTAATCCCAATTACTCCGTGGTGGTGTGGGGTGAGGTTAAAGAATGATAAATGATGTTATAGTTAAGGGGCACAATGGATAGAGCCCTTGTGCTCAGAATCAAGAAGATCTGAGTTCAAATGTTGTTCTAAACACTCACTACTTGTATGACCTGGCAAGTCACTTAATCTTGTTTGCCTCAGTTTTCTCATCTGTAAAATGAATTGGAAATAGAGTAAATAGCTTAAAATGGAGAAGGAAATGGCAAATTATTCCAGAATCTTTTCCCAAAATCCCCCAAATGGGATTATGGAGAGCTAGACAAGAGTGAACAACAACAATATAAAATCAGTAGACTGGCACACCCCTTCTAGGGATAATGAATAAAAGTTGATTTGATTTTTGGAAGGATAGGAAGGATGTTATGGTGAAAAGTTTAGAAGACAGGGTTGCTGTTATTCAGTTGTATCTGGTCATTTGTGAGCCCATTTGGGGTTTTCTTTTCAAAGATACTGGAATAATTTGTCATTTCTTTCTTCAGTTAATTTTACAGATGAGGAAACTGAGACAAACAAGGTTAAGTGACTTGTCCCAGGTTATACAGCTAGTCTTCCTGACTCTGGACACTGTATTCTATCCATCTGCTCTTTGAAGTCAGTGATTAGGGAGTAAAATAAAAAAATACAGTGGAGTTTGCCTTACTTAAATAGTAGACCAGGTGAAGGGATCACTGTGTTGTTATCTCTCCTGATGGAATGGAAGATCCTGAGGATCTTCCTCAGTTTCATTCTAGAATTTGTATCTTCAGTGACTAGCACAAGGTCTGGCATATAGTAGGCACTTAATAAATGCTTGTTGATTAATAATATTATTGCATATTTCTGTTTTTAGTATTTTAAAATTTCTTCAGTATATTTTGCTAACATTGTATATTTTAAAAATACTACATTAGAAGCCTATAAATCACTTCTACTTATGTTTAAATAATGAACATGAATCCAAATGAATTCCAACCCCTCCTCCTATATATACTTGAATTTTTTCACCCTCCCATTTCCTGTCAATTATGAGATGTAAATGTCATTTTCCCCCCTCCCTATATTTCATCTTTCTGACTGGCAGCAGCAGCAGCAGGAGCTCCCTGCGGGCTTGAAAAGAAGTTGAAGGCGTTGAAACAACTCTGATTGCTGAAAGTAAAAGCAGGAGTGCTTCTATGTTCTGCCCACATCCTTTCAACTGCTCTTACCAAGCCTTCAGAGGGGCTACCAGTACTAAAATGAACCCTCTGATTTACAACATTTCCATGTTCCCACAACAGCAACAGTAAAAGTAGCTTGACCATATAATTCTTCTTTTCCATTCTAGTAATTAAATATAAACTAAAGAAGAAATACAGAAAGGAAGGAAAAAGAACGAACAAAAGGTAGAAAGAAATGAAGGAAGAATGAAGTAGTACATATAGAATGAATAATATTTTCTGTTGTCAAGTAAGAATGCTCTCTTTAAAATAAACCCCATAGTCTTTTAAAAAAGGGAAAAAAAGTCCGAGTATGGATTTCCCTTCAAGTAATACAATAGAACAGAGACATACAAATTTCATTTCTTTGTCAACTCTCATTAGGATCATCTTTGTGACAGCAATAAACTAAGATACTTTTAAGTATTGATGTTCAGTGAGTTTCCCATCAAATTTGGAGAAATAAAATGTTTTTTAATTTGAATATATATATTAATAGCTGCATAAGACAACTTTAACATCCGGTGTAAAATCTGTCCTCTTTTTTTATTTCTAATAAGTGCTATCTTTCCTTCCTTAGGCCTGAATATCTCCAAATGATGACCTGATTAGCAGAGATGGATCTAGTCAAAACTGCTCTAATTCAGAAAAGTATCTAGTAATCAGTCAGAATACTTCACCTGTATCTTAGTTTGCCCACTTATAAAACAAGGAGAATCCCCAACTCTTTACTTACTCTTACCTTCCCCCACTTATCTCTAATCAATTGCCAAATTTTTTCTATCTATGGATCTCTTGGATCAGACTCCATCTCATTATTCATATAGCTGTCACTTTAGTACAGGCTCCGACTGCTCTCTCCTGGACTACTACAATAGCCTTCTCATTTAGCTCCTCTTTCTTTGAGCTACCTCCCATCTATCCCAAATACAAGTCTAGCATCCACAGAGTAGTGGATTTTTCTTAAGAAAAGGTAAGATTAGGTCACTTTCCTGCTCACTAAATCCCAAGGATTCCATATTGTCTCTAAGATGAAATTTGAATATCTCTGGCATTTAACATCCTTCACAATTTAGTCCCAGTACACATTTTCAGTCTCACTATATACTATCCTTCCTACACTTGGCCAAACTGGCCTTCTTGCTATAGATCACACATGATGCTCCATCTGCTATCCTTGTATCTTTGCACTGGCCATCCCACATCCCACATCCCACATCCCATTCCATGCCTGGAATATATGTCCTTTTCGCCTCCACACACAGAAATGCACAATATTCAATGGAGGTGTTGCAACCTACTTTTAACAACATAGCAATGGCAAAAGTGAGATTACCGCTGCCAATAGCAATGATTTTCTTTAGAATAAGAGGGATGTGGTCCCATTTTAAGAAAACCAACTTTATGACCTAAGAATTTACCCTGTAACTAACTTTTAAAGAGCTTATTTATATTACAAAAATAATGCTTAATTGTAGTGAGGTGCTCTCCTATTATGTTATTAATGGATACAACAAAGTTCCTCAAAATAGTTACTGTCATACTGTGTCTAAGATATGGTTTGATTGACAAAATTTTGATTTATTAGCTTTTTGGGACAAATTTATGGAATAAAACTCAGTAGGCCTTGATTCCCTTTACCATGTGTTATAAGGGAGAATTAATGCTCTTCATACACACTGAGCATTTGAGAAGAGAGTTAGAAGATCAATGTTTTAGACCTGGAAGGGACCTTAGAAGCCATTTAATCCAACCATTTCAACTTACAATTGAAGAAACTAATATTATAACATACAAGTTGTAAAGCTTCAAGGTAGATTTGAATCCAGGTCCTCTGACTCCAAAGGCAATATTCTTTTTATGGCATTGTGCACCTTCCAGAGTTGCTCAGCATAATATTAAAAGTGCATTTGAAAATAATGTAAGTAGAGAAACATTTGTTCATGGAAATAAAATGTTGAATACAAATAATTTCCTTATTATGCTGTAGGGTATACTAGACAAAAAGATGGTTTTGGAAAACTAGGGTTGAAGTCTTGCCTATGCTTGTTTTTGTATTTAGTTGGTGCTGTGGATAGAGCACTGGATCTGGAATCAGAAAATCCTGAGTTCAAATTCAGCCCCTGACACTTGGTTTGGGTCAAATTACTTAACCTCCTTTGACTCAGTTTCCTCTACTAGAAAATGGGGATAAATAAAGGATGATTGTATAAGAATCAAATGAAATAAAATTATAAAAAACACTTAGCACAATGCCTGATATATAGTAAATACTATATAAGTGCTTATTTCTTTTCCTTTCCTTTCTCCCTTCTCCTGAGTAAATCACTTAATTTTTTAATGTTCTAGGCATCTCTCTAAGATTATAAATTGGGTCAAAGGTGCTAACCTACATTGGAAGTGGGAATTCATCTGGGAGTTCTCTATTCTAATGAAATCATTGATTCATTCTCTGTTTATATCCTCATTTCTTACTAAAATTAAAACATTGTTTCAATGGTGCCCTTCCTCATCCATGACACAGCATTGCATGAGATTATCCTATATTTTAACACAATACTTTTTAAATATTTGTAATTATATTCCTTTGAATGCTGACACCAAATGTAAAATCCTTTATATTGAATCATTTTCTTAGTGAATTATGTTATAATGAAAGTTTTATTATCTCTATAGGCAACTAAAGGTGCATGATTTCAGGTAAAAAAAGACTTCTTATCTTTCAGGAATCTTATATCTTATTATATTATATGATATGGTGCACAGTGGAGAAATGAAGTATGGGATAAAGAATTATTATCTTGCACATAAAATGCAATTTGATGAGTAGCCCAATATGTCATTCCCATGATCATTTAGAACTTGGAAAGGGGCATATATACTTATGAACAAATGAATGGAACCATATATATAAAATAGGAAGAAAGATCCCAGTTAGGAAATCACACATGGTGTTCCATCTGGTAAACCTATCCCTTTGCACCGGCCAGCCCACACTCTATTCCATGCCTGGAATATACATCCTCCTTAGAAATGCACAATATTCAATGGAGATGTTACAACCTACTTTTAACAACATAGCAATGGCAAAAGTGACACTTTCTCATTTTTGAGGGATCCCAGTTAGGAAATCACATAGTGCCTTCAGTGATTTCAAGCACATCACTGACCCAAAGGGATATATTTTTAATGATGATGTTTTTCCATTGATGCAATTTATATAGTTGCATAGCAAAATCTCAGGAAATTCATATTTGAAGGTGACCCACACAGAGTTAGCATATTTATCAATAAAGATTTGTAGTAGTACCAAAAAAAATTTAAAAATGTATAGATGGAAGCAGAAAAAAGGTAGAAGGCTCAATCATATAGTACAAATAATGGGTACTAGATAAGTAGCCTGAGTGATGTATTGGTATCAGTGTAACAGCAAAGCATCCAATCTTCTATAAAGAGTGTAATGACAACAATAATATTCCCATAGATTTGAGTGTATTGTGTATTTATATTTATTTATATATTTATATGTATTTCATTATTTCAACTCTTTACCAGTAATAGGATTATTCACAAGATGGAAACATCAGGTGCAGTTAGATGGCACAGTGGATAGTGTACCAGCCCTGAAGTCAGGAGCACCCGAGTTCGAATCAGGCCTCAAACACTTAATACTTCCTAGCTGTGACCATGGGCAAGTCATTTAACCCCAATTGCCTTAGCAAAAAAAAAAAAAAAAAGAAAAAAGAAAAAAGATGGAAGCATCAAAGGACTAATGTAAGAACTGGTTGATAATCAGATAAAGTGAATAGTTTAATTTCACTCCTTTCAATGAGGTAAAATTGGGTAGGAGAAAGGGTGACTTAAAAAAATAATTTAGCTTAAATTAGAAACTTCTCAATTCTAAGTCACAAAGTCCTTAAATCATGAAGGGTTTTTATAGTTCCTCACTTACAGAAGTCATTCAATAAATATTTCTTTAATAAATAATTGATGAGTTATAATTCATCAAAAATACAATAGTATAATTTACAATTGATGAATTGGAGATGGGAGCCATAGCATAGAATACAGACCTATAATGGTAAAAGAATGAGGAAAGGGGAGAGAAATAATAATAGTGATAATTATTATTAGTATTATTTTTCCATTGAGTTGTGCCTGACTCTCTGTGAGCTTGTATGTGGTTTTCTTGGCAAGAATACTTCCTCCTCTAGTGAATTAAAGCAAACATATTAAGTGACTGGTATAGGATCATATAGCTAGTGAGTGGAGGCTGGATTTAAAATCAGCTCTTCCTGACCCCAGGCTCAGAACTTTATCTACTGAGTCACCTAGCTACTTCCCATAGTAATAGCTAGTATTTTTATTTATTTATTTATTTATTTTTTGAGGCTGGGGTTAAGTGACTTGCCCAAGGTCACACAGCTAGGAAGTGTTAAGTGTCTGAGACCAGATTTGAACTCGGATCCTCCTGAATTAAGGGCTGGTGCTCTATCCACTGCGCCACCTACTATGTAATAGCTAGTATTTACATAGCACCTACTATGTGCAAAGTAATTTAATTGACCTAAGCATTTTTACAAATATTATTTCATTTTATAACCACAACAACCTGGGAGTTAAATGCTATGATTATCTCCATTTTACAATTGAGGGGACCAAGGTAAAGCTTTAAAGATTTACTCAAAGTCAAGTAGCCAGATGTTTGAAGCCAATTCCAGGTCTAGCCCTGTATTTATTGCATCACCTATTTAATCTATCAATAAGTATTTACTAAACGCCTGCTACATTCTAAGATTGATGTTAAGCTCTAGTGATACAAAGAAAAGCAAAAAAGAGGCCCTTTTCTCAAGGAGCTCATGGTTTAAAGGAAGAGGCAATATGAAAATAACTATATTGAAACAAGCTCTATATAAGCTCTATGGGGAGTAAACTATGGAAAGCACTAACATTAAGGAATGCTGGGAAAGGCTTCTTTTGGGAGGTAAGATGTGAAGTATGTGAGGACCTAGAGATCAAGGGAAACAAATTCTATGGTTTGGAAAAAGCTAAGAGGCTAATGTCCTTGAATTGTAAGGTATGTGGAGAGGAGTAATGTGGACAAAAATTGGAAAGATGGGAAGAGGGAAGACTGTAAAAGGCTTTCAAAGCACAAGGGTGGGTGTTCCACTTCATTTATTCCCTCTCCTACCAATGTGAATCTGGGAATGGGAAATGGGATGAGGCTGAAGGTGATTCTTGGTCAGGACTGGGTCATCTTATGTTTCAAGATAGGTTAAAGTTTTCAACTTTTAAGGAGTCCTATAGAGCTATATGTCTAACTCTTATTAATGCCCTGGGTGAGATTTCAACCCCATTTTCTTTCTGATACTATCTCTGGGATACACACTCTCCAGCATAGCATATTCAACAAGAAGAGGAGGGTGTTCTTGAGCAGTAAGCCAATGTAAGAATTATACTGCAGCCTCAGCAAAGATGTTATTCATTCATGTATTTGTTTATTTTTAGTGAGGCAATTGGGTTTAAATGACTTATCCAGGGTCACACAGCTATGAAATGTTAAGTGTTTGAGATCTGATTTGAACTCAGGACCTCTAGACTCCAAAATCAGTGCTTTATATACTGTGCCATCTAGCTGTCTCTTCTCCCCCCACCTTTTTTTCTTTTTTTTTTTTTTTTTTTTTTTTTTTTTTGGTGAGTGGATGATGTTGTAACTCTTTTAGGATTAGGAAGCTAAAACATCTCTGGGCTCTTTACCCCTTTCTTTTCATTGGTCTCACAACAGCAACTGTGCTTCCTCAACTGCTTTTTCAAGTATTATGGTAGTACCCACCTCCTAGTTGACTCTTTATTGGATTTCTGATGACTCTGGAAGAAAGTGAGACGGATAACTTTTTGCTCAACTCTGCATCACTTAAATCCAATTCATGCTCAAGTCAAGATATCACCAGTGATTTCATTGGTTCTCTTTGACAATGAGGGACCACCATGACTACTGCCAATAGCCGACTGCTGGGGGGGGAGGTGGTGAATCCATCCCAAGCGCCTGGATGAAGTGCCTTCCGCTTGCTCATGATCTCCTACTCAGAAGTGGGGTTTGAAAGGCTTCCTCTACTCTTTCTTCCTGTTTCCCCCTCCCTCCCCCATGTCTCCTTTTTCTCCCTCCCCTCCTCCTCTAAGCCAGATGGAACAGTAGGCAAATTAGCCTGAGGCTGCTTTGGAGAAAGAGTAAGTTTGGGAGGGGGAAAGAAGGAAGAGAGAAAACTGCTGCTTCTGTGACACAAGCACATGAGAATAACTGCACTTCACTTACACTTAATAAAGAAAAATGTAAAAATAAGGTTATATAAAACAGAAGAAAGATGAGGACATCAAGCAAAGAGAAATGAACATTTATTCTTTTCACATAACTGGAATTCCAAATGCTACATTTCATTCAGTTTCCCTGGTGTGAAAGAGCACTCAACATCCTCTCCCTTTCTTCAACGGTTGTCAAGTTTTTACTAATAATATCAGTTTTAACAGTGAAGAGTATTAAAATATCACAGATTAGAACACTGAGTGGAGATTTCTGAGGATGACATAGGTGGCAAGCTTTCTCCCCCTTTTTCAAATGATTTGTTCTTATTGAGAGCATATTGCCTCAATTTCTAATGCTTTGAAACATGCAATGAGATAACAATATAATCATAAAAGCTAATAAGTAAAGATTTTGTGTTGTGTTAACGATGTATAATTGATTATGGCTTGAGGATGGAGAGAAAACAACCATTCTCCCATGATGAGCAATATATTTTATCCTCTCTGTCTTGCTGAATGATATGAAAATAGTGACATTTTTGTGATTAAATTTTTGTCTATTCTGGAGAGGCTACCTTCCCATTTTGGCATTTTCTCACATTTCCTTATGCCAATAAGGAAATAGAAGCTTTTTCAAATTGAGAAAGAATTCTGGATGTGTGATTATTAAAAGGATATGTTCACTTTCTCAGTGAGAATTAATAAGCTATGGGCATCTGAAGTCCCTCTACGATCTATATCTATGATCCTCTGATCCTCTGATAATATACTATGAACAAATGCTTGTGCCTAATTTCTTCATACTGCTGTTATTATGTCTTTGGTTTTGGTGCATTATCACTGATGTCTCTTTTAACCACTTCACTCCCCAAAGTAATATACCATACTTATATAAAACATGACTTGAACTTTTTTGGGGGGATAAATTTGAAAGTAATAATATAAGATTCTTATATCTCACATCCTTTTTCTGGGGCATTCCACATTGTCATTAATCCCCAAATCAAATCAGCATGCAATAAAAATTTGCTTTTTGTGGAGAGAATACAGAAAGTCTAAGTTTCCTTAGCCACAGTCAGTTTCCTTAAGTATATTCCCTTCAATCAATCACAACAAAACAAAAATATACAACAACAAAAACAAACCCAGGATAACAAAAACTCTTTGAATATTTAATGCAGGGATAATTTTCTCCTCTGACCTTAGCATTTGTATAATTTATCTTAATTTTTTCCCAAGATGTCAGTTTTATTTTCTCTCTCCATTAAAGGCTCCTAAACGTCAAATCTAATGAAATCAAAATGCCTTTATGTTTCTCCATCCATGGAGATGTATATATAGATGTATATATAGATATATATATATATTGTGATTATCATCATCATTTCCGTTTTTCAAGTGGGCAGGAATCTGCTCTTTTCAGAATGAGTTGGGATCTAGCTGATGTGACAACTGAAGTGCCTAACACAATAGTGGCAGAGTTTCAACAAGCTGAGATTAAGAGTTTGTTATGACACAGCCCTTTATTCTTAACACCCAACCAAGACTGTAATTCTGGCATAGTAATTCCCTGTTGTTATTTTCTGACATTTGGAAATGTCCAAAGTCACTCCACTTAGACACCTGCAGAGATGCTCCCAGCACTTTCGCACCATACGTGGCAATAACCACATGACCCAATCTGACCCACCCAAAGGTTAAGGCTAGCATGAAAATTGTTCTTGATTGCTTGATGCCATTTTGGCTATGCTGGCCTGCCACACTCCTCCTCCTCCTTTTCTCAGACTGTGTGCGGAATTTTGGCATCAGAGGAACCATCTGTAGTCAGACTGTCAGATGCATCCGTCTGATAACTATATAAAATGAAAAATCCAAGCTCTGAAATGTGGCATAACATACAGAATACAAAGTTTGCCATTGGTGAATGAGAGAAAAAAGGAGAAAGAAACTAGCATTTATTAAGTGCCTACTACATGCCTTGCGCTGGGCTAAGAACTTTACAAAATATTATCTCATTTGATCCTCACAACACCATTTGGGATGGATCATAGATCTAGAACTGGGAGGATTAAAAAGTCATAGATCTGATATTAGGAGGGACCTTAGATAATAATGGTTAGCATTTATACAACATTTTAAGGTTTGCAAAAACACTTTTACAAACATCATCTCATTTGATCCTCCCAATAAACCTTGCAGGTAGTTGCTATTGTTTAACATATATGTTGTCATTTTATAGATTTTATCATTTTACAGATGAGGAAACTGAGGCTGAAAGAGCTTGCTTGAGTGGCCCAAAGTTGTACAGCTAATAAGCACTCTAGTTGGATTTAAACCCAGAACCTCTGACACTCAGTATTTGGGTCACTGTAACCTCCTCCTGCCTTCTCTTTTGGAAGTCTGGGGAAGTCTTTGCTGTGAGTCAATAAGTATTTATTAAGCAGCTACTGTATGCTAGGCATTATGCTAAGTGTTGGGAATATAAAAAATGAAAATGAAACATTCCCTGCCCTAGGGGAAGCTTATTATGCCCTATTAGAGAATGCTTTGTACATTCATGCAGAATAGATGCAAAATAAATACAGGGTCGTTTTGTTCAGCAGAGTATTGGCAGCTGGGGGGCTCAGGAAAAGCTTCCTGCAGAAGGTTGTGTTTGGGCTGATTTTTAAAGGAAGCCAGGGCTTTCAGGAGACAGTGGTGTCCAACCACCCCTCAATCCCTTTGCTATATTATCATCTATATCTCTAAATGTGGGTGTATCCCAAGGCTTATTCCTGCTGCACAGACATTGACAATGAAAATCCACCAGCTGTGCCTGCTGACAATTCTCCAATTGCCTCCAAAGAATGCTTTCAATGGAAGCTCCCTCCTTTAGCTCAGGGTAAGACTGATCTCCCAGGCACTCAGAACGACCCAACTTTGCAAACGCTGCCATTTACCAGGAGATGCCTTCATGTGGGTGGGCAACAGCTGCTATTCCCTTTTATGTGTTTAAGTGAATTCTTATACTCCATGTATGTGCCCTGAGGTGATTTAATTGCGAAGGGGGCAATTTTATACATAAAAGAACAAAATTATAAATAAGTAAGTAGCATCTAATTTCAGAAGGTGGGGTTATAGCACTCTACATGCCCCCAACTCTCCTCTATTTGGCTGGGTAAGGAGACCAGTCTTATACAATTGAACATTAGACACACATAAACTCAGAGCAGTAATAGCTAAGGCATTAGAGGCAATAAAGTCCTCCTCTTCATTCTACTAAAAGTGCATCTATGTCCTTTGTTCTGGAAGCAGATCTGAAACCCTGCCTGATTTAAGTTCCTCTCCCCATCTGCTTGTTCTAATCAGTGATGTGGACAGCAAGCAGAAACAGCATAGCTTCCAAGGTATGGTAGCTGCCAAATTCCCTTTGCCCCTCCTTACCTCCTACTTTTCTCTTAATCACATATATATTCTCTCTCCCTCTCTCTTCCTTCTTCTTCCTTCCTCCCGCCATTGTTCTTTTTACACCTTCCTCCTCTCTCTCTCTCTCTCTCTCTCTCTCTCTCTCTCTCTCTCTCTCTCTCTCTCTCTCTCTCTCTCTCTCTCTCTCTCTCTCTCTCTTCTCTGTCTCTCTGTGTGTGTGTCTTTCTGTCTGTTTCTGTCTGTCTGTATCTCTCACACACAGACACACACACAAACACAAAGGGTTGTTTTGTTTCTCCATATAACTATTTATTTGATGCTTTGGACAAAATAAAAGAATAGACAGGAAAGAAGTAAAATCAATTATTCATACTCTTTTCTAACTTGTTTTCTCATGAAGTTAGAACATAAATGGCTCATATATTCTATTGTTTTGTTAATATCAACATGAAAAGAAATTAAGTGTATATAGTAGGTACTTAATAAATGCTTGTTAATTGATGAATTAAAGGAAATCCTTTTTTCAACAAGCTGTCAAAAAATGAAATGGACTCTGACAGGAGGTAACGGATTTCCTATTACTGGAAATCTTCAGCTGCAGAGGACATGACTACTTGTTCATGATGCAAAGTAAGTTCCTGTTGAGATATCAGTTGGATTAGACAGTTAACTTCTGAGATTCTATGATACTGTGACTGATTAAAGGTCAGAGTTGTCTAGCTGAAAAGAACACAATCACAATCACAACAATTAGAGTCGTTAAGGACCTATGCAGGTAGAGGAATCACCAGTCTCAGTGATTACAGTTTTTGCTTAAGGACTTCCAGTTTAATGGAATCCATTACTTCCAAAGACACTATCTTTGGGAAGTACTGGGTTAGGGGAACAATGAGAGTGATCTCAGAGACAGTCATTTTTAGATAGCTCTCATTGCTAGCAAGTTTTGCCTGATTTCAAGTTTATTTACCCCTTCCTCCATTGCTCCCTGTTCTACTGTCCTTTGGGCCCAAACAATAACAACAAAATCCTACTTCCACATGACAGTTCTTACTGCTTAGTTATCATGCTTTCCTCTTTTCAGTCTTCTCTTCTCCAAATTAAGCATCACTAGATCTTGCCACCAAAGGCCTTTAATCATCTTTGTTGCCCTCTCTTAACCAATATATTTCTGTCCTTTTAAAATTATGGCCAAAGTGAATAAAATGCTCCAGACCTACTCTCACTAGGGTGGAGTACAATGGAAGAATTGCTCTCTTATTCCTAGAAACGGTTCCATTCTTAATAAAGCTTCAGATTGCATTAACTTTTCTGGCTGCCACAACACATAGCTGACTCCTATAGAGATTGCATTTGACAAAGAACTTTTCAAATCTTTTTAGGCAAATTATTGCCTAACTCTGCCTCCCTAGATCTTATACTTTTGAGATCGATTTTTCAAGCCCATGTATAAGGTTGGGCTCATACCTATTGAATTTTATCTTCTTAAATTCAAGGCAAGACACTAGGCCGGCATGTCACACTTATATAAAAACTGGGCTACTACACTGTATATAAGGATCCCTGAAGGCTATGAATTGACTTAGTTTTAAAAAGTACTATTATCTATGTTTCAGTGTATTTTGATTTTGTTCAATATTTCACAATTACATTTTAATCTGCTTTGAGGCATTACTCAGGAGGGTGGCTAGGTGCATTTGAGTTTTATACCTCTGCTCTAGCCTTTCAAGATATTTTGGATCATTGATTCTATTCTTTAATATTTTGGTTCTCCCTCCCAGCTTTGGGTCATCTGTGCATTTGATGAGAATGCCATATATTCCTTGACTAAAGGATTTGATAAAAATGTTAAGTTCAAATCCCCAAAATACCTTACTGAAAAACGCAGTCCCTTAAAGTTACTAAGGGTTCCAAGTAACAGCAAAATGTAGCTGGAATTAAATTGCAATGTAATTGAGAAATGTTGAACAAAATGAATATAGATAATGCCAATTTGTGTTTTTCTAAATCAACATGTAGCCTAAAGAGATACTTTTTTTTTAAAGTTTGACACCACTGTTCTAAGTCCATATCTCTCCATTTTTCTCATGATAATAGCATGAAATAATTTATCAAATATTTATTTTTTTCTAAAATCTACAAAAACTATACAAACAGCTTTCCTCCAGGCTGGTAATTCCAGTTTTTTTTTTAATTAAACCAACAAATAAACAAAGGAATTAAGATGAGTCTCACTTGTCCAGTTGTTAATAAAGCTGTGCCTATTTTGTGAGCATTGTTCACTTTTCTATTGACTAGCCATCCCTTAACATATCATATCCCTTCCTTTACAAGAGGGAGCCTGGAAGTTCTATTACCTCCTTTCCCAATCCCTTTTCTTTTTCCTCCTTCCTTCTTTTATTCTCTCCCTCCCTCCCTCCCTTCCTTCCCTCCCTCCCTCCCTCCCTCCCTCCCTCCCTCCCTTCCTTCCCTCCCTCCCTCCCTCCCTCCCTCCCTCCCTCCCTCCCTTCCTTCCTTCCTTCCTTCCTTCCTTCCTTTTTCTCTCTTTTCTTTGGCCTATAGAGGTAGAGCAACTTGCCCAAAATCATACAAGCAGTGACAAAACTGGGCTTCAAGTGTCTGAAAATTTTTTTAAAAGATCCTTTCCATTATATTATATTTAATAACCCATGATAGAATTTTCTCTGAAATTGAAGTCAATCAACAAGCATTTAGTCAGCTAGACAGTATAGCACTGCCCATAGGGCTTGTACATAGGAAGGCCTAAATTTACCTCTGATATCAAACACTTACTACCTGCATGACCCTGGGTAAACCATAACCTCTATTTAGCTCAGTTTCCTTATTTATAAAATGGGGATAATAACAGCATCTATTTCACATCAATGTTGTAAGAATAAAATGAAATAATATTTGTAAAGCACTGGCCATAACTGATACATAGCAGGTGATATATCAATATAATTACTAAAACTATAATTTCCTTTATTCCTTCCATTTTGAGAATACCTTTAAAAGGTAATCTTACAGAGCAAGCAAAGCAGGATTCTGTCTGGATGTAATATAGTCTGCACATTTTAAAGTGCCTCATGTAACAAATATATTATTTTCTAAAATATGTGTGATACTTATAACTTATTTACATTTAACAGAGTAAGCTCCAACATTGTTCTCTGTGTATGTCTATATGTTTCTAAAGGTTCTTACAATAATGAAAGTTAAAAGGATGAGCAGAGATTCAGATTTTAGGGATCCCACAACTTCCATGTTTTGTAAGGAAGGAGAAAAAGTGGGTCACAGAGGTTTTTCAGCTTCTCTGCACAGTAAGGCATCCATCCCCCTATACTCAGCTTTATGATCCAGATCTTCTCTTTGGTACCCTGCAGTCTAGTTAAGCAATTGGCTTCTTTTACAGAGTAAACAGAAGATGGGGTACCCAGCAATCATTGTTCCCCTAAATCCCAAACAAATATCTAAATGGTGGTGGTATTTAGAGGTGAAATATTTTTCTTTTAGGAAGAATCTGAAGAAAATAAAGCATACCAGGTAATTTAACCTTCTGGATGTACTTACACAAATTCCATACGATTAATAAGTATCATGTGTATTCTTGGGGTGGGAGGTAGAGGGGAGGAATTCTTCAAATTGGCCCTCTTTATGCCTTGTTTCCTCCTTTATGTGCAATTTCATCTTTCTGGGGCTTACATAAATCTCTCTCAGCCCACATTAGCCTCCCATTATGAGAGATCTGCCATAATGACAGCCACCTGTTTTAATGACAGAGCCAGGATGTCATAATTTACAGCAAAATGTTGTTAATCTAAGTAACCTTTCCCTTCAGGAATGCCATCCCCATCTATATGCAGTTATGAGCCATTTCCAGAGCACCTGTTCCCCCTCTAGTCTTAAAAGGTAAATTCCTCCCAAAGGGGGCTCCCTGCCCTTACTCCCACCCTTAGCTATATTATCTTTGTAAAGCTGGCTCTTCAAGCCTCTATAGTTTTATTAATTGGGGGGAGGAGCAGGACATTGAAAGGGCTGGAAGATGGAATGAACAAAAAATATCATCAGGCAAGAAAGAAAGAAGAGATCATATTGTTTAAGAATGAACATTAAAAGGCTGTAATAAGCTAGTCAGAAATTTGTCAACATAGTTAAACTGCCATCTTCCCTCAGCTTCAATCTGGTAACAGCTGTGGACACTATTGATAGGTCATTCTTATCTCCTGGAGGATAATAGGTAAACTGGTGCCCATGGAATCATGTTGCTTAATGCACATGATTACTATGAATGCTATTCTCCACTCATGTGCACAAAATGGTGTTCACATGCCTTTCTTTTCCACTGATTAAGCTTGGTAGCATTCCCAAAATAACCAACATAATCTGAAGGCTTTTAAAAATGGATTGTTCAAAAATATCAAAGCGGTTTTGACAAACCAATAAAATATGCATATATCATTGGCATTATGAAAAAAACCCTACATCTTTAATAATTCAGTGTACCTATGATCTCATCTGTGTGGGTAAATTGTTTACTAATCAAGGTCATAACCTATCCATATCTTTTCAATCTGTGTAAGTTTTGCCCATAGTCTTCAAAAATTTGAAGATCTTCCTGTGGGTGTTCATGCATAGATCCAAAGGTTCTTAGAAAAAAAGAAAATGTCAAAAAAAGAGAATCTAATCTATATTGAATTTTCCTTAGAAAATAATAAAAACTATAAATCTACTACTAGGTGCACTCTTTTTCCATTTGACTTCTTTTTTAATGTGCTTACAGGGCTTAGATAGGATGGGAATCAATTTTTTTCCCCTTCAAACAAGATAGAAGAACATTAACTATCTTCTCGTGTCACTGCTTCCTAAAGTTGTCCAGGCTCCATCATTCTGCTCTGCTTTGACACATTGTAGTTCCCCTATTTATGTAGCTCTGGATGTTGCCAGTTGCTTTGCCACAAGATCCTACTGGATTTCTGGCTGTTTCTAGCTATCCTACAGTTGAATTATTTATTTATTTTTAATGGTTTCCCCCTCAATTAGAGTGTGAGCTTTTTGAAAGCAGGGACTGTTTTTTTTTTTTTTGTTTGTTTTTTAATTTTTTTTTATGCCTGGTGCTTAGTGCAATTTCAAGCACATAGTTACATACTTAATATTTGTTGACTGACCAATTAACATCCTAACTACGGTCAGAGCAGGAAACTTGGAGCCTCTGTTTATTTATAGAAAGAATAATAGACCTAAAGATAGAAAAAGAAATCACTGCAGTCACATAGTCTCAGGCAACCACTTAGGTCAGGGTTCTTCCAAGAACTGTGGTCCTTATTAACAAAATAAATAAGTTTGTGCTGACCATTTGGAGTTAAAAGAAGTCAACCCAATCTTACAGAAAGAGAAGTTTATATGGATAACTTTTGGAAACAAGAAGACTCTTTACCTTAAGTAAAACTACACTATAATATATGTTGAGCTTCCCTATATGCAGAGCCATCTTGTGTTTGATGTGATAAACTAGCATGTTAATTCTCTCTGGAGCTGCAAAACCCTTCTAAAGTAAATGGAGGAATGAGGAGTTAAAAATTATAGGAGGCAGTCAGATGAATGAATCAGCATTAAGAAAAAGAACCTGAAGATCACAATTAACTATTTCACTTCCTGGTCAAAAGACAAGAATGCTAAATCATAGTGGTTGACAAAAAAAATATGCCATATACGTTCTTTTTTTCCCCCTGAGGCAATTGGGGTTAAGTGACTTGTGCAGAGTCACACAGCCAGGAAGTGTTAAATGTCTGAGATCACATTTGAACTCAGGTCCTCCTGACTTCAGGGCTGGTGCTCTATCTATTGCACCACCTAGCTGCCCCTGCCTTGTACTTTTAAAGTGAGTCCATCTGTCTTTCTCACTGACCCCTCATTTATAAATCCAATTACCACTTCTGAAGCCCCAGAACATTTCCTGAAATGCAGGTACTACTATTTTCTGGTGAAGAGTTTGTCAAAAAGTCCAATCTTGATCCACTGAATTCTGCAGAAAATCTTTTTTAAAAAATTGCCTAAATGTTTGAAATTTGTAAATAATGAAAACATGATTTGCATCTTTTTAAAAAATCCACTCATCTTTTGTTTTTGTGTTTTTAAGTGGATAAAAAGATAAAGAATCTGTTACCTTAAGAAATTATAATTCAATTTACATGGTACTAAAAGACATCACAAAATCTAAGCAGAATAGCCTCAGTGTAGTTTATTACTCAGTGGATATTTATTTCAAATGAATAATTTCTAATGGATAATGATTAGCATCTATGAAAATACAAATTTCATACTAACTATTGTCATCAAAGGCTGGGAGCTGGGTAGAAGAGTCATGTGATACAAGTCTTATTGTAAAGAGACCATCACAGGATTTCACACTGATTCAGAGAGACATGTCAGAGAACATCCCCTCACCCTTTTCTATTTTCTGTGTCTGCCCCTGGAAGAATAATAATGTAGGAAAATGTATAGGTAAATATGGTCTTCACCTGAAGAAATTCAAAGTGGAAATATGGGACATCAGAAACTTGCTGACAGTGACCATTTTCTTATGTGTGGTTGGCATTTTATCTGCCCCTTTCCCTTTCTGAAGAGGGATGGAGGGTCCTTCAGCAAGTATTTTGACTGAACTAGCTCAGTTCCAGGAATTTGAAGTACTGTTTGAAGTGAAGTGACTCAGAATGAAGACTATTTAACATCAGGGGAAAGTATTAAGGCCCACAAATTTGCCTCTTAATTTCCTGGCAAATAATTATTATGGGGCATGACGATAAGTTTCCAGTCCTCTGAGCTCAGGTTTGTCTATCTCTGGGAATCCCAGAGATTCCCCTTTTTCTCTCCTCGATAACCCCCAACCCCTATTGAAAGGGCCAAGGTGTGGTTTGCTTTGTCACACCTCTAGGGGATGAACAATGTCCATATATGTTATATTGTAGAATTAGCTATTATGAGGGTATTGGGCCTTCCACTGGAAAAGGATTGGAGAACTTTTAACAATACCCTCCAGATCTAAACAATCCACTGAGAGATAAAAGCAGAGAGCCTATGTTAGGACATTCTATATCTTCAATAAAAGTCACTGAAATAAAGCACAGACCAATTTCTTGATAGATTTTCTGATCAATAAGCAATAATTAAATATCTTGTCTTATTCAAGATATCAGGCAGTTTGCTAGGTACTAGGGATATAGATATGGGGAATAGAATAATCCCTACTCCCAAAGAACTTACATTCTAATGAGAAAGACATTACAAAAGTAGATTTGTATATGTATATATGTAAATAAATAAATATACACACAAATATATATATGTATATATATATATACACATATGCAAAATAAATTTGTACAGAATACAAAATAAAGAGAAGCATAGACTCACAGAGAGACAGAAAGACAGAGACAGGGAGAGAAGAAGACAGAGAGAAAGAGAAAAAATGAGGAAACCAGGAAAGCTTTCCTTTATAAGAGAGCTAGTTGGCTACATCTTGAGGGAAGAAAAGGATTTGATGAGGCAGAGGTGAAGAGGATGGAAGAAAATCCACATTTAGAGAGGTTGCCAATAAAAAGATAAAGAGGATGAGATATCATGTGTGAGGAACAGAAAGAAGGCCTATTTGTCTGGGTTACAGAATGTAGGATAGGGAGTCATATACAACAAGACTGAAAAGACAGGTTGAAGGTGGTTGTAAAGAGCTTTTAAAGCTAAAGAGAGAAGCTTATATTTTATCCTAAAGGATAAAATCTTGGAAACCACTGGGACTGAGTAAAGAAGTGACATGATCAGATTAGTGCTTAGGGAAAAATCACTTTTGGCAGCATTGGACTAGAAGGGAGAAGAGACTGGAAGCAAAAAGACCAATTCAAAAGCAGTTTCAATCATTGAGGTGAGAGATGGTGAAGATCTAAGCTAAGGTCCTAGAATAGAGAGAAGAGGTAATGTTGTGGAAGTAGAAACAGATCTGGCAACTTAATGAAAACATGGGGTGAGAGACTGTGTGGAGTCAAGGATAATACTGAGATTGTGTACTTGGGAGAATGGAGGAAGAGATGTTCCTTCAATAGAAATAAAGACTTTTGGGGGGGAATTTTAGACATATTGTCTTTCAGATATCTCCAGGACATTCAGTTTGAAGTTTGCAAAAGTGATGGGAGATTAAAAGTCAGGAAAGACTCTGGGGCAGGATATATGAATATATGAGCCATCTACATAGAGATAAAGACATGGAAATGGATGAAGTGATTGAGAACATGAGGACACAACATGGCTTTGGGAAATACCCATTTTTGGAGAGCTAATATAGATAAGAACCCAGCAAAGGTGAATGAGAAAGAATAGGAGAAAGATAAGAGGAGAAACTATTGTGTGATGACAGTAGTTTGGTTGATAGACAAATAAACTTAACATGAGAAAATGGTAAGATTTAGTGAAAGTTTTGTTTTTTGTTTTTAGAATGAAGGAGATTTTGGCTTTTTTGAAGGTAGTAGGTAAGGAACCAGTAAATAGGGAGAGACTGAAGATTATAGGAAAGAAAGTAAGGAGATAATCGAAATCAAAATCTGATGAAGAAGATGGAAGGAGGATGGAAGGAGGATGGGACCAAGCGCACATATGGAAAGGCTACTTTGGCAAAGAGAGTGGCTACTTCTTTGTTAGAGATTGAGGCATAGAAGGAGAATGGAAATGACATCAAGAGTTTTTTAAATGAAAAAAGAGGGATACCACAGGCAAATGGCCTCAATTTTCTCAGGAAAGTTGTTCAGTGGTAACAGGCTCCTTAAATAGCCCCATGCCAAACTGGTGCAAATAGGAACCAACTGCTTGATGCCCCCTCCAAATGGAATCTATTACACACAAAATCTGTCCCCTGTAGAGCCATGTTAATTATCACCAAGATGCCGTCACCTTCCATGTCAACAACTTTCCATGCATCCCTGTGGTTCTCTGCATTCACTGACTGCCTCTGCACAATTTTTACATTTCCTGGCAGTTAAAACCTATCTTGTTCCAATTTCCCTCATTGTCTCCAGCTTCCAACTTCAAACCATTCCCCACAGCTGGCAGCCAGGCTGATCTGCCAAGCCCTGAACTTTCCAGGATATAAAGATATCCATATGATCACCTGCTTCTTTTACTAAAGCCCTGGTGCTATTTTTAATAATAATAATAATAATAATAATAATAATAATAATAAAATGCAAAGTGAGCATATCAATTAACTATGGTTGTGCTATGACATGGCTACTGCACAAGAAGCTACATGGCATATACAGATAGTGAGTGGTCTTAAAAACCAAGAAGACTTACTTGCCTTTGTCACCTATTTACTATACGGACCTGGACTACTTAATTTCTCAGAGCTTTAGGTGGTACTTTTAAAATGAAAGGGCAGCTAGATGATGCAATGTTTAGACCCATGATGGGCCTCGAGTCAAAAAGATTCATCTTCCTGAGTTCAAATCTGGTCTTATTAGCTGTGTCACCATGGACAAGTCACGGACCCCCATTTGCCTCATTTTCCTTTCTGTAAAATAACCTGGAGAAGGAAATACCAAACCACTCCAGTATCTTTGTCAAGAAAACCCCAAATGGGATCATGAAGAATGGACTGAACAACAAGTCAAACTGAAATAGAAACTTAGACTATATACAAAAATTCTTGCTTGTTGACTTAGAAAACCACATATTAACATTGTCTATATTCCATTGTATTTCTATGTGTTTTGTTAAATATTTTGTAATTATATTTCAACCTGCATCTGCATTGGAGAGTGTTGCAAGACAATTTTACTATTACAAATTGCAGAGAAGATGTCAGTTTGAGAGTTTCCTTACTTGGAAAATCACTCTGCTACAGAAATCATCATTTTACAGATAGGGAAGTTGAAGCTGAGAGTGGTGAAGTGATTTGCCCAATCACCTAACTTTACTAGTTAGTATCTAGGGCAAAATTTAACTCAGGTATTTCTGACTCCAGACTTGGTGCTCTATTCATTGGGCCACCTACTTGCCTCAGCTTAGATACTTTTTTTTTTATAACTTTTTTATTGACAGAACATATGCCTGGATAATTTTTTACAACATTATCCCTTGCACTCATATCTGTTCTGACTTTTCCCTGACCTCCTTTCACCACCTCCCTTAGATGGCAAGCAGTCTTATACATGTTAAATATGTTATAGTATATCCTAGATACAATATATGTGTGCAGAACCAAACAGTTCTCTCGTTGCACAGGGAGAATTAGATTTAGAAGGTAAAAATAATGTAGAAAGAAAAACAAAAATGCAAACAGTTCACACTCATTTCCCAGTGTTCCTTCTCTGGGTGTAGCTGATTCTGTCCATCATTGATCAACTGGAAGTGGGTTGGATCTTCTTTATGTTGAAAATATCCACTTCCATCAGAATACATCCTCATACAGTATTGTTGTTGAATTGTATAATGATCTTCGGTTCTGCTCATTTCACTTAGCATCAGTTCATGTATCAGTTTTGATACTTATCCCTGATAGTCTACCTCCCATAATTTCTAGTAGATGTAAACAGAAAAATAAGCATTCCTAGATTTTCCCATGATTTTCCTTCTTTTTGTGACTTGATTCTCAATGCTGCATTCACTGACAATACTATTTTAGCATTTAGTCCCTTTTAGTTACCTCAAAGTATCAAGAGGGGTTAACCTTATCTAGACAGACCATGAATGAGTGAGTCTGTTACAATCCCATACAATCTACTCCCAGAAAATATGAAAGGCTAGAACCAAAACAATGACTTGACGAAAGGGAATTCTGGTTGACAAAAAATGCTTTTGAAATATACTTCTCAGTTAAGAGTATAGAAAAGCTCAGCTCCTACACAGACTAGCCATAGGACTTTAGTAAGCTTTACTCTATCTTTAACTAAAACCAGCTCCATGTTTGTGAATCTTGGTTTCCACTCAGTCAGACTTTAAAACAATCTTAGGAAACTAGAATAAATGCAGATGTTTCAACAGGAAACCAAAGTTTTTTTGAGGGGGTGTTGAGGGGTTTAGGGAGTAAAACCCTCACAACTCTCCTTTATATAGAGAATTTTATAGTTACCCAACCTTGCTTCAATCTCATTGCCTAAAGCAGGTAGATGTCTCAGCACTAGGTCTGGAGTCAGGAGGACCTAAGTTCACATTTGACTTCAGATAAAACATGTAAAATAACCTGGGCATATAATTCTGGGCAAGTCTCTTAACCTTTGTTTACCTCAGTTTCCTCAAATGTAAAATGAGTATAATAATAGTACTTCACTGGAAATAAGATTTATAAAAAGCCTAGTTTCTGGCATATAATTGGCACTATATAAATGTGTATTCCCCTTCTCTTTTCCCTCTCATTGATATTATCAGGCAGTAACTATAGCAAGTAGCTATAGAAGTTCATCTACATGCTGATTTTGCCTCAGCTCTCATGGGCTAGGGATCTATCTTTAAAAAGCTTGTATGTGTGTGTATTTGTGTGTGTGTGTTTATATTTGTTCAAATGCACATCTCTTATGATAGGCTGGTGGGTTTTCCTCTACCTATAATACCAGTTAAACAGAGAAACATATTTAAGTATTCCAATTACTATCAAGGACTTTGAGTGAGTGCTGAATATTGCTTAGTATGGTTACTCTAGGGAGAATGGGACTTGGGGGTCTGTTAAGGAAATTCAGTTCCCCCTTTCCTCTGGGTAACCCTTTATCTGTAGACTTCTTCATAGATTTTCTGCCTTGGCAGAGTCAGGATATCAATAATACTATACCATTCCATACCAAGTGGCTTGGCATCCAGGGGATTAAGGCTGTGAACCAGAACCCCATCTTCCCCATAGCCATTCACTTGGTAGTTACGACAAGAAAATTTCTGACTCCATGGACCTCTCTCTCATTTAATTTTGTTCTGAGGACCAGTTTAGATCATGTTTTCTAGACAACCATATTCTCTGAAATCTAAATCAAAGTTCATTTGTCTACCAGCTACTTCTCCCAATGTGACAGACAAATGGAACAAATCAATCACACCCCTAAACAGGAACTCTCCTGTTAATGCTTTATCATGCTGTGAGGATGATTGGACTAATCCCCACTGAAGAATTTTACTACAGTATTTCCATCTACTCCTTTACCAAGACTACTAACACCACCTCTTGATGCTGCTGTTGCTGCTGCTACTGACATTTATGTTGAACTTTAAAAATATGCCTTTATTTATAACCATGGATCTTATTTCTGTTTTTTTTTTCAGCTTGTGCCCCATATGCTATGGTTCTATCAATGATGATTATTTAGGAGACTTGAAGACACACAAACTAGTCAATAGACCACCATAGAAATTGCCAACCCAACCCTCAATTGGACATCCAAGTGTCACCACTACACTAGGGGAACTATTGAAGGGAGAGAAAAAAGCCCACCTATTTTCTAGGAAAAAGTACTCCCAGTGGAATTTCTGTGGGAAGTTATTTCACTGTGTTACTGATCTTTTTATCACTACATAATTATATCTTTCTACTTTTCTATAGTCTTTCATCATTCCTTCCTTCCTTCCTTCTTTTCTTCCCTCCTTCCTTTTCTCCTTCCTTCTATAAAACTAAAATTTGCCCTTTTTCTTGTAGGTATAAAAATGAAACTCTGAAAAACACAAAACATTTTTTCCTAAAAAATGTCACCAGATAGTAGGTAAAATAATATAGCAAGTATTGTTAATGTATAGAGGTCATAGACTGCTTCCCAAATCTAGTCTTCCATTCTATATTCCTTCCAATCAATAAGTTCTTAGAGGTATCCTTGCTATCAATGGGGCAATGGGATTTCTTAGACCCCACATTCTTCCTGAATTACCAGCAAAGTTTAGTGATTGTGGATGCATAATGGAACTGAAGTGTGAAGCTTTTTCTGATCCCCTGAGCTAGTGCTTCTTCTGACATAAATTACCTTATATTTATTTTCTAAAAATTGTCTATATACATACTTGTGTACATGTTGCCTTTGCTTATAGAATGTAAGCTCTTTGAGGGCAAGAACTACTTTATTTATTAGATAGCCATTTTATGTAGGAGATAGGAAGACTTGAGTTCAAGGCTTATTTCCTATACAAAATGGATATCTAATTTAGATTGATCACTTAATTTTTAATTAATTACTTAACTTTTAGTCTCAGGCAATTCTATAAGTGTATAAGTTAACAAGATAGTTGCTGATCTGCATTCTTATAGGAGAGTTTCCTCATAGGGAATTTCTTACACAAATGAAATCATAGATTTGGATTAAAAAACATCTTTAACAAAGCTCTGCCATAAAGTCTAGGTACAATAGGGAAGATTAAAACTGTTGATTACAAGAAATTAAAGGGTGATTGGTAAATTTAAATTATCCATGCTAGTGTTATCTTTTCATTAGTAAAGATAATAAAGACTGATTATACATTGCAAGATTTAAGGAAAAAAAAGTAAATTTTTCTGCTGTTCTTAGAAAATTTTTAAGCATGCAGTTCAAATTGTGATATACCACTTGTATGTAGAAGAAAAATAAACCTTATTAAGAATCTTAAATAATAGCAATATCTTGTATTCATATAGCCCTTTATAATTTACAAAGCACTTTACTCATAAAGATCCAGTAAAATAGATGGGGGCTTTAAAATCTGTTCTAAACATCATCAGATCTTTTAATTGAACTTCAAATAGCATCAGTTTCTCTTACCAAAAAAATAACTTATTTTCCCTCTTTTAGAGAAAAGGAAAATGAGGTTTGGAAAAGTTGTGACCTATCTACAGTTACAGAAGACTCATGATGTTGGGCTAAGTGTTACATTTGAAATTAGAGGACCTATGTTAAATTTTAGATCTGCCATTTATGAATTATGTAACATTAGGTAAGTCATTTAACTTTTCTGGAACTCAGTTTCTCATCCACAACTGGAAAGGATTAGAATGAATGACCCTTAAGGTCTCTTCCAGATTTAAATTTATTGTTTTATGATCTGAAGTTCTGAAGCTCAGACTTTGGATTTCAAGTCCAAAGCTTGGTCCCATAATCATTCATAAAATTTTAAAGTATGTACTTGACATCCCGAGATGATGATGAGGAAATTTAATTTGTCTTCTCAAATTCTATGATAAAATTATTTTAAAAGTAACCCCCTCAAAACTCATTTTATCATTTTGGTCAAAACATAACAAATAGAAAAGATAATCAGTTGTCACATTCTTGTTTTCTGTGGCTGTTTTGGAAAAATGGGTAGTTGGAGTAGCATCCAAGTGTGTTGCAAGCATTTATGAATTCCCAAAGTATCCTGTTTTCCTCAGGAAATTTACTTTCTAATAGCCAGCACAGCCAAACAAAAATTAAATCAATAAATCTGTAAAAGAGAATTGTCAGGCGCTTGTAGTAATGCTAGAAGGAAGCCAGAGCTCATGGAATGAATTCCCAGATCTACGACTCACTTTGCTATGTAACTCTGGTGTCAGGCATGCTCAGTGTAAATGGAGTTTCAGGGAGGCCAATGATAATACTTTTTCCTTATAAGGCTGTGAGGGGGGGGATGGACAGGTTTGGGGAGTATTCGTTCACAAAGAATTTGGGCTTTTTAACACAACTGTGTTGGAAAAATCCAAGCAACTTTCATCATCTTTAAAAAAACAACAACAAAAAAATAACTGCCTGGTTTATAATCTTGACTTTTGCTAAATTCATTTTACATGCTCTTATACTCTTCCTTGTGTCTCTGTTTCTTTCAGCATCACTATTCTAGCCCAACAGAGTTCAAATCAAAAGAAATGACAAAAGTATACCCAAATAGGGGGTATTTCCCTTAATTGTGTAGTCACTGTGAATTGCTGATGGTACCACCATCCTCCCAAGTCCTCGTCCTAGTCATCAGGATTTTATTACATCTTTTTTAAAAAATTCCAAGAATCTACAAAAAACGTTTCACATCATAGATGCTTAGAATATATTTATTGAATTAAAAAGGAAAATGACATTTTGAGATCTTATTAGCACAATGAGTTTATGTTTTCTACAAATAGAAAGAAACCAAATTGTGGAAAGAGATGGATACTTTAGGCTCAATATTAAGTTACCAGTGCAATAAGACAGCCCAAAACCTCGCTTAATTTAGAATTCTCTAAAAGAGGCACCAGGGAGGGAATAGTCTGACTCTTCTTTGTCCTGCTTAGATAGCAGCCAGTGCCTCAAGAGTTAATGGTTTTCGGGGCAGCTAGGTGGAGCAGTGGATAGAGCACCAACCTTGAATTCAGGAGGACCTGAGTTCAAATCTGGTCTCAGACACTTAACACTTCCTAGCTGTGTGACCTTGGGCAAGTCACTTAACCCCAGCCTCAGGGGGAAAAAAAAAAAAGAAGAGTTAATGGTTTTCCTTTTAGTAAAGGTCTCTAGCATAGGGAAATTGCCAGGGGTTCAGTAGAGGGAATCCCCTTAAGGGACAGATTAGAAGAGATCATCTCTGAGGTCTCTTCTAACTCAGAATTTATATGAATTTAACTTAGTATTTAAGTGATTCAGACTATATGTTTACTCATACTAATTCCTCAAAACAATCCTGTGAAGTAGGTGCTATTCTTATCCCCATTTTGCATTTGGAGAAAATGAAACAAAGAGATCTGACCATAGTCAAATAGATAGTAAGTGTATAAGGCCGCCTTTCAACTCAGGTCTTCATGATTTTTCCCTATCCACTCTATCCACTGTATTTACCAGAAGCCTCTATAAGAAATTTGAAGGGTAATAACTTTTTTTGGGGGAATATAATGAAATCTTCATTGAAGAGGTGATATATAATAAGCAAGTGGTCTAAACTACCAGGATTGCCTCATCTAACACCTCTTCTCACCACTCTCCTTTTCCACCAAAAAGCCACCAGTTCTGTTTTGACTCAGGTCTTTAAGCAATCATCCAGGGTAAAATCCTTTCGAGATGCAATTTAGCAATTATTTCTGCAAATGATATGACCTCTGCTCAGTACTCAAGGTCAGAAAGAAAGTTCTTGACACCGGAATTATTCTTATTATCAAGTGGTTTGATGTTAGAATTGGGATATAGTTTTATCAATAGCAATGACAGTGAAGAAGATGCGTTACTATCTTCTCTGTTGCTGTACCCTAAACACTCACTGGGTATTTTCATCTCCTCAGTAGTTGAATCTGATCATTTGTTTTGTCTTCCCCTATTAGAATGCAAGCTCTTTAAGGGCAGGAATTGTCTTGTCTTTTCATTCTTTATCTGCATTGCTTGACACAGGATTTGGAACATAATTAACAGAGAATTTTTTAAAAATTGATTAATTCATTCTCTAATTCATTTCAGTTGGACCTTGAAGCCTTGAAAATTTTGACAAAGGTAGAGATGGGAAGATCCAACTCCCACTCTATATATAAGGCATGGAGGCAAGATAGTAACAGGATAACAAGTGAGAATGAAAAGTAGTTTAACTAAAACCACCAAGAATATAAAGGGGAATGGTGTAAGGTAAGGCAGAAAAGATAGAATGGGGCCACTACTTGTGAACTAGTCTTTTAATCTATGAAGGATGACATTTTTAGGCTTTTAGAATCAATAGCTTTATTTTATCATCCTTGAAAATAAACATATGGTAATGAATATTCTGATCTTTGATCACTAGGTTGTCCTAATATCAACTCTTCACTTGATTCTCTTGTTTTCCACTGTCTTTCTCCTCGTTGCAAAGAAAATATGACAAGAGTCAAGATTCAGTTTGGATTCACTAAAAGAGATGTTAGTTTCAAAAGAACTGAAATTAGAGAGAAGTAATTCAGAAAACTATTTCTAATCTATCCCCTTTCTTCTACAAAGATCATTTATTACCAGGTCTATGTTCATACTGCCAGTTCCACTTGGTTTGGAAGGCTATTTCAGAATCATCACACAATTTACTGCTAATGATGCCAATTAATTTAAAAATTCAGAATGCTAGAATTAATACACTGAGAATCTTCTGAACCTTAGCTGCCCAATATATTAGTAATGGGATTTTTAAAGATCTCTCAACATAGCAGAAATCTATAAAGCACTCATTCAAATGAGAATTGAAAGACACAGACAATGCAGGAATATTTTCCTGGATAACTATTGTTTGGTTCTTTAAATATAATGGATTAGCAATTTTCATTCTCTAAATTTAAAGAGTATCCTTTTGCAGGTTGGATTTTAGCCTGTCTACACTGTTCTGCTTTCTATTAGACCTAAATAAGAAATTCCCTTCTGAATAACTTCAGTAGACTAAATGAAACCAATTCTACTTCTAAAAACATCACTTAAATGCTATTTTTCATCAACATCTCATACATAACCAAAGTCAACAGCTGGCTTTTCACTAAAATGATTATTTCTTTATTATTGGATTCTGAATTTTTCAGTTAACTATCTCTTGCTGTAAAGTCACTCCAAATTAGAATTTTAGATTCAAGATACTTTTGTTTACTTTAGTAAAGGGGTCAAGGGAGAAGAGATTTGAAAAGAAAGGAGGAGACAAAAGAAAGAAATGTTACTTTTAAAATATTTTCTTTTATTTGTTCTAGGTGAAAATGAAAAGGCACTTTTAAAAGCTGTATAGTCTATCATGCCATTTCCCCAGTAATCAGCTATAAAATCAGTCAATTCTCTAATTACATATATATATATTTATATGTGTGTATATATGTATATATATATATATTCATGCTGCCAGTCTATATAGATTCATATTATCCATATTCATTGATACAGAATGAAAATACAATTACCTGTGAAATGAATAATACTTCATTTTTGTTAAGCTAAAAACTTTCTAACAGAAAAAGAAATCTGTTCTCTTTTCAATTCCAGCTACTCATCATAAACTCAGAATTGAAAGTCAAGCCTTGATTGATATAGTAACTTAAATTTCTGACTGATTTAAAAGCATAATTTTGCATTTATATAGTTCTTTTCAACTAACAGTTTTCTATAGTGATTGTGTTCAATATTGAACAGAAATTCATAGCATAACTTTTATTTACATTATCAGTCAATGTAGCAACTAAGGTAAAACAAAAGATAGCAGCCAATGAAAACACAAGTAATATACAAAGATATATAAAACAACACAATCAAGGCAGTCAATACTGATAGATGAAATAGAAGATAAAACATAATTGTCACTTCCTTCTAAACAATGGATTAGTCTCAGGAAGATAAAGCCTATTTCAAAAGCTCATTGGTCAGTCCATTGACCACCAAAGTATTTGAAATTTTACTATATTTCCTAAAGTACCATACTGAAAACTATCTCTAGATATTTCAAACTAATCTCTAATTTTTGAAAGAAAAGCAAAATTTATTATAGAATTATTTATTATATGATATTAAAGCTGAAAGGCAAGGTAGGAAATATGTATTAACCATTTATTATGGTTCAGGCAGTAGACAGGGTCAGGGACATTATAGATGATCATCTAATCTCCATTTCTCATTTTATAAATGAAGAAACTGAGACCCATAGGAGAGTGACTTTATCAACATCATTAAATGGCAAAGCAATACATTGTTTTTCCAAATTATAACCTATGTATCACATGTGTGTATAATCACCTTTCATGGGTCACTAGCTATGCATTACACAGTTCTGAGACAATATAAAAATGTTAATTTAACTGCAAGTAGTTTAAATGTGTGATCTTTACCCAGTTTCCAATAAGTTGATACATAGCTGGAGGAATTAAATCACTTCATATTGACACTCTCAGTACAAATTATACTGTCGATATTTTTCACCAATCTGTTTCTTTTTTATAATTTTGAATGTATTGCTCTTTGTTGTTCTTTTATACAATCCTTTTATCTGTACATGATAAAAAACATAGATTTTGTCTCTAATAATGTCCTCCATTTGTTTGATCAATAGAAATATTGCTTCTTTCCATTCCTGAGACAAACACATTATTCCATTTTTCCATTAAATAGAGTACTTAATCTATTTTCATTTAATTTTGCATTTGTTCAGTATGCCTTTTTTCAATAATTCTTTTGAAAGAAGTACATTTTTATTCTTAATATTTCTGTCATTGGATTACAGGCAGCATAGAAGCTTTAGGGCTGGAAAGATCTGGTAGCAAATTCTATCTGTGACCCATCATAGTTGTAGGATCACAGATGAGTCTTTTAATCTCTCCAAGTGGTAGGTCATACTGTGAGATTATAAATTACATATGAGTTGCTGTTCTGCATTGTCAGAGAATATTTCCACATCTGGAGTTCTCAATGATGAGGAAATTAGAGGCTTAAACCTTTGTCCCTTCAAAAAATCCACTTTAAAGTTAATAAACTCACTCTGAGCAAATTGTTTGGATAATAATACATATTTATTTGCACTGTCAGGAGAGTTTTTTTTGGGGGGGTGGGTGAGGGGAGAAATTACTTGGCATCTACCTTTTTCTTATCTTTATTTTCCTACTTTTTTTCTTTGCTTTTGTGAAGTATCATACTGACTAAAAAAAATTGGCCAATATGATTCTTTAAGGATATTTACATAATCAGTAACTGGTTTAATTTGGGAAGTAAGAAGACATCCTTGAAGTACATTTGTCTGTTAACTTTTCAAAGTCTGTTTCTCAAACATCTATGTCTTATAGTAAAGCTTCCTTATTCCACCTAGATTTGTGATACGTGTTTCTTAATTTTTATGAAGAGTGTATTTCAATATCTCTGTCTACTTTCCTCATTGAGAAGTCATTTCTAATGGAAAGTCATGTTCTTTGTTTGGTATATTCTTTCTTTGTTCTGGTAACTTGCAGCATGTTCTCCTTATTGTTTTGCAGTTTAACCATAATGTGTTGAATAGCAACAAATCTTAGAATCATTTATTTAGGGTTAGAAGGGACCCAAGATATCTGGTCTGAATTTTTCATTTTATGGTTAAAAAAAGTAAGAGCCAAGATGTAAAATAGCTTATCCAAGGTCATCAAGGTAATAAGTACCCTAGGATTATAGATTGCAAGTTGAAAAAGACTTTAGAAGTTACTGAATTCAACCTTGTTGTTTTACAGATGAGAAAAATGAGGCAAGCAGAGGTTGTGGTAAGGCAGGATTTGAACTTAGGTCTTTATGATTTAAGTCCAGTATCCTACTCACTACTTTTGAATCTAAATACAGTACTATGTTATATGTTGCCTCTATATGTTAGGCACTAAGTGACTATTTTCTAATTGTGTTACTGTAAAGCCTATTTGTATCTTACAGCTTTTCCCACCCCTATTTCCTACTAGTTATGGAAGATTTTCTTTAGTGATTTCCTGGAAAATGGTATTCAAATTTTCCCCCCTAAAAATCCTTGGATATTAGCAATCCTGAGATTTTGTATGATCTATTTACCAGGTCTGCCCCTTTATAATGTGATTTTGCCAATTCTTTGTCTAATTCATTGATTTTCTGTGATAATATTTATTCCAGTTTATCTATGTTAGCTAGGATTTTCTTTTCTTTTCAACATAATTTCAACATAAATTTGAGGTCTTCATACCTCATTTTCTTTATTATTTCCACTTTATTTTTCTGAGCATATTTTAATTCTAGCTTAATTTATTCCAATGTTGTTTTTACTTCAGCTATGGTTTTCTTACCAGTATATATTTCTGATTGATCTATTTCAATTGTCTCGTTATGGCTCATTTTTATTTACTCATTTTCTTAAGTTTTCTTTTCTTTTCTTTTTTTTTTTTTTTTTTTTTTTTTTTTTGCTTTGGGGTTTATGAAGAACCTGGAATCTTTTAAACTATATGTTCTTCCATCTTGATTGGGTAATCCTCATTATAAAGGGAATCAGAAAGGAGTTAGTCACATGGAAGACAAACTCTAAGGTTATTCTTAGAGAGGTAGAAAAAAGGAATTGATACAGATGGTTTCATTGTATGTTACAGGACAATTAAAAACATAATTATATAGGAAACCTGGTCACCTACTCATTATATGCATGATAAAAGAGATCATTATGAAAATTACTTTATGTAGTAGTATTTCTTGTAAGGGATGAATAAGGAGATAATTTTTTTTTTATGAAGTACCAAACAATATTCACCGAATCCAGTCAACATAAATCTTAATAGCTAATTGCTTCGGAACCAATATGGTGCAAAGGAAGGTCAATAGAGATAGTGTGGAAGAAACACAATTTTGGATAAAAAAAATTAATGTGGGAGGATAAAGACTCAGAAGCTAATGAGAAATCTAACATCTCAATACTGTGAATACTTTAAAAAAAGAAAAAGAGAGAAAAAGCCAGAAAGTCCTGGAAATAGTGAGTGTTAAAGAACACTACAAAAATATGCCATTATGGGAATAGATAGAAAATCACTAGCTTCTGACAACAATTATTTCAAAATCATTCATTTTTATGTAGTCATATCATCTAGTGATGAGGACAAATATAAAAATTAATACCAAATTAGAAGAAAAATGAAAGCTGAGAAGATACTACATTTAATAAACATTGGTTTGCTCAGGGTCACCCAGATGACAGCTAAAGAAGTCTTCCAACTTAAGTCTTCTGACCCCAAATTTAATGCTTTTTCTACAATATTTCATGGTTAATGGAACCAGGTACTTAAAATCATACTGCTTTTATCCCTGTAGTGCAGAGTAAATATTGATCTTCCACAGTACCATTGAACTGGAGCACACTGACCAAATGAGAGCTCTCTTGTTTCATGGACTTGTAGTATAAACTTCGGTGGTTTTTTTTCATCCTAAGTTTCTATTGATTTTCTTCTATGGAGGGCAGTTTTTTCCTCAAAGTTGGTGTCTGCAGTATAATACCAAAGAAGTCATGGCTTGAGCATATTAGAAGTCACTCCAATTTCTTTGGTAAAAATAACATTATCTTTTAACAAAATTTCTTAATTTGAGATGTGTGAATTTTTAAAAGATAACTATATAATATAGTTCAGTTCCTTTGTAATGCTAAATAATTAATTTAATATGTATCAAATGTTATTTTGAAGAGTCCCATATGTTTCACCAGACTACCAAAAGTTTTCCATACCAGAAAATAAAGTTAAGATTGACTAAATCATAACTTATTTTTATTTTTTTCTTTAACATGTTAAGGGATATTTCTTGAGTACCTATTGCCATATTGTTTTACACATGTCTCAGGAAAAGATGAAAAAATGAAACAGGGATTTTTTTTATTTATGAAGTTCTCTAAAATGCTCCTTTTCACAGATGACATCATGATAATAACAGCTATCCATGAACACTGCTAAACCTCTTCAATTAAGTCTAGTCATTCAAATGAGATTAAGCCAAATCACCTACAACCACCACCACCAACACAATGAACAGCAACAAAAAGCAAAATTATGAAAACTGGTTATTTCCATTCTGTTGATTGTAATCTAATTTGATAAGGCCTTATAAAAGCTATATTACTGTGGTAAAGCAGGCTTTTTAATTTATTCATAAGTTAGCCATGTGTCCAAACTGAATTTCTTTTAAGAGTATTTTTACTGATGCTGCATGACCTATAGAGGTTAAAAAGTATAGGGTTAAGGCTGAATAGTCAGACTTAATGGTAAATTTGTGTTGTTTTTTTTTTTTTTTCTGTTGGCTTGTGTCACTGTTGCAATTTGATTTCTAATGCAGTATTTTGTGTGTTTAATGTTGCCTCTTTGAGAAATGAAGATAATAACCTAGGATCTTTAAACAGTTTTGACTCAAAGAAAGTATGTATATCTACCAAGAAGGGAACAAAACCCAACCTTATAGAAAGGCTTATAAAACCTAATTGGAAAGAAACGGTTTACATGCTTTTAAGAAATGCAGTGAGAGTAGAGTTTATTCATTTACACATTCTTGGTAGCTTGAAAATCCTAAATCACAATCAATAGAGACAAATGCTCATGAAAGTATAACAATGAATAACCTTGAGCAAAAAGGGAATCTCTTCTGTATGTGTGAGTTTGGATATTTTGTCAAAGTCCAGTGAACAGCAAAAGCTCAGATACTGCTTTGAGATAACAAAACATATTTTTAACAACAATTTTATGTGTAAAATAGAGTATTATTAAGTAAATATAATGAAGTCAAACTAAAATACAATTTTATCTCTCCAATATCACTTTAAACACAAAAGAAAAAAACAAGAATAATGGAAGGTTATATGATAAAGTTATTTACCAAAGAAATTGGAATGACTCATAGCATGCTCAAGCCAAGAATTCTTCTTTATGTTGTCACTGACTGTTCTTTATGATTTTTTATTTTTGTAGGATTTTTCCCCTTTTAATCTTCCCATGAAGTATAACTTTTGCACTGCAAATAAGGAATTCTAATTGCAAAATTATATCTTACTCGGAAACAATTTCTACTCTTCTGCTATATAAACTCTGAAGAGATGAATGCCTTCCACAAACAGAATGAATAAAACTCCAATTCTCTATGGTGACAAATGCAGGCACTGGCAGGCTTTATCTAGAAAGAGTTCAACAGCTACACAAAAGCTATCATGCTTAAATAATGGTGTTCTCAAATTGGGCTAAATATGCTTTTAAGAATTTTATTTTGATTAGTTATTTCAGGTAACACTTGTAGATAATATAACAGAGCTTTGAATTACATAGCAGCTATGGAAAATCTAAAAGGAAAAAATTAGGCCAGGCCTTTATTAAATTTTAAAGTATGCCTTTGCTATACTCTTGTAAAGAGCCAAATAGGGTATTCAAATCTCTGGAGATCACCAGTATAATTTCTTTATCATGTTCCATTTAAATTTTAATTATGCAGTCTACAACGGGAAGAATCTGAGTACTCTAAATAGGTCACACCATGAGCAACCTAACAGTATTCTAAAGTTTTCCTTCTGAAGGAAGATCTTTTCTTTACTCTGTTGCTTGCTACATATGCCAGAAACTACATTATATAAACAAAAGCATTTAACCCAGGTAATATAGACATATGGGTCTGTAAGAGAAGCAAATATTTTGGAACAAGTGATTGGACATAACTGAAAGTCATATTCTGGAAATGATAAATAGATGAACATTTATAAACATTTCCCTGGCTACATAATATTTGGATGCATTAAAGTAATATAGAAAAAACCTTTTATATGTAAGGATTTTTTTTTAAAGAAAATCAACAGTAGCATTTGACTTTTACTTACTAAATGTAAAAACAAAATTCTAAACTCCCAATTGTCCCTAAGCTGATAATATATAAAAAGCTCTTTACAAATCTTAACACACTATATGAATACTAGATATAATAATATTATGTCCTTCAATTTATATCAACATGTACCTTATTTGGTTTCCTTATGATGCATTTTTGGGTCTTAGATTTGGTCCCTGAAAAAGATTATTTTAGAACAAGAATCCAGGAGAAACTTAACTTTAAATATACAATTTAACTTTCATTGAACAATAAACACTAATCTGAAAAATAAAATAGTATCCTTGAAGGAGTCAGAATATAGGGCAAATATTTAAAAAAGAAACTATACCCATTTTTCTCACAGAGCTAGTGATAGAATTGGGATTTGAAAAATTGGTATAAACAAAATTACTTTCCTAGATGTGTAAAGATAAAACACCTATTTAAGTACTGTTTAATAAGACAAACTTGAATGTTAAACATTTTAAGCCAAAATTACTCAAAAAACATCCCCCTCTACTCAACCTTCTGCCCCCCAAAATTCTTAAAATTGGAAAAGAAGAGTTCAATTTTTCTGGTCACTTGTCATTACACTCTAAAGAAAAATAATTTCTAAGGCAAACATCATATAACCTATAATTTTCTTACATAACATGAATTGGGGAAGAACATCTTTTTTCTCTCTCTCATGTAAGAGTAATAGGCATATTTAAGCAGGTTATGTATATGTGAATAGTGTATATAATTTGAGGTAAAAATATTAAAAGAGAAAAAAATTCTTCTTTGAAAAGAAGAAAATACTTGCTTTTCTTCCAATTGCATATATCATTCACTTAGATTTAAAGAAGACTTATTTTTCAACTATAAACCAAACGTGCCTCCACTAAATGGATAATATATGCAGAGTTTTGTTGACTGCATAGATGTAATCCTTTCCCCAAATGAATATTCTATCTATTGGGTTGATGTTGCCATGAAATTAAAAAGATAAATGGTCATTTTCATCGATCAAGCAAAAATCATTTATTAAGAGCTAATTTTGTGCCAATCATTGTGCTTCTTGGTACCAAAACAAAAGTGAGATGGTTACTTCCTGAAGGAAACTTAGATTCTCTTTGGAGAGTTTTTAAAAGTAAAATAAAGTAAATGCATGTACACACACATATACACACATATACACAAAGGTATACAGGCAAAGTAAATTGCAAGACATTTCATGAGGAGGGGAGGCACTAAAGATTAACAAGATAAAGAAAGAATGTGACTTCTTAAACTGAACTTTTAAGAAAGTTAGGGATTGTAACAGGCAGAGATCAAGAAGCAGTTCATTATAAGACTAGAAGATAGATTGTTCAAAGTCAGGTAGGTCAGAGATGAAACATAATAGGAACTTTGGCTAGAATATACTGAACCTGGAAAAGTAGGCTGGCTGGAGCCAGATCATGAAAAACTATAAAAGCCACCTGGAAGAGTTTATATTTTCTCCTAAAGACAAATGGAAAACACAGGGGCTTTTTGAGTATGGAAGTGTCCATGATTAGACTCATGATTTAGAACTATCATTTTGGTCACTATGTGATAAATGGAATGGAGAGGGAGAGATAAGAAGGAAGACTAATTAGATAATTGTACTGATTCAGACAAGAAGTGATGAGGACTTCAACTAGGGTATTGACTATGGGAAAGGAGAGAAGGAAATTGATGACAAAAATGTTATAGCAGGAGAAACAATAAAATATGTCAATTTATTAGAGCTATAAGATTAAAGAGAGTGAGAAATCAAGAAAATTTTGAGATTACTGAATTAGATAATTTGAAGTGTCATGATTATCTTGACCAAAAAAACCCAAGGAAATTTAGGAAGATATACAAATTTAAATCATCTCAGAATTGATGAAGCCTTTATTTTAATGCATAATTTTTCTAAGAAAAAATAAGAAGATAAAGGAGAAGTAACAGTAAAGAAAAGGAATGAAAAGATATCCTTTAGATGCCAACTTATAGTGTGTATGTACTACTTTGGGCTTAAATGAAATTCTTGGATAATGTAATTTCAACATTTCCCTAAGAAATTCCATATCAAATATGAGCAATTCTAGTTTGTCTCACTTCTATGTTTCTGAGAAATATAGAGAATTTGGTATTATACAGAGGAGAGGACTAGAAATGACATTAAATTTAGAAGAAAAAAGGAAACTATAAGAAGTTATTACACACAAAAAATTATGAATTTTGTCTGAGCAAAGAAAGCAGAACCAAGGGAACAATATATATAATGGATACAATAATGTGAACAAAATGGGCTTAAAAATGGAAGCTTGACTTAGATGAAATTAAATGAACAATTTTTATCTGGGAGGAAAGAAGAAGAAATCTCTTTTGAGGGGAGGGGAGAGAAAAAGAGAGGGGGGGGGGGGAGGGGGGGAGGGAGAGAGGGAGAGGGAGAGGGAGAGGGAAAGGGAGAGGGAGAGGGAGATTGCAGCTGCAGAATTTTGGGTAAGTAGTAAGACATATTCATGTCTGCATTGGTTTAGTCAAATTATTTTATTTTGTTATGAGGGAGAGTTTTAATGAAGGGAGAAAATGTTGGGAAATATTGTGATATAATAAGAGGTGTCAATAAAACTTTTTCTTTGTCATTAATGTAAAGTTAAGAGTTGACCTTTTTTTTCCTATTATAAAAAAATGAAATAGTAGCAGAAAATTTACTCAAACTATATTAAGATAAATGGCATTAGATGTGATAAAGAAATTTAACTATTAAAAACTGTACAATTTCAGCATGGATTTCCAAGAGAATTGGAGGGGTAATGTGGTCCAAAGAGTACCACAGTCAAAGAGTCAAGAGATTACTGAGAGTGATTTTAATCTCTGCTATTTAGCAGGAATGTGATCATGGTGAGGGGAGAGGGAGTGTCATGTAATATCTCAAAACCTCAGTTGTTCTCTTCTGTAAAATGCAGATAATTGCCTGAAAATTCCTACCTCATAGAATTATCATAGAGGTTTACCTTTCTTGGATTGACTACAAATAGACAAGTTAGGTAATACAGGAGGTAGAGCATTGGGCCTGGAATCAAGAAGATCTGAGTTCAAATGTAGACATAGACACTTATAGACAGCTATATTACCATGGGTAAGTCATTTAAACTCTGATTCTGTTTCCTCAACTGTAAGATAGGGACAATATTAGTCCTAATTTCATAGAACTATTGTGAGGATAAAATGAACTAATATATATATATATATATATATATATATATATATATATATATATATATATATATATATATATTTTATATGGTGCTACCATATAGTAAATGCCACATACATGGTATTCCTTCCTTTCCTATTCCTTACAATTTGGTCTGGAGATAGCAGAATTTTCTCTTTAAATTTCTAATGAAATCATCATCATTAAAAACAGGAAATATATGTTCAGAGAACTATTAATGTCACCTCTGGAAATCATGTTCTGGAAATACATATATGTGCATATCTATATATGTGTGTCTGTCTTTATACAATTTTCTTTTTAAAAAAATCAACAATTCTCAATTATTTGGGTATTGATATACAAATAGATGTGTTCCTAAATAGGTGGCTTGAAAGAAAAATCACTTGTATTGAATTATATTTTGCTATTGACACCCATTATAAAATGAAAAATGTGTTCTCCAGCAAAAAATAAAGGTTATTAGGCACTGGAGGATTAGGCGAGGGAAGCATTGACAAAAGAAAGAGGAGAAAACAAAGAAAAAATAAATGTGATAGTAATGTGAGTTTTGCTTTTAAAGCAAATCTTGATTTTCTCCTTCTTGCCTCCATTTCTTCCCTCGTTATTATCTGGTTTTGTTATTAAACTGTAGCAGAAGAATCATAACTGGTCATGTGGGTTAGCGATGTCAAAATAGATAGCCTTTTACCCCTGCCACTGATTGTATTTTGTTGATTTCTAATTTCCTAATAATTTATTTTTCAGTCATGTCTAATTCTTTGTGATCCCATTTGGAGTTTTCTTAGCAACAATATTGGAGTAATTTGCCATTTCCTTTTCCAGTTCAATTTACAGATGAGGGAATTGAGGTAAACAGGGTTAAGTGACTTGCTAAGAATCCCACAAGATGGTATTTTGAGACCTGATTTGAACTCAGGAAGATATGTCTTCCTGATTCCAATCCTAGCACTCTATCCAACTGTGCCACCTAGCTGTTCTTTCCTAATAATGAAGACCAAATAGATTAAATTGCAGAGAGGGTTATCATATAATGAAGTATACTCAAGAAATATCATAAAATGTGGTAGTCAAACAAAGAATTTTAGATCTTTGTTCTTAAAACAAAACAAAAAGCCACACATATACAAAAAAACACAGCATTTCACTAAATCCTTACATCTCCCCAAACTATGATTCCTTTCTTTCTTAGCCAGATTCCTTGAAAAAGTTATTTATATTTATACTTTTTTCTATCTTTCCTCTCATTTCTTTACCTATTTGATTCTGGTCTTGAACTATGTCATTCTACAACTGCCTTCTCCAGAGTAAACCAATTGTCAAATCTTATGGTTGAAATTCCCCTTCTTCACCTATCTGCTGCATTTTAAACCTTCCCTCCTGGATACTACACCCTATCTGGGTTTTAGTGATATTATTCTCTCCTAGTTCAATTTACTCTTTCCTATCAAGACTTAGTATTTTCAATCTCTTCTGATAGCTCCTAAAAGGAGCTGTTTCCCAAGGTTTTGTGGGAGACCCTCTTTGATTCTCCCACTTGATAACTCTCTGTGTATATTATGGCTTAACTATCATCTCTAAGCAGATGACTCCCAGTTTACATTTCCAGCACATGTTATCTACCTAGTTATATGTGTATGATGTATATATTTATATCTTTTATCACTTTTGTCCCCTATTAGAATGAAAACTTACCGTAAGTTGAGATTGTTTAATTATTTGTCTGGTAACTCCAATACTTCACATAATATCTGACATATTTGTACTAAATGCTTATTTATTAATTAGTTAATTAAGAACTTTAGTATATATAATAATTCCTGAACTTTCTTAAAGCATTAAAGTACAGGACTATTTATTTTTTATATGTTATATTGATTGATATTAAAGTGGAATGAATATGATACTGCCTTTCAAGATCTTGCACCTGTTAAAACAATCAAAACTTATGTTGACCCGAACTTCAGGCCCTCTTTCATCCTGCTATTAGTAATATGACTTTGATTAAGCATCATTTATACTAAAACTGCGCCCTCCTCAGTTATCCTAGTTAACCATTGTTTCCATTCCATTTGGATAATTGGGAGTTTCATTTTAATTTAATTAATAACCTCAGAATAAAATATTATCAGATATGGATAGCAATCTTGCAATGAATATTTTAACTTAAACACACAGAAAAAGCTGAACTGGTCTTTGTTACAAGAAGAATGAACACAACGGGTGATATAGACTATGGGAAATAATCACTTTTCACAGTTAGCTAAATGGAATGATAACTCCCATTTCCCGATGAGTTTCTGAGTAAGAGAATAAGCACGAGTCCTCCGTGCAGCCAGTTTAAACATTTGTTTTAATCTAGACAAGATCATTGGCTTTAATATTTATAATACAATTACAATGCTTAGTGCATGTTGCTCATATAATCTAATTTTTTTCTGGTGACTTATTATCACTAGGCTTTAATTTCAGTGATGGCAAGAATTCAAAAACACATTTAGGTTATCATTAGCAATGAAAAACAAACCTGTAGCTTGCTCAATCACCTTATGTGCATATCTCATTTCAGCTTCAGTCTTTTTTTTTTTTTTTTTTTTTTACTACCAAGACAAACTAAGCTGTTCCATGATTTGCACATTTTTATAGTATATTATCAACTGGTGGCCAGCTAAGTTAAATTAATGCTATGAAAGGCAATTAAAATTGAAATATTCTATCCCTGTGCAATATTTATGAATGGCCTTTCACAAAATTTCAACAGTCATAGCCAATGAAAACTAGCCCATAAAGCTGCTATAAAATGCCACTATCTTTCTAGTTACATATCATTAGGAAGCAGTTGCCTGAACTGTGATTTTTCCATTTTTTAGATGCCAGAGGTAAGTACTATTTTAATGACTAAAAGGATAAAAAGAGCTAAGGGGCATGTATCACTAATCATTAGCCAAATAACAAACAAATGCATTTCAGTGTTTGGTTCTAAAATGTACTAAGGCATTCCAGGGCTCATTTATTGATATAAATCTGGAGAAATCTGAATGAGACAAAGAATAGAACAATTGATTTGAATTCTACTAGATAATGCAAATGAATTATCAAAAGAAATATTGTTGGATGCCAAGAGAGATATTATTTATCATCAAATAATCCAATTGCTTTTGTATTGGTAGGAAGCAAGGATATACTAGTAAACGAAGATGCCCCAGACCACCTCCTGACGACAGGAGTTGTTTTTAAGCATAAATGAGAAATAACTGTCATGTTGTTCTTCATATCTTTTAAGCTATGCATTGAAAGGATAGCAGTTACAATAAAGATTTCTGTGGGTACATTATATATTTTCAAGATGACTCAACCCTGAAACATCAAATAATTCTCACAAAAATAAGTATATCATTACCAAAATGCCTTCCACCAAAGCCAACAAAATAGCCCACTGTCCCTTGAGTATTAAATGGACTATAATGAATCTGAGTTGCTGCTTGATATTCATCACATAATGTCACTTAATAGAATTCAGCGTGCCACACCAGATTTTTCAGACATCTGAGTAATTTTCATCTGCATGATTACTGCACGGTGTGTATTCTATCTGGCAGCACGTAGGTGGTCTGAACCTTATCTGGTCTGTAAAAGTTTGGAAGTCATTCCCTATTTCATTATTTCAAGATTAACATCCATCATAAACATGGGCAGGTACACAATTTTCTCTTTTATTGTAAATGAAGTGATGTTTGGATCTACATGGTGGACTTTTTTCCACATTAGACGACAATGTACAAACTCGGTGATGGTGTATAAAGCAGAACACATGTTCAGTTTTAAACATAAGAATAAGCATATAGTTTAAATGTTGGGCTTTTTTTTTGGGGGGGGGGAGGAGAGGAATCCAAGAAGTCAAGTCTGATAGTACTTTAAACAGTTAGTTGAGTTGCAGTGAATAATATTTGGAAATTTTAAAACTGAAATGTTTACCTTTTAAAAAATAAATACAATCAAATATGCTTATATATTCCTTAACAAAATGAGATTTACAGTTCTCTTCACCTTTAATTCTCATAGTTCCTGAGGATTTCTTACTTTCTATTTATTACTAGCACTTGATTTGTTTATTCATTTGACAAATAATTGTTATGATCCTGATATATTCAAGGGGCTGCATTAAGAATGCTGAGAGATATAAAGCTGTACACATAATTCAAAACAATTCCATTTCTCTGATCAAACTAGAAGTTCTTTAAGGGAAGAGAACATATTAATGCTCTTCTCAACAACTAGCACAATGTTTTGCACACTCAGTTGTATGTTAAATGATTGAGTGATAAAATTCTAAATTCTGTTTTTGTTTTTTGAATTATTAATATTTTATTTTCATAACACTTTTACTTTCATTTAAAAATTTAGACTGAACTTAAAAATGCAAATAAAAATGAATATTTCAATAAACAAAGAAAAATAGAAAAAGATGATTGTATATGAAACTTTGAATCTCGTTATGACTTGTTTTTTTAAAGTATCTACTCAATTCAACATTTCCTTCCTTCATTCCTTCCATCTTTCCTTCCTTCCTTCTTTCATTCCTTCATTTTTTCCTTTCTCCCTCCCTCCCTACAAAAAAGAATCCTCATTTGTAACAAGTTATCACAGTCAAACAAAACAAATCTATAGATTAGTTGGGTCTAAAATGTATGTCCATTGAATTCTAGCCTACTACTTCTTTCTAGAGATGAGAAGCAAACACCATGAAATGTTCACTTGAAGTTGTAGTTCATTACTTTATTGATCATAGTTTTTAAGCTTTTCAGAATTGTTTTTGTTAACATTATTATAGTCATTGTATAAATTGTATTACTGCTGCTGCTCACCTCACTCTACAGCAGTTCATACAAATCTTCCCAGGTTTCTCTGAATCTGTTCCTTTTGGCACTTCTTTGGCATTTCTATAATATTCCATTATATTTACACACATGGCACAATTCATTTAATAATTTCTCAATGGAGAGTCTTTATTTTTTGTTACCATATAAAGAGCTGCTTGAATATTTTTATACATATCAGTCTTTTCCTTATTTTTTGGGAGGTATGAACATATTAGTGGTATCATGTGATCAAATCCCTTTTCAAAAGCCCTTTATTGATTTTGGTTTTTGTTGTGTTATGGTTAGGAAGTTTGCATTTAATGTTTCTGCTTTTCTCTTCCTTTTTTTCCTAAGGATTATATGCTATAGTGCATGATCATGTTAAATTTACTTGTTACCTGATTGTGACTCTGATTATTTTTACTGTTTTTTTTTATTCCCCTGGACCACATACATTCTGCTTCTGTCTTTCATTTTAACTCTCTGTGAATCATTATATCACATATACTGATCCTGATACTTTCAGGAAACTTCCTAAGACTATGTTAAAATACATGCTGACCTACCTTGGTAGAAAGAGTTTCCTTACTTTGGAGCTCCCTATCCAAGTGAAATTACTTGCCTAGACCCCTATGTCTATCTTTTCTCATAAACAAAATAGTTTTGGATTCTATCTCCTAATCCATTCTATCATTTCCATTTTATGGATGAATTTATTCCATTCACATTCACAATTATGATTGTTCACTGTAATTCCTCTCTATTATATCCTCTTATATTTTTTTCCTTTTTTTTTTTTTTTTGACATTCTACTACTCAATAAAAGAAGGTGATAGAAAAGAAAGAATGTATTAATACCAGTATTCTGAAATTGGAGTGACATGTTTCCATTTTACTATCCTTCCTCTTTCCTTCAACCATTTACTGATCATTAATTCTTAAACATTTTTTCATTGTTGCATTGTGTGTGAGAGAGAGGGAGGGAGAGAGGAAGGAAGGGAGGGAGGAAGCTGAGGGAGAGGCTAAGGAAAAGAGAACTGTACTTTGTCCAGTTCAAAGTGAGGTTTATATAATGCCTATTCTCCTAATTTCTCTTCCACGTTGCTTATTTTTCTTCTTACCCTAATAAAATAAATTCCTTTTTCCTTATTTCTTCCCTAGTATATTCCTTTTTCTTTTCCATCTCAAGACAATCAACTTATTACAAAATGACTGACTTCTCACTCTCCTGTTCATCTTCCCTATTTCCTTTAGGCTACTGAAAGAGATCTAGTTTATTTTCCCCCATAGAATGTAAATATTTCACCATCACTTAATATTTCCCAATTGCTCAAATATATTGACCTTCTTAAAGTTTCTCTTGACTCTAATGTTTACAATGAAAAGTTCCTACTCAGCTTTGATATTTTCAACAGGAATTCTTGAAAATCCACTCTCTACTTCTTTTCTTCCATAAGATTGTACTCATTTTTGCAGGGTAAGTTATTCTTATTTGTAAGATTTTCAGTTATGCCTTTGGGAATGTCATATTTCAAAATTGTCACTTCATTAAAGAAGTTAGTACCAAATTTTGTATGATCTTAAATTTGTTTCCTTATACATTTTTTCTTTGACATGGAAACTTTGGGTATTGGCTATGCCATTCCTGATTTATCATTTCAAGGTTTCTTTAAGGAGATTATTGGTAGATTCTCTTAATCCCTGGGTTCTGATAAATCTTAATTATTTTAATTTATGACTTCTTGAAATATAGCATCAAAGTTTAGTTTTTTTTAGGTTTTTTGTTTGTTTGTTTGTTTTTGGTCATGGTATGCAAGGAGCTCAGTCATTCTGAGAATACCTCTTTTTGACTGGTTTTCTAGGTCAATTGTTTTTGATAGCAAATTCCATGTATTTTCTATTTTTATAAATTTTATTTTGTTCTTGTATTTCTTATTTTTTTCATGGGGCCCTTGAATTCTGTTTAGTCCATTCTAATTTTCATAAAGTCTGTTACTTGGGTAAAAATTGCCACCTCCTGTTCTGAGTTATTTATTCTCCTTTAACTTATTTCCTTCAGAGCTCTTACTTCACATGAAATTCCATTTTTAAAACTTCTTGGTTAATTGCTTTTTTAAAATTAAAATTCAATTTAATTTTAGTTTCATGTCTGCATCCCATTCATCATCTCCCCCCAACACTGAGAAAGCAAAAACAAAACAAAACTCATAACAAACATGAATAATTAAATAAAACAAATTCCTATATTTGCCATCTTCTCCCCCAGAAATATCTCAATCTGTACTCTGAATCCACCATCCCTCTGTTTGGAGGTGGATTCTTGCTTCATTTTTCCCCCAGGTATTTTTATAGTCCATGTGACCAAACTATTTTTTTCCCTCTGAAGCTATGCTTTTTGTTTCCGAGTAGTTATTTTCTTCTAGGGCATCCTCTTTATCTATAATATTTCTTGATTTTTTTTCTGTTTACTCATATCTCTAACCTCAGGTACTGATTAGAGTTTTTATTCCAATAGCAGGTTCTGTCATCTTCTGTACTCTTGGATGGAGCAGTCAGATCCTGTTTTGGCCTGATTTCAATTCCCTGGGTTCCTGCCTCCAATTTCTAGTTCAATTGATGTGCTGGTCACAATGGTGGCAAGATCTGATGCTCTGTGGTCTGATGTCCCTAGTGTGGATTCTGCTATAGGATAGCTATTATGATCTTATTTCCCAATCTTCTCTGTTTGAAATTCAGGGCCTTGTCTCCATTGAGGGTCTCACAAGTCCAGGTACTGCTATAAGTTTTTTGCCAGTTCACCTGAGTTTATACTGACTTCTCTGAAGGAATGTATCCTTTGAGTATACGGTTTCTAGCTGACTTTTTGTGTAATCTCGGACTGGATGAATAAGCTTATTGATATTTTTCTTTAGATTTCCTAAGCATTAATCAACCAAATGCCTTTCAAAAAAATCATTGTTATAGTAGTAGTAGTAGTAGCCCAGAATTCCCCAATGACCTTTCATATTGCCATTTAAACCAGAAGTTTCTCAATTCTTTTTAATGGATGTCAAATTACCATTTAGTGTCTGTAGATCATATCTTATTTAGTATATGTTAAGAATTCATTTTTTTGTGATGACACATAACTATTAGTTTTTTATTTCACCTATGCCAAAAATTCAATAATATAACCAGCTTATCACAGGAACCCTATTACAAATTCTTTGAGGTATAGTCAGAATTCTTTCCCTAACTCTATAAATACTTGAGCATGGTAGGAATAATATACAAGCCGTAAAGTTAGTAAAACTGACTGACCTGTGGAATATTGATTTTAGAATAATATAGTATAATAAAATATAGTATGCTATAATATAACAATTTCTTGATTTTTATAAAAAATAAAATTCAGTTTTATATATATTAACAGCTACATCATTATCATAAAAATGAGGTAACTAGCTATTATATACAACACTTAAGGTCATAAGAACAAAGATTTAAAGCTGAAAAGAAATGTTAAAAATAATCTAATTCATCTCTCTTATTTTACTTAGGAGGAAATTTAAACAATCAGAAAGATTATGATGACCACTGAATACAGAGGAAAAGGAGTAAATTTGAACGCAGCAACTTGGGTAAACTCAAGTGTACACAGTATACATACATAAATGTACATTTACATAAAATTAAGTTGTGAATATCTACATTAGTCATTGCTGTTTCTACTTAGAGTCTATTCTCTTTTAGTGCATATCAAAAGTCAAACATACTTGTAAGCAAAAAACTGAAAAAACAAATAACTTACTTTGATAATGTTCCAGATAACTCAGTAGCAGTCGCTCTGTAAAAGACAGGGAAGAAAACAAATAGTTAAAGGATGTAAATACATATTTTCAGAGATAAAAATATAAAGGATCACTATCATTTGGAAAATTGTGAAGATCACTATCAATCAGGGATATTAAAATGAAAACTCTTAGGTATGGCTTCACAGAAGTCAAATTAACAAAGATGGGAAAATTTATTGTTACGAATAAACAAGACTACTAATTCACTAAGAGTGGAGTGACATACTCTTGTCCTAGAAAATAATTTTAAATTCTTCAGTAAAAGAAGGCACCATAGGGGTAGCTAGATGATGCAGTGCATAGAGTGCTTGTCCTGAAATCAGGTGGACTTGAGTTCAAATCCAGCCTGAGACACTTAATACTTCTTAGCTATGTGACCCTGGGCAAGTCACTTAACCACAGCCTCAACAAAAAATAAATATATAAATTGGGGTGGGGGGAGGCACCATGGAGATGTATACAGTTCTCTGTGCACTTCTAGTCTGGCCTCTAACACATGCTGACTGTGTGACCAGGCACTGTAATTTTCAGCACTCAAGACAACTCTTTAAGAATTTTAGAGTCAAGAAGATGTGGGTTCAGAACTTGTCTCTGAGTAAATGATGCTGGGTACATCTCTTGACCTCCTTGGAGTTCAAATTCCTCAACTGTAAATGAAGGGGTTGAGACAGTTGCTCTTTGACATTCTTTCTATCACTATAATCCTGACTCTAAGGCTCTGTACTAAGCCACTTTCCATTCTCTCTCTATAATCTCTCACTTGATGACATAATCAGTTCTCATAGATTTAATTATCATTTCTAAACAGACGAAGTTTAAATGTATATATTTAGTTCCAGTCTTTCTTCTGAGCTATAGATGAGACTCTCAAACTGCCTATTAGCTATTTAAAACTGAATGTTGCATAGAAGTTGCAAATTCAACATGTCCCAAATTAAACTCATTTATCTTTTTTTTTTCCTTCAAATTTTCTTTTTCAGAAATTCCTCTGTTAGAACCTCAATCCTACCAATCTCCCATGTTCTCATTCTCAGCATTATTTTGAATCCATATCCTACATACAAATATGGTCATGTCTATACCACAGTACCTTTTGAATGTGTCCCCTTTATTTTGTTCACATAGGTAACTACCCCTTTAATTGAGATCCTTATCACCTTTTGCCTGAACTACTGTAGTGGTCTCATAATTTATTTCCCAACTTCAAGTCTCCATTTTCCAATCCATCCTCTATAGAATTGAAGAAGTTATTTTCCTGAAGTAAGTTCTATAAGTCCGTATATATAACTCCAATAAATTCTAAAGGTGCCCTACTGTCTCTGTGATCAAATATAATCTTCTCTACTTAACTTTTAAAGCCATTTACAACCTCGGTGTAATCTACCTTTCCAATCTCATTAAGGAAGGAAAGGGAAGACAGAAAAAAATAGAAGGAGGAATAGAATAAGCATTTAAGTGTCTATTATGTGCCAAGTGCTTTACAATTATTAACTTATTTGATTTTTACAATTCTGTGCTACCATTGTTCTCATTTTATAGTTCAGGAAACAAAGGTGATTTGCCCAATGTCACAAACAGCTTATAAGGATCTAAAGCCAGATTTGGATTCAGTGGTCCCTTCTTTTGGTCCATAGCTCTATCCTCTGTGCCATATACCTGATCCCTTTATTACATACTACTTCCTTTCCCTGTCCTCCAGTTTGAACATAGCTTCCTTCTTGTCATTTCTTAAACAAGGTAGGCATGTAGACTAAATAAAAGTTTTCTGAGAGATAAGGAAAGACCCTTTGGATCAATATTCCCTAACTTGTCTTACCAACTCTATATGAGATCAAATTAGAAATGAAGAGTCAGAGAAACTTATCTTTTAAGCATCAGCTCAAGATCAAGCTTGCATTCTTCATGAAATATTCCTTGACTGCCATGTCCTTAGAGATCTCTACTTCTTTTTAACTACTAAAGCACTTACTATCTAAGCTACTCATTTCACATATACTGCTTTGTAACATCTTTTTTATTGCTGTCATGCTGTTATTTAATTTTTCATGTCTATATCTTGTGTTTCCAGCTAGACTATATTGTCTTTGAAGCTTTGGAATGAGAGAATTTGGGTTCAAGTCTTGGTTCTTTCAATTACCCACTATGTCACTTTGGATTAGTCAGTTAAGTTTCTCTGAGCCACAGTTTCCCTGTCAGTAAAATAAGGATTGATTGTGTTGACTTCCAAATACCCTTTTGAGAGGTAGCATGGCAAAGGGAATGAACTATTATACTTGGAATCAGGAATATCCTGGGTAGTTAGGTGTCAGAGTGGATTGAATGCTTGAAGTTGGGAGGACTCATTTTTCTGAGTTCAAATCCATCTTCAGACACTTGCTAGCTGTGTGATCCTGCCCAAATCACATAATCCTATTTGCCTCAGTTTCCTCATCTGTAAAATAAGCTGAAGGACACGGCATACCACTCCAATATCTTTGCTCAGAAAACCCCAAATGGGGTCTTGAAGTGTCAGATATGAATGAACAAGCATCTTCTGTAAAGATAGAGCTTATTAGAAAGGAAATAGGTTACCTTGGGCATGATGCAACGCCTAGGGACTTATTTTCCCCAATTATAAAGTTGGGGGTTAGAGCTAAGGTCCTTCTAAACTATAGATCTTTGATTCCATGAGCTGAAGATATGGAATCTAATAGAATTTTTAAAAAGAGAAGTAAAGAAAAAAAAACAGATTTCTCCAGTTAAGGACCAATTTTTAGATAGGAGCACAAATTATTTGCAAGCATTAATTAATAAATTCTACTTTGGAATTATCAAAGCCCTTAAATGTACAGTTTCATGAAGTAAACTGACAGCCTGTGTTAGCCCGACAAAAAACATCTGTTCCCTCCCATTCTTTCTCAAAGATGACCCTGTGTTGGACTTCTCAGAAATAATCATTTTCTATTCAATTCAATTCAAGAATGTATCAGACACTGGGTTAGCTACTTTGTCAAGTAACAGTTATTTCTTTGTCTCCATAAGGCTAATTCAGCTTAATTAAATTTATTTTTAATGAGTGTAAAAATGCTAGTGGTTTCCTCTTTCTTCTTCCTTCCCTCCTTCTTCCCTCCCCCCCTTCTTTGCTTCCTTCCTTCCTTTCTTCCTTCCTCCCTTCTTTCCATTTCTCTTCTGCCTTCTCCTCCTTCTTTTGCACCCCCCTGCTTTTTTTAGGGCTTAGTTTTCAGTCAGTACCCAGCTCATTTAATTCAATAGTAACCGAATGGGTGGATGAATACATTTTTAAAAATTCTAAAAGAATTCAGTAGTTCAGTAGTTAAGAAATATTTTAAAATATTAGGAAATGTGGAATCATCATAATAATTGTGTCATGAATTTGCTCATTGACTTGGATCTTGGGGTCTTAGACTTCCAAGGTATTATGATATGACATTTTGACTCAAGGATGTCATAAGGGAAGTAGCACAATATAGCAAAAAGTAATTTTGAGTCAGACAAAACCTGCCTCATACTTTTACTGGGTGTGTAACTTGGAGCAAATCACTTAATATCTCTGGGCCTCAATGTACTTATCTATAAAATAGAGATAATAACACTTGCAGTTCCTGAGATATTGCTCTCTGCAATAAACCTCTCAAAAATATAAAATGCTCTAATTTTTTTAACTAAAGAAGGAAAAAAAAGAGTATTTTTGGAATAGATACAGGTCCATATATGTACTTAACAAAGATTCTCCATAAAATATTTAGGGATCCTTTAGTCAAATGAGACCTTTAATTCAAAATATATGCGAAAAGTACTAATGCACAAAAGTGATAAGCAGCTTTTATCATGTGTCTGAAATAAAACCCCTCCTCTCTGTCTGTTCTTCACAACTCCTGAACTATGCAAACACTTCTTTTTTTAGGAAGTGTTGAAGCAAGTGCACACAATCTATTTCTGTGCAGCTTGCCAGGCTCCAAATTTAGCTGACAATGATAAAACAGGACATGAGCTGACATGCTAATTGTGTGTCATCGTGATAAATATTTTTTAAGACCTGCAAAGTTTGCGTAAGTATATACCTCTGGATCTTTATGAAAGTGCAAAGACTCAAAAGAAGTGTTGAAATACTTTTCATCTTCATTACCTGCCCTTTGAGTGATATGATATATTGTAAAAGAATAAGTAATTCCATGTTTTTAATTCAGGGTAAAAATACTAAAATCAGGCAGAATTGTTCCAATTTAATGTTTTTCCCTTTTTGCCCAACACTGGCAAATTATAAGGCCTCAAAGCTGGACCTATTTCTAACAAATCTGTAATCTTATGTAGAGAAGATGACAAAGTGTAAACATATTGTTGCTAATCAATATGATACTTCAGGACATTCACATTTTTCTTATAGGGTGAACTTTAGCTTTTTGGAGTTTAAAGCACTATGATAACAAATAGTTCTCTAGAAATGTGAGCCTGGGGCATCATGGTTCCATTACAGTACTGGTTTCTTCCTTAATCCTTCACCAGTCGTCATTACCTTTATTCTAGCCTTTATTAATTTCTCTTCTTTTTCTTGTTAAATTACACCTTTATTATTTCATCTATATAGTTATACTACTGAAAGAAAATGCAAATACGTTAAAATTTGTATTTATAAACCTTTGACAATTACTAATAATAGTAGACTAGAATACTTGAAAGAGGACTAGGCTTGGAGCTAGAGATTTGGTTTCAAATACTGCTTCTGACACATACTTAGGGGATAATCACTATAAGAATTGGGACTAGAATTGTCATTTTATTAGGATAGGGAATTCCCAGCTGAGGAAATTCTCTTTAAAAAGACTCAGATTGGTGATCTGATCAATAGAGAGTTTCCATATTAGTTGTCTGTCTATTAATGAAGTTACAAGTATAGAATCCTCCTCTCCTTCCCAAATATACATACCTATATTTAATTATTTCCCCTCCAAACATTCCCCCTTCTCAAATTCCCTATTACTGTCAAGTGTACCACCAACCTCTCAGTCACTCAGGTTCATAATCTAGGTTCATCATCTATCTATCTTACCAAATCCTATCCATCTTACCTTCACAATATTTATCTTATATGGCCCCTTCTTTCTGCCAACAATTGTAGCTTACTGGATGCTCTGCCTCAAGTCTTTCTCTATTCTAGCCAGTTTTCAAAGGGATCTTTCTGAAGTGCATAGCTGACCCATTCAATTAACTCTAGTAGTTCTCTGTTACCTCCAGGTATATACCTCCAAATATAAAATCCTCTGTTTGACTTTTCAAATTCTTTGTAACCTGGCTCCAATGACTCTTCTTACTTCTATTCTTACTCTGACTTCTTCTTACACTAGACTCCACTCCAAGTATTCTGCAGTCTACTGACACTGTCCTCCTTGCTGTTTCTCACATAAGACATGCCATTTCTCAACTCACTCCATTTTCCTTGGCTGTTTCTCATCCCCAGAATTCTCACTTTATTTTTGCCTGTTCCCCATATTCATTCAAGTCTTAGCTAAAATCTAGCCTTTTCTTATCTACTTTAATTCTAACATCACTCCCTTGAGTTTATCTTTTTCTTTCTTCCTTCCTTCCTTCCTTCCTTCCTTCCTTCCTTCCTTCCTTCCTTCCTTCCTTCCTTCCTTCCTTCCTTCCTTCCTTCCTTCCTTCCTTCTTCTTTCTTCTTTCTTTCTTTCTTTCTTTCTTTCTTTCTTTCTTTCTTTCTTTCTTTCTTTCTTTCTTTCTTTCTTTCTTTCTTTCTTTCTTTCTTTCTTTCTTTTTCTTTCTTTCTTCCCCACACATATATGATTGTGAATATATTCTACAGAATAAATAAATAGAATATATATTCTATGTAATTATGTATTATGTAATTATGTATTATGTATATAAATAATATATATTATATAGAATCTTATTCTATATAATATAATTCTATATATAGAATACATATTATTATAAAGAATGTATATTCTATATAATTCTATGTATTGTATATTATCTCTCTATATAGCTATATATTAATATGTCATTATATTATATAATAAATAATATGATATAATATATATCTATCTATATATAGCTGCACATAAATAGAATATATAGCTATATATATATATATATATATATAATAGTTATATTTAGTTGTTTCCATGATATATAGTTGTATTAAATACATATGTAGTTTTTATAATATTTATACATATGTATAGAAAGACATTTGTGAATAGAGAGGGATATCAATATCTATACAAATATCTATGTTTATTTATAGATTCATTTTTCTACAGTTGTTTGCATGTTATATTCTCCTTTAGATTGTGAAGTCCTTGGGAGTAAGGACTGTGTTGTTTTATTCTTTCTTTCTCTCCCCAGAGTTTAGCACTGTGCCTGGCACATAATAGGTGATCAATAAATGCTAGTTGACTTGACTTGATTGTTTTTCACTTTAATAAACAAACAAACAAATAAATAAATAAATAATCAAATCTTTGTCAACATTTAATAAGCCTATATTTTGTGTAGGGTACCCTGTTAAGTGCTGTAAATGTATCTAACACAGGGCTTATTCTCAATGTGATCTAATGTTAGGAATAGGAGGAGAGACGAACACAAAGAGATCATGACATGAGGGATTATATGATAAATGTAAATGCCAAGTTTGAGGCAAAATATCATAAGACAGTTGAAAAAGGAGAAATAACTTTCAGAAAAGGTGTTGAAAAGCCTGGGAACACTTCAAAGAGTGTTAGTATTTGAGTTAGGCTTTGAAGAAAAAGAGAATCTGCAATAGGAAGAGATGAGAGTTCATGGCATATATAGGGTATATTGTGAACCAAAGTACAGGGAGAGATCATGGGTTTAGAGTTACAAGGGACATTTAAAAGTTAATTAGTACTATCCCCTTATTTTATAGATAATGATATTGAGGTCAAAAGGAGTTAAATGACTTCTTTAAAGTTACAGAACTAGCAATTGAACTCATTCTCATTCCAGATCTAAGACAGTTTCTATTACAATGTAGTGTCTCTACAACTGGGAATGGGCAGGATGAAAACAGTGGGATTTGGCTCAAAGGTAAAATTCATCAAAGGGATGCATTAGAACATATGAATTACATGATAGTATCTATGAAGGACAAGTTGAAGAAAAGATACACTAGAGTCAGGAAGAACAATTAGAAAGTTATTTTAATAATCTTCAAAATAAAAGATGAGAACTGAGATCAATGTGGATGTAATAGAAATGGAAATGAAGGAAAGAAGTTAGAAATGAAGTTATAATTGATGACTATATTGAGTGACCCTACAAGTCAAATTCACCAACTCTACAAAACTATAACCAGTCTTTCCTCATCTTTTTTGCTGTACTTAAGGGCTTCCTATTTATCCTCTGAATTCCCCCAGTTATTTAAGTATCTATTTATGGTCTTCTCCACCATAAGATTATCAGACCCTTGTAGTCTTCAGTATTCATTGCTGACAATTCTTGTATTACTTTGCCATTATAAGTTGTCAGCCCCTTTCACTCTATTGTGCTATATTTTATCTTCTCCACCCTACTTTATGCCAACATGACAGCCAACACATTAGATTTTTGTTCTTTTCCAGAGCTAGACACCTCCCTACAGTATCAAAATAACATTTTTGACTCACAAATTCTTAATTATAGACCTCTCCTGATTTATTTATTAAAGAAACATAGTCTTTAACTACATTTTGACCTAGTCCTGTCACATCTAGTCCCTTCTTCTCTTCCTATCCCTTAAGGGGGGATTTCCCCTAATTAGCTGGCTCTATTTATCTTCATATTCACTTTAGATCCTATCTTCTGGTATTCTGAATAATCTTTACTCTTGACCTAGAGTCTTTGCTCTGCTAATAATATTCTACTCTGAGTATTTCTCTACTCTTGCTCCTGGAATGCTGAGAAAGGGACATTATCTGAGTTTGACCTACGTGCAATTATAATGCATCAACTTAGTGGAATGCATACTATAGCTGGACCAACCAATCAATAAATACTTTTTAAGTGCCTACTATGTACTAAGCATTGTGCTAAGTGCTAAGTAAGGTACTATGAAAAGACAAAGACAAAAAAGTCATAAAGTCTCTGTCCTCAACAAACTTAAAATCAAATAGAAAAGGTAATGTCTACATAAGTATCTATACAGGTATATACTATAGGTATATAACAAGTACATGGATATATATATATACACACACACACACACACATATATATATATATATATATATATATATATATATAACATACAAATAAAATACTTTTCAAGATAGCCTTGAAGGGGAAGGAAATACATACTACAGAAGGTACAGCATGAACTGAGTCTTGAAAATAATCAAGATTCCAAAAAGTGGATGGAGGTAAGGATTAAGAATATTTCAGGTAAGGGGGGATATCCAGTGCAAAATAATAAGAATTGGGAGAAATAACAGGCTGTATGAAGAAAAAAGTAGGCTACTATGGCTGGACCACAGGGATGGTAGAGGGGAGTAGATAGACTTGAAATGTAGGAAAGAATTAAGTTTGGAAAGATAAAATTGATAAGATTCAAATGATAATAATATTTTACATTTTATCCTAGTGATGGTAGAGAGCTAGTAAAGTTTACTGAATTGGGGAAGGGAGTGACCTAGTCAGATTTAAACTTTAGGAAAATCACTTTCAAGGATGGGTTGAAGCAGGGATAGATGAGGTAGAAAGACTGAATAGGAGGCTTTCACAATAGTATAGTTAAGAGGTGATAAAGTCTTGAATTAGGATGTTTACCATGTAACTGGAAGGAAGAATACATTTTTGAGAGATGTTTTGGAGATAGAAGTAACAGGATCAGATGACTTGATTAGGTACATGAGGTGAGTGAAAGTGAAGAGTTGATAATGTCAAAGCTTGTCAATTAGGAGGACTATAAAGATGGTAGTTCCCTCAACACTAAAAATGTTTGGAAGAGGGATGGATTTTGGGGAAAAGATGATGAGCTCTCTTTTGGACATACTAATTTTGAGATTTACACTAGGGCAGCTAGGTGATGCAGTGGATAGAATGCCAGGCCTAGAGTTAGGAAGAATCATTTTCCTGAGTTCAAATCTAGGCTCAGATACTTACTAGCTAAATGCTTGTTGATTGATGATTGAAATATTAGATCCTTTATTATTTGTATATGTTGCATATTTTCTTCTACACAGTAAACCATGAAAGTAGGGAATCATGTTATGCTTATGGGGAAAGGAGGAGAGTACTCTGTATCTAATAAGCACTTAATATTTAGAGAATGAATGAAGTAAGCAGTCTTAGGCAAGGGAGAATTCACATCTTGCAGAAGTGAATGAAAATATGATCGAGAGAACCTCAAAAATGTCCTAATATCAGAATTAGTCCTTTACCACACAGCTCGATTGCTTTCTCATAGCTTAAACTCAAACATTAACAGACTTGCTCTCATGTTAAGCAACCCCTCGAAAGCCAATGTGGAGTGGTAGATAAACAGTTGACTTTGGAGCCTCAATGGTCTATCTCTTACCTAGCTGAACTGTGGGATCTTGGATAGATACTTAAAAACTCACAAAATCATAGACTCTGGTACTATAGATTGTAAATCTTTACTGATAGAAAAAGATTATGACTAGGTTACATCCTTCACCAAAGAGGTAAAAAATCCACTCATAAACAAAACTTCTTCCATCAACAAAGTTCTTGTCCTTCACAATTGCCATTACAGACCCATTCTTACTGAGGTGAGGTAGGGGGTAAACATCTACTAAATACTTTGTGCCAGATACTGGGCCAAGGGGTTTTACAGATATGATTTCATTTGATCCTCACAACCTGGGAAGTAGGTTCTACTACTATACTTAATTTACAGTTGAAGAGACTACAGCAGACAGAGATTAAATGACAGAACCAAGTCTCTGAGGTTGGATTTGAATTCAGGACTTCCTAATTCCAGGCTCAATGCTTGCTCCATTCCTCCCACCTAGCTACCTCCCAGTGATCCTCATTGCCTGTAGTAGAATTCAAGTCCTTGCCCTTTGAGGATTTTTTGTTTGGTTTAAACTTTATTTTTGATATTTAGCCTTCTTCTTATAAAAGTAAGCACTCAAGTGCCTTAGAAATAAAACTATCAAACCAGCAAAATATCAACCTGGACCCTGCCTAGAGTCCTTAAGGAAGGACTGTGTTTAAATGTTGCTCTTGTCCTTTCAGTATTTCTGAAAGCTTTTTCCCCCTTCTTTCATAAATGTCATCTTGACATATTTCTGCTTGGAACTCCACCTAAGAGGATAGCCTGTCCTCTACAAAGCCAGGGCCATTAACACAGTGAGTAGGCTTCAATACATACTCAGGTATCTCTATTAATCATCAAACCATTTAGGCTTTGGGATTCCAACACAGCTAAATACCATAAATTACTAAGTACCTCAATCAGCCATTAGTAAGTATTCCTGCTCATTAAAACTCGCTTATTTGGATTTTAGCAATGGCAAATGTAACCAGCTCTGGAGAACTGTGGCAGTGCTAGAAATGACACATTAGGCTTCATTTATCCAGCCACATTCAGAGATTGGAAGCGGAAGGGAGTATGGTGAGGAGAGATGGCCAAAGAACAAAGCTTGATTTTGGTGGGGAGGAATGGGGGAAGGGGTATAGAACAAGGTTCTAAAGCTGCATTAAGAAAATTGCAAACCTCTCAGAGAACTCTAAAGTTTCTTCAAATATAACCATTCTGCAAAGAGCTATTTATCATAGTTTGATAGAGATTCTTACATCTAATGTTACTTGACTGTGAAGGTTGATTATTAAATGTAATTACAGACATAGGCCTGAAATAATATTTTATTACATAGTATTCAACTGTCTGTGTTAAAACAGCAAGAAGGGTGAGCCAGCTATTTTAAAATGAAGTACTTCAAAGAGATGCCCTTCCATGGATGCTAAGTGTGTTTCTTATAATATATGGCTATCCAAAATAGTATGCCTGGATACCACCCCCACCCCCCACCCCCGGGGACACCTGCAAGATATCACTACTCCCTCCCCTGGTCCACAAAATAGACAGCATTCCTCTACAAGTTTATATGTTGCCATCTAGGGAATTTTAAGGTCTATAAAAGACTGTGGTTATGATATTTCTGCAAAACAATGTGTCATTTCCTTGTCATCCTAATGGACCCAGTTCTTCTTTCCAATATAGCAAGTGACAAGAATACTATGGCAGAAATGAAGAATTGGTGGGTTGAAGAAGCTAGTTCCATCACAATCTGTGATAAGAGAAACATGAACAGATGTTAGGGTCAAAGAATTGTAGGGCTATGTGTCTGAGTACTTGACCTTTAAAAAAGAATGTCCACTTCTTTCCCCCACTAGTCTACTGTCCTTTGCTATGTCTGTCCTAAAACATATATAGAGAGATATTAAGTTCAAACCTGGGGATAAGGGTAGAAACAAGTAATAGGACTGAGCAACAGAGAGGAGCCTCCTTTTTATCCCCTGGGATTGGGAATACATTTGTTGTGGTTACTCCAGAAAGATAGAACCCACAAATCCTTCTGCTTTGTTGATTGATCCCTACTATGTAAATTCATATAGAAAGACATGTGGGAAATCAGGACTTCAATAGACCTAAGAAACTATCTTGTTCAACCACTTCAGATTTAGATGGGGAAAACAGAGAGGGAGTAGGAGAGTTAGGAGCAGAATGCACTTCTCCAGATTCCAAATGCAGTGCTTTATTCCCCAATATACCACATTCAAATAGATTTTAATTAGAAGCCTTCATTCAATTCTATCATCCTCACTTCCTCTAGTACAACATCCTCATTCTTTTCTAAACGAAAATCCTCTAAAGAGTCATCTCTACCAGGTATCTCCACTTCCTATCCTAACTTCCCAATCCTCTGCAATCTGGTTTCCAAACACAGCATTAAACTAAAATTGCTTCCTCCAAAATGGCCAATGATCTCTTCATTGCCAACCTAATGGCCTTCCATCTTTATCCTATTTAATCTTTCTACTGCTTTTGACACTGTTCACTGTGTTTTCCTGTCTAGGTTTGCATGATACTGTTCTCTTGTAGTTGCGTGTATGTACATATATATATATATATATATATATATATATATATATATATATATATATATATATATGAAACCCTGCATAGTAAGTGCTTATTGAATGATTATTGACTGACTGTGTTGTAAGAAGTAATGAATATGGCTCAGCTAGATGGAGTGCAGTGGATAGAAAACTAGTCCTGAAGTCAGGAGGACTTGAGTTCAATTCTGACTTCAGAATTTAATACATCCTAGCTGTGTGCCCCAAATGCCTCAGGAAAAAAATGTGGAGATGAAAAATTCATGGAAAGCAAAACACACAATTTGTTCAACAATGTAAATCCTACGTGGCTCTCTTCAATAATGAATTGATTCAGACCAGTTCCAATTGTTCGTAATGAGTGTGGATCATAACATAGCATCTTCACTTTTTCTGTTGTTGTTTGCTTGCATTTTTGTTTTCCTACTCAGGTTTTTTTTTCTTTCTAGATCTGATTTTTCTTGTGAAGCAAGATAACTGTATAAATATGTATACATATATTGGATTTAACATACATTCTAACAAGTATTGAAATACCTGCTGTCTAGGGGAAGAGGTGGAAAGAAGGAGGGGAAAATTTGGAACAGAAGGCTTTGCCCTTTGTCAGTATTGAAAAATTACCCATGTATATGTTTTGTAAATAAAAAGCTATGTATAAAAAAAGAAAATACACATCCTAGTTTACTGGAGAACTGGGTACTATGGATGTAGAAAACTCCATGTCAATTTTCTTAAAACTATTTTCTCTCTCTCCACTATGAACAACAACATATAAAAATATAAAAAGTAGAGAAATATAAGGCCTTCAAGCTGGAGTTCCTGAACTGGCCTTTATAGTATAGCTTTCAAACTAATTGTATTGGAAGGAAGATGAACAAAAAAGACAAGCACAACTGCTTTATGATTGCAATATAGTTCTGGGAAATTTGGTTAACCTATGATAGAAGAGATGGCGAACAGTATCAAAAGCAGTGGAAAGATCAAAAAGGATGAAAATTGAGGGGCATTATTTAGGCAATTAAGAGATCATTGGTAAACTTTGGAGAGAGCAAATTTAGGTCAGTGATGAGACTGGAAATCAGTTTGCAGAAGATTGAGAAGTTAGGATAGGAAGTGTTCTTCCATCTTATGTATATCCTTAGGGCTGTGGGGAGAGTAACTTGAAGTCTTTCTTATGCATAGAGAACAACATTACATAATGATCCTGTCATAAAGTCAGTGACAGCTACATCCTGGAAATACTTCCTGAATCCTTCCCTATTCTTTCAGGAGTTCTTCTATCAGAGAATATGGGGCTCTTAAAGTCAGCATTTGTAGGATCTTGTGATCCAGGCGAAAGTTGATTGGTTTTTGTTTGTCAAAAACTCTTCTACCCCATCCTGAACTGCCAGGCCTTAGGATAAAATTTCTGATATAAATTACAATTGTTTTTCCTTCCCTCATTCTTCTAAAAATGCAAGCTCATTTAATACAAGAGAAAAATTAATTAATATAAGTGAGCTCAATTATTATTTTTCCTTCTGACCAAGTCATCTAAACTATGTGATAAAAATCTGAAATTTAGGTGAAAAGCAAAATCCTCTAAACCTTGTTTTTTAGTGTCTTCATATTTTCTGCTGAAATGGGGGTGGGAGTGGGAGATGAGAGAGAAGATTTATTTTTTTGACAAATCAAATCAAGCAGGTAAAATGTGATGTCATAGAATTTCATTGCTGGTAGAGATAGATTATTGACATCAATCTCCATATACATGATTGATTTGTTGATCAATCAAGGAATTTGTTGACACCCCTACCCCATCTGTCTTTCTTTCTTAATTTTAATTTTTTTTGTTAGAAGTAACTTGTTGGGAAGGAGAGCAGGGAGGAATATATTTGGAAAATTAAGGTAATGTAAAAACAAAAGACATCAATGAAAGTTTTTTAAAAGTCAAAATCAAAGATTTATATATTCATTTATTTTGAGTCACTTCCAAATTTCTCATTTAACAACCTTGAAAATGTCTTTTGCAGGGCAAACTGAACCAATACCAGATAAAACCTACAAGGTTCAGAGCATCCACATATGACAATTATATATCTATAGTCATTAGAAAAACTCTATATCAAATTAACGGAAATGGAATCAAAAGTAAAAGAACTAAATTATAATAACAGAATACTCATAAAACTATACCTCATCTCATGAATGTGTGTGCACTGTATGTATGCCAGGATTTCTTTAGCCATTGGTGATATTCAGCATATTGCAATTGAGTGCAATTACAGTTAGCTATAATTAAGAACAATTACAGCTTTTATTTCTCTGCTTGTTCTTTAAAAGCACATTTGTAATAAAACTTTTTTTAAAAGGTGAAGAATATAATTATACATCCTTATAACATCTCAAATAATTAGTTCGACTAAAGTTTCTTCTGGAACAATTTTCATTTTAACTGTCAGATCTGCCATTTATACTCAATGGAACATATTTTAAAAAATTCTATCATTAACCTTTTTCACCCTATATATCTGTATAGGAATTATTGGAACAAATTGAAGGTTTCAGTATTTAAATGCTCTCGGGATGGCTGTAAGCTTTTAAAAAAATCGCATACATGTTTTTTTTTTTTCTATTTGTTATCCTGCTTTTTTTCCTTTTAATTAAAAAAATCACAAAATGCTTTATCCATGGGCTTTATTGTCTCACTTGATCTATTTTTATCAAATTACCTTTACATCAAAATATACCTATCAAGTGAATCAAAGAATACTGCTCTATCAGTTCATGTGACTTTTATTGCAGTCCTTTTGTAGGACCTTTAAGGTCTGTGGTAGAAAGTGATGATATTCATTAATAGAACTTAAATTTTAAAATGAAAATCTCTGGATGGAGATCAATCTGCCCTTCTATCTACTACAAGAGAGAAAACCCAGTCAAGACACATTCATTAGTATTCAGAAATAGCTAATTGGCTGAGGAGGTATTAGTTCCCTACAAGTCAAATTCTATTTCCAATCAGCCAACTTAAATTCCTCTCCATTTTATTTCTCACTTTCCCAATTGTGATACTATGCATTCATCGTCACCCATTTCTCTACCCCATTACTTATATTTGAGAGTAGAGAACATTTTTTTTGTTGTTGCATTTTCATTTCTGGTGCTTTACACAGTGCCTGGCACATGAAAAGCACTTTAAAAAGATGTTTTTTTTTCTTTGCCTTATCATCTGAAGCTGATCCTAATTAAATCTGCATGCATTAATTGTGTATATAAATTTTGATTTCAAGAGTACTTGCGAATCCCACTCGATCTGAATCACAGAATTTTGGTGTTGGAAGACCTTCAGTGGTCTTCTTGTCTAAGTAATTCATGAAAACCAATTACCACTACAACATATCCTCTTAAGTGGTTATCCAGATTCTGCTTGAAAATATACAAAGAGGGGGAACACATTAACTTTCTCTGAGACAGCCCATTCTATTTTGGGACAGCTTAGAGCATCAGGAAATGTTTTCCTTACATCAAGGCTAGATTGGTTATTATTCAACTCATTGCTTCTATTTCTTTCTTCTGGGAAGCAAATTTAATTCCATATGTGACAACCTTTTAAATACTGGAAAACAGCTTTCATGCCTTCTTTGTGCTTTCTTTCCTCCATGCTAAATAGCCACATTTCTCCATCCAGTCTTCATATGGCACTGACTCAAGGAGCTTCAGCATCCTTGCCTCCATCCCCTGGAGTGGGATTAAATTCCAATACAAATGCATCCTTGCAGGACACCTATTCACTAACACTTCCAGATTAATATTATTTATATCTATTGTGTTTCTTTTTATTTTGTTAAACATTCCTCAGTCAAGTGGAAAAAACTTGACCTGGAGTCCACAAGTATGACCCCTCTCCCATAGGCTCCATCTTATCAATGTTCTCCTGAACAATTGTGTCAAGAATTTAACACAATACTTCACATGTGGTCTGACCAGGGCAGTGTGGGATGAATATCTCTTCATTCCCAAAGATGCAATAGTCTCAATGCAGTTCAAGATCACTTTAATATCTGTTTTGTTTTGGCTGACTCATCACAGTACTGACTCACAGTGAGCTTACCAAACTCTCAAGACCAACTACTATTTAACTTATTTAATTTATATTTGTAAAGCTGGTTTTTGAACTCAGCTATAAAGCTTTGTATTTGACTCTATTAAAATTCATCTTATTTAGTTTGGTCCCCAAAAACTTACTCAGCTTGTCAAAAGCTTTTATCACACCTGGCTCTATCATTAAGTATGAATAACTTTCCCTCTCCTTCTATGCTTTGTATCATGCATAAAATTTTATGTGCATATGTTAAACAGTACAGGGTTAAGCAGAGGTTTCTGGGATGTTCTCCTATATATCTCTTTCAGAGTTGACAACACGCTTTTAATTCCTAGTCTTTGAATCAAATCATAGGAATTCATTTCTGAATTCTATTCTTTGTAGCCCATATTTTACCATCTTTTCTTGTAGGATAAGTTACTGTTTCCTCCTTGGATCATTTAGTAGTCTCTTTTTTAGAAAGATGGTCAAATTATTATTTTTTAAATTATTATTTTGTTTTTTAGCCCTAAGAGTACAATGGTCCTTTTCTTTCTCTTCTGTGTGATATTTCCCTACTCTTTGACCCTATGATTAGGTCAGGTTTCTCCTCTGATTCCTCCAATACTTGTTCTTTTTTGTTTTTCATTTTCATTTTGAAATTCTTCTTCTGTTTGCTTTTGTTTTTTAAAAGATGATTTCACAGTCTCCCTTAATCTGAAGTTTAAAGATGTGCTTCCCCAAGCTCCTTCCTATCTTTCTCCAAAGAGAAGACAGTATTTAGGACAGAAGACTGGGGGTAGGAAAGTTACTCCCCCTTTTTTTTAGCCTCAGCAACTCTCTATAACCATTTATTCAGTCACAGAATTATTGTGAGTGGGTCTACTAGAAGGACTACTCATACCCACAAAATCATTGTTGTTTGCAGTACATTTCATTTACGTTAGAAGGAATTGAAAATCAAACAAAGAAATAAAATGTCTTTAAAAAAGAAAAGATAGAAAATACAAAACTGGAATCTAAAAGATATCTTCACAGGGAAAGGGAAGAAAAATGAATAAGTATTTATTAAGTGCTTACTAAGTGCCAGGGACTGTGCTAAGTGCTTTACAAATATTATCTCATTTGATTAGGTACTGACTAAATTAAAATTCTCTAAGGAGTTTTAGATCCATAATTTAATAAAACTAACCAAATGTTACTATCATTTTTCAAAGACTTTGAAGAATCAGTGCACAACTATTTGAAGTGGGGAAATGGAAAGTAATCACTTTTGCAGTTCAACAACTAGACAAGGTGCAGCATGTACCCCAAATGGAATTGCTTTAAGAGTTGAAGGATTCTCAAAACATAATATCCTTTTAATGCCCTAAACATATATTAATATAATCTTTGAGTGCATTCTTAGGGAGACAGTGTAATGGAACATACACAAAAAAAAATTAACTAGAGTTAAGGACATTAGAGTTCTTGCCACACAAGCATGTCATTTAACTTTTTTGATCTTCAACTTCCTCATCTGTAAGATGGACCAGATGTTCTCCAAGGCTCCTTCCTGATCTAAAATTTCAGAATTCTGATGTCATCCTTTATTAAATAAAGCACACAGAGAAGAGAAACAAATATAGCCAGAATTCCAGATGATTAAGAAAAAGAGAAAACAGGGCCCTTGAACCAATAGCCAAAACAGGCTGTGTGAACTGATGATGGTTCTGTATTATAAAATGTCATGGGCATTGGATAAATAAAAAAAGCTCATTTTACAGAGAAAAGTCACTTACATCTCTGTCTATTAACAGTAAAAATCAAGGGATTGGCGGCAGATGATGCCTTCATCTCTTCCATCTCATAGGCAGAAAAGGGTGAAGTAAATTGGGAAAGTCATGTAGTACGCTTGTTGGAGACATAAGAAAAGAATTCAGATATACTTGATTTCCAGAAGTGTGTGCTTTCTATTGTACAACACTGCCTCCCTAGGTATTCCATCCAAAGATTATGTCAGTGTACATTGTCAGGGTGTTGAATAGATGACATACGGGATAGGGACCCAAATTCTCTGACTCCAGAGCCATGGTATGCTTTATAATAGAGATGTCAAACATGTGGCCAGCAACAATATATGGCCCACGACACTTTTGCATTCATCTCAGTAGATTAAACTAGATTTTAGAAAAAAGAAACAAAAACTATGAGACTTATTTCCAAGTCAAGATTTTAGGAAAAGAAATAAAAACATATGTGACTTATTTCCAAGTCAAGCCTACAGGGATCCTTATGTACATTTTAGTGGCATTTGTTTCTATTTGATTTTGACACTCTTGCTTTTTTGTACTATTTGTACAAATAATACAAATAGTAATAATGAAACATCTTACTCTTTTAGCCCAAAGAGAGAAATTTTAAAAGTCAGTTGTTTCCCAAACCCTCCTTTTACCAAATCCTTCTTGCAGTTTTATATATGTGGTTTTTTCCCCTCCGACTCTCAAATGCTAATATTATCCCTGTAAATGTAGAAAGGTAACACACCATTCAAGATCTGGCTGTCAGTGTATAGGATGGGCTTGGATAGAATTCTGAAAATCTGAGGGTCAATCAACAACCTGTGGGGAACCACAGGGGGAAACATATCCTTTTGAAAGTAGCTGCAGGGGCTAGTTACCCCCAAATGTTCCATAAACTACTTCCAATAATTGTCTATTCAATCATGGGGGGGATAGAGCTAGATGGAGGGGAGAGTTGGCCATAAGGGACCAATCAGCACCCTTTTCAAAAGAACAGTAAATTCCCAAACTGCCTCCCTGCCAAGTCTCCATAACCAAGTAATGTGAAATTGTAAAGAGGAACAGTCCTAGACCTGCACAGTCTTTGGAGATAACACAGGACAATTAAGGCTCTCCAGAGCCTATGGATTTATTTTCAGTTGTTAGATGGGGCAGGAAGACCAGTCCTCTTTCTGCCTAGCCCATCCAGTCTTCATATGGCTATCCCATGCGGACCCCAGATGCCCCCCCCACAGGCCCTTTCTTTCTTCCACCCCTATCCCCACTCCCTCCTCTGATTTCTTAGATATTATCTATTTACAGTTTTCTCAACTGACTACACAGAATAAAAATATTTAACTACCTTCTTAGGGATTCTCTCATTTCTTCTAGAAATGGAAAGTACCCTTCCCAACACTTCCTCCAGCAAACTATCATGATGAGGACAGGTTACTAATCAAGCCCAGTGTTCTAGTAATCTCTGGTTGCAGCAAGAACCCTATTTTCTCTCCACAGGGTATAGCTGTAGGAGAAGCCTGGTGTTCCTTTTCTGGAGGGCTCTCCATCCTCATTCAAGCCTCCTGGATCCAAGGCAATGACCTTGGCTTTTACTTCTCTGCACAGAGGAGGGGCTCCTCTCTGGATGAGGAAGCTAGAACCTGAACAGAAATATTGGTTCAGTTGCTAAGTGACAAATTAGGCTGATACCTTGGATGTCATGTACATGGGAGGGATCTTCCCAGAGGTCTTTGGTCCAACCTCTTATTTTACATATGAGGAAACTGAGGACTAGAGTAAGAGACATCCACAGTGCATCAGAGGATGGCTTGGGATATGCATCTTTTGACTACAAAGCCAACAAACATTCCTCTTACTTTGACAGAATTTCTACCATTGAGGATTCGAATTGAGCTCTTCTTGTCTCTAAATTCATTATCATACATTCCACTGGGATTGCTCTCTGGTTTGGATTCTGTAATTGAACTTTACCCCCATGCCCTTCTCCTGCCTACAACAGTCCCTGAATGTCTGTATTTCATACCTATCTATATTCCATATAGTACCTATATCCCTAAAAGTCTGAAACTCTAATTTTTACATCCTCATTCACATTTTAAATGCGACTTAAAGCAGTAGAATTGTGGGAAGCAAAGCAAAATGTTTTCTAAGATTGGATTTTTATATGTGGTGTTTAATTTAAATTTAAACTGAATAATCAATAAGTTTCTACTAAATTAGGCACTATATTTCAGGCTGAGGACACAGATTAAAAAATGGTTATAGATCTAAAACTTAATGAGACCTCAGAAGTCATCCAATCCAAGACTTTTATTTATAGATGATGAAACTGAGGCCTAAAGAGATTCTAGTTTGCATAATGATTAGCACATTGGATTTAGAACCATGAAGACCTAAAAGGTAGATGCTATTATTCCCCCCATTTTACAAATAAGGAAACTACACTAAAGGTCAATTAACTTGCTCAGGGCCACATATCTAATAAGAGTCTGAGGCCACATTTGAATTCAAATCTTCCTTACTATCCACTCTGCCACCAGCTGCCAACATCAAATGAATAGATTTGAACCCAAATCCTCTTTAACCTTGGTGGATTGTCTCCACTCGAAGAAGGAGGAATAATGTTTCTCCTGCTTCAAAGAAGGCAAAATAATGTTTCTCCTCTTCAAAGCTCTCCAGTTAATTCTACCTTCTCATCCCTCTAAGCAGGTACACAGAAAATAAATCATCTTTAAAGTCACACAAATGTTCTAGAGTGGGAGCCAGAATTACATTCTAACTCAGAATGCTTCCCCTCCGGCTTCCCCTCGTAGTTCTTTTACTCTAAATAATGGAGATGAGATATGTAGGAGAGGTCAGATGAGAGAATGTGGAGTGAGAGACCATCCTTAGCTAAAAAAAGGGTTGAGTGACCAAGAGTTTGCAGAGAAGGTTGATCTTGAGCTAAACCCAGAAGAAAGGGAGAGACTATGATAGGAAGATTTATAAAGGGCATGTAATTCAAGATACATATAAAGGTTTAGGTAGAAATTAAGAAATGACTAATGTTTCAATGTTTGCCCAGAACAAAGTGATTTTCCTTATGCTTAGTTCTGACTATTCCACTCCCATAGTCCAGTCAACTCTGTTACTATGTGTAAAAGATAAACTTCTCTATTCAGTTTTTCAAGCCCTTCACAAGCTGGCCCTAATTCTCTCTTTCCAAACCTGTTGTTTATTACTCTCCCTTTCATACTCTGTGATACAGTCCAACTGGCCTTTGCTTAGCTCAAGCTTCCATCTCTCATACCTAGAATACATTTCCTTTTTCCCTTTGGTTCTTCCTTCAACATAGCTCAAATGCTACTTTCTATATGAACTTTCCCCCAGTCCTCTCAATGGTTGTATCCCCTCTTAAACTACATTATGTTTGCATTTATTTTCTCTTTTGGATGTTATTATGTAATTGCTATTTTCCCTCCTTCCTCCCCCCTCCCATTAGAAGGCAAACTTTCTGAAAGAGTGCATGGTTTTATCTGAAGCCTTAGCATTTTGGATAGTGCTAAAATGTATTATGTTTTTAACAAATATCTGTTGGTTGATTGTGCAGATTACATGGATGAAAAAGGTAAATTGGAATCAGAATATGTAGGATTTTGCTTACCAGAGCAAACAGTGTTCTTTCTGGTAAAAAAAAAAATTCATATTGTGAGATTTAGGATAGAGGTAATATAATACTCTCCCTCCAACAAAGAATAATGAATGAGTCATGCATGCCAAACTTGACTTGGGTACTTAATTCAGTTTCACATTTAAAAGTATATGTCAATTATAGAAGATTTTGTATGTTATCTTTCACTAGAATAGTAAACTAGTGAAATACAAATTTATTATTTACAAAGCAAGTCATTCTAAGTACTTGACTGAATATTCTCATGTCAAATAAAATAGGTCTTAAAAATACATTTGTTTGATCAAGTTTAGGAAGAGCAGGTGGACCTTCTAACAAGGAATGTTTTAAAAAGAATAGGTCTGGAGGAATGAAATAAGGGGAGACTGATACAAGGGAGTGTGTGTGTGTGTGCAGTATTAATGTTCTTATGTTCTTTCCCCAAATTCCTGTTTTCTGCTGACTGCAATGCCTTTAACTGGAAATAAAATAATATTTCCACAGTTGGAGATAAGAATTAAAATGTCAATGGGAGAGGGTAAACACATTACGAATTCACACTAAAATGTAAAGGGCTTTTTTTTCCTATGCAACAAGCATTTATTCAAGGATTCCTACATTCAAATCACTCTGCTTTGTATCCCCAGAAACAAAAGGAAAAACAAAATATTATACTCATCTTATCAAGTCTTCAAGGGACTTTTATTCCATCACAGAGATGCTTTCAGTATGCAGGAAAATAAAAACAAAAATCACCTAAGAAGGGAAAGGACTAATAACTAAGAATGAGAAGAGTAGAAAAGTGGTGGGGATCCTAAGGATGGAGAATATTTCAGGTATTGGACACAGCCTAGCAAATCATAAAGGTATGAGATAGTGTTGATTAGGAGGAAAAACTCAGTCAGTTTGACTTGGCTATTGAGACAATAAAGGTGAGTAATATGAAATGGGGGAGCACATATTGTAGAGGACTATAAATGCCACAGAGAGCCTATGTTTTCAGAAGATTATTTCAGTTTGCCTGTCAACAAGCATTTGTCCAGCACATATTATGTGCCATGCATTTTTGCTAAGCACTAGGAAAGTAAAGTAAGGAAATATAAACAAATGAATAAATACTAGTTTCTGGAGTTCACAGTATAATTTTAATAACCATGTGGAGCACAGATTGGAGAAGAGACTAAAAGTAGGAAGACAAATTACTAGATTAGTTTAATGTCCAGTTGAGAAGTGAGGAAAGTTTAAGGGTGGTAGTGATGTGACTGGAGAGGAAACGGAAGTGAAAAATGTTGTAAGAATAGAATGCACAAAAACCAATACTTCATTAATAGGAATAATGCAGAGTGGGAGGAATCAAGGAAGACAAGATAATGATGCCTTGGACAAAATAAGGGGAGTACAGAGGAGGAATGGGCTTAAAAAGGGAAATATCAAATTCAATTTGGGACACATTAAGCTTAAGGTACTGACAGGACCTCTAGGTGATAGTGTCCAGGAGGAGAATTAGGATTTGAATTCAGGAGAGAAATTAGAGGGAGATATAGAGGTTTGAAAGTCAGCTGAAAAAAAGAAAGCCTCCCCAAACTGCTATCTCAAGAATTGAACACAATACTAGAGATATTATCTGCCCACAGGTATATTGGGATTCTTCATACAGTGGAATGTATCCTTGATATGAATTCTCATATCAAGCTTAGTATCCTCATCTTTCCAATCTTAGTTCCCTTCATTTCTTTTCATGAAGAGAAACCTATTTATTAGTGACTCTCTCAGACAGTTTGACAAAACAGGATTGGGAAGGTAACACTACATTCCAGGATGAAGTGGTTTCCAAATCTAATCTCTGAAGAGCTGTTTATAAAAGAGCTAGGTCATTTTTTTCCTCACATGATTCAATGACCCAGAGATGAGAGGACATTTCTTCTATAAGTGGTAGTAGGTTCAAGGGAAAAGCTACCTCCAAATCCATTTTCTAAAAGGAACTTTCCTTCTGGCAGACCTGTACTGGGAACAACACTCACAGGAGACCCTAATCAAAATGTCTTTAGCTTCTCCTCTCTAAACTTTTGCCATATGGATTTAAGCTTATTTCTACTGATTACTTCAAAAAAAAAGAGCTAGTACAAATTTCTATGTGTAAGTCATTTTACTAGTTGCTATGAAAAAGCATCTAAGTGGCTCAGTGGATAGAACACTGAACCTGGAGTCAGGAATACCAGAATTCAAATCCAGCTTCAGACAACCTATTAGCTCTTCTTCATCTGAATAGGCTGGAGAAAGACAGGCACTTATCCAAGAAAATCTCAATGAAGTCCTGATGAGTTGAACATGATTGAAGCAACTGAACATCTACCCTTAGTAGAAATGACCTTTAGGGTTAAACACTCTGCCCTCAAGGAAGAGTAATTAAAGAGAGCAGTGATTAAGAGAGATAAGCCACGCACACAAACTCTACCAGTTTGGGAAAGCCAGGTTGGCACAGTGGACAGAATGACCTGGAGTCAAGAAGACTCATCTTTCTAAATTCAAATCTGGCCTTTAATCCTGGGCAAGTCACTTAACCCTCTTTGCCTCAGTTTCCTTATTTGTAAAATAAACCGGAGAAGGAAATGGCAAACTAATCCAGTATCTTTGCCAAGAAAACACCAAATGGGTCATGATGTCAAACATGATTGAAAAATGACTCAACAAAAATCACAACATAATCTAAATTACAATATGAAAGCTCAAAAGAGATATAAAATCTTTGAGACACTACAGTTAAAATGACACAGTAATATGTGGCTTAGGTAATGTTTATAAAAAATGAAATAAATTTTTAAATGTTACCTATTTTTACATTTTAAAATGTACTCCGATGACCTTTGGCAAAAAAAAGCAATAAAATCTCAATTTGAGTATTACCAACACTGTCTTTTGTGTAAAAAGACAAAATTATTTTTATTTTCTCTGGATCATGAGTAGAAAATAACTTTTCTAAAGGTTCATAGTTCATAACTGAAATGTTATTAGCTAATGTAGTTATTCTGGCCAAAGGATAACCTCAAATTGTATTAAACTTGAATAGTATCAAGTTCAAACTTTGGTGGCCTCTCTTTGCCCAGTTTGCCCTGATATCCCTGAATATAATTCTTGATTCTATCACATTGCTCTAAGTCAGTCAAAAAGATTACATTCCATTTTACTCACCTACATTTATTCTTTTTTTTTCTTTGTTTGTTTTTAACCTCTTTATAGATTTGGACATTACAGATTAGTCTCTCTTTCATCATGTCATCTTTTTTGCTCTGTAAAATACCACATTCATATGATTCAATACTAACAGTTCCTCCTCAGGTTCCCCATCTTTCTCCCATTCCTTAAACATAGCTTTTTTGTCGTAGATCACTTTCTTTCCAACTTTCTCTTGGCTTTTATTTCTCTATAGATGACACACAAATTATTATCTCTATCCTAATCTCTCCCCAGAGCCACACTTCCACTATTTTCATCCTGTTGGATTCTTTAGTTGAGTGGTCCACCAGAAACTCAAAACGCTGTCTCTGTCTGTCTGCCTGCCTGTCCCATAGAAATATACACATATACATTTACAAAGACAAGAATTTATCTTTCTCTTCTATTTGTTTCTCCTCCAAGTTCTCTATTCCTTTCCTGTCACTTAGGTTCACAAACGTGGTGTTATTTTAAAAGTAGTCTTTTCGGTTACCTCATACATCTCTTCAGTTGCCACATCCTACCTCCAGAATATTATTTGACTTTGGTCTTCTCTCCTCCCTTGAATATTAATCTGGTCCCTTACACTCTTTTGCCAAAATTATTTTTAAAAAATCTTCTGATGTTGATTTATCTTATTCATTTCCTCTCTAATCCATTCTAATCTATTCCTATTACCTGAGTAATCTAATACAACACTATGATTATGTTATCCTTCTCTTAGATAATACAGTGGACAGAAGACTGTTGTTGGAATCAAAGACCTGAAGTCAAAGCCAGCCTCAGACATTGATTAATTGTGTGATGCTAAGCAAGTCATTTAACCTCTATTTATCTTTGTCGTCATCTGAACAATGGGAATGACAATAACATTTATCTATCAGGGTTGTTATGAGAAGCAAATGAGATAATCTTTTTTTAAAATTTAATTTTAATTTTATTTTATAATTATAACTTTTTTTTGACAGTACATATGCATGGGTAATTTTTTACAACATTATCCCTTGCACTTACTTCTGTTCAGATTTTTTCCTTTCCTCCCCCAACCCCCTCCCCCAGATGGCAGGCAGTCTTATACATGTTAAATATATTACAATATATTCTAGATACAATATATGTGTATAGAACCGAATTTCTTGTTGCACAAGAAGAATTGGATTCAGAAGGTAAAAATAACAGTTTACACTCATTTCCCAGTGTTCCTTTTCTGGATGTAGCTGATTCTGTCCATTTTTAATCAATTGGAATTGGATTAGCTCTTCTCTATGTTGAAGATATCCACTTCCATCAGAATACATCTTCATACAGTATCATTGTTGAAGTGTATAATGATCTTCTGGTTCCGCTCGTTTCACTCAGCATCAGTTGATGTAAGTCTCTCCAGGCCTCTCTGTATTTCTCCTGTTGGTCATTTCTTACAGAGCAGTAATATTCCATAACATTCATATACCATAATTTACCCAACTATTCTCCAACTGATGGACATCCATTCATCTTCCAGCTTCTAGCCACTATGAAAAGGGCTGCCACAAACATTTTGGCACATACAGGTCCCTTTCCCTTCTTTAGTATTTCCTTGGGATATAAGCCCAGTAGTAATATGGCTGGGTCAAAGGGTATGCACAGTTTGATAACTTTTTGGGCATAATTCCAGATTGCTCTCCACAATGGTTGGATTCTTTCACAACTCCACCAACAATGCATCAGTGTCCCAGTTTTCCCACAGCCCCTCCAACATTCATCGTTATTTGTTCCTGTCATCTTAGCCAATCTGACAGGTGTGTAGTGGTATCTCAGAGTTGTCTTAATTTGCATTTCTCTGATCAATAGTGATTTGGAACACTCTTTCATATGAGTGGAAATAGTTTTAATTTCATCATCTGAAAATTGTCTGTTCATATCCTTTGACCCAAATGAGATAATCTTGGTAAGGCACTTTGCAGACCTTAAAGCTCTATGTAAATGTTTGATGTTATTTTTATAATTATTAATAATATTATTAATATTCAATACCTTTTGCAGCTACCCATTATCTAATGCATAATGTTCAAATTCTTGACCTTGGTATTCAAGGTCTTCTACAATCTGATGATGTCCTCCCTTTTCAATATGTTTCATTATTATTTTTTAAAATAAATAGCCTACATTCCAAGTAAATTAGATTACTTTCTATCCTCATTTTTGCCCTGCCCTACTCTACCTTTGTACCTCTCCATTTATCATTCCACATGCTTACAACAGGTTCTTCCTATTACCTGATTCCAGAAGAGTCCCTTTGTTGATGACCCAATTCTAATGTCAACTGATTCATTAAAGACTTTTCTAATAGCCTTATCCCTGTTCCATTGAAAATTTTTTCATTATATTTTGTTTGGTTCCTCATTGTCACCATAATACTCTCCCTTGTTTAATACTTGTTTGTGTATGGATTATATCTCCCCTAACCATTTGGAAACTAAGTCCAATAGAAATGGAGGCAGCATGATATGCTGATTAGTTAAAGACCAGTTTGATAGTGGGGTAGGTAGTGGAGAGTTTAACCTATGATTTCCCTAGAATAAGGAACTTTCAGTGAAGAAATGCTCTCTATTAAAGAAGATAATAAAAAAGTAATAGTAGCTAACATTTATCAAATACTATACTAGGAGATTTCAAATTTGTATTTCATTTTATCCTCACAACAACCCTGGGAGGTAGGTGCTACAATGATCCTTATTTTAAAGATTAAAAAAAAATACATACAAACCAGTGGCTTGCTCAAGTTTACGCAGCTACCACATGTCTGAGGCCATATTGGAATTTGGATCTTCCAGACTTTAGACTCAGCACTTTATGTACTGTGCCATCTAACTGTACCTCCTCTGTGATTTATAATTTCAGAAGGTTTCCAGGGACATTGAAAAGTTAAGCAAATTACCTGTGATGACACATTGAATATGTGTCAAAGGTGAGGTTTGAACCCATCTTTTTCTCCAAGCTACCTGGACTAAAAGGCAACATGGTAAGGTAGAGAGAAAATCAGTTTTGGACTAAGGAATATCTGGTTGAAGTTCTCCCTCCAACCCATTTTGACTGTGTGATGATAGGCAAGTCATTTAACCTCTCTGATCTTCGGTTTCCTCATCTGATAGCTGGTATAAGCTACATCAAAAGGTTGCCTTATGGCTCAAATAAAGTACATAATGTGAACTTTAAAAGTTCATATGAATATGTTATTATTAAGTGGGATTTATTTCCTTAAGAACAAGAAAGATTGTGCTTTGTATTCCTAGCAATAGAATAAGATCTTAAATCGAGTTGGCTCTAAATAGATGCTTTGTCATCTTTGTCAATTTAATAAGAGCTTGTACTTCATTGAATGCTTGACACATTTATTGAACTGACCTTAATTACTATGAAAGTGAAGTATGAAACCCCATGCTTTGACCCTTCTTGGCCCCAGGGTTCAAAGTTCTTATCAGGTGAGGCTCTATGTCATTTGATGTGACATTTACTTTATAGTCTCTGTGAATATAAACCAGAAAGTGCTGGTACTGAAGGATATTCAATATTGGAATATAGATGTCTGTGTAGTGTGTGTGTGTGTGTGTGTGTGTGTGTACATGTAATAGTGTATGATATATATGTATATTATATATATATGATAAATGTACATTTGCAAATGTAATATATAAGAGATGAGTAATATATGTATATGCACATCCCCCCTCACTCCACTCACTGCTTCTCCCCCCCACACCATGCCTTTCAAAGAAAGTCCTACTTCTTAGCAAAGTGCCTAACAAATTGTAAATGCTTAATAAATGCTTGTTGATTATTTAATGCTTTATATATTTTTTACTTTCTTAATTTTGGGGAAAAATGTTCTTTATACCCAAAGTATAAAAGTGAGTGAGTTACTAGTAATTACCTAGTGAATTTGGATAGCATGGACATTTGTTCATCATATGAACTTGTTCTTAGGATTCTAAGCATCTAGTCTAAACTGCTCATTCTACAGATTGAAAAAATCGATAGTGTGGACCCTATGGTATAAAATGAGATGAAGATTGAAATGATTAAAAGTACTTCTATGTTCAATCAGTCAGTTAACAAGTATTTATTAAGTACTTCTATATTCGACACTTGGCTAATGATTATGGGGTATAAAGTCCTTCTCTCAAGGAGTTTATATCTTGGGGGGATGGTCAGTCAGTCCAGTAAACACTTTATTGTTTTTTAGTTTTGTCTGACTCTTTGTGCTCCCATTTTGGGGTTTTCTTGGCAAAGGTACTAGAGTAATTTGCCATTTCTGTATACAACTCATTATACAGATGAGGAAACTGAGGCAAACTGGGTAAAGTGACTTGCCCTGGCTCATAAAATTAGGAAGTATCTGAGATCAATTTGAACTCATGAAGATGAGATTTCCTGACTCTAGGCATAGTGCTCTATCTACTGTCTAGCTGCAGAGCAATCCAAAACATCTATTATGTTATCAGAGATTGCACTAAGGGGATACAAAAAGAGGCAAAAGACAGTTCCTAATCTCAAGGTATTCACTGTATATCAAGTTATATACAGAGACTAATAGGAAATAATTAACAGAGGAAAGGCACTTGAATTAAGGAGAATTTGGAAAGGATTATTGCAGAAAAAGAGAGTTTAGTTGGGACTTCTTTAGGGAAGTTATGAGGTGGAAATGAGAAAGGAAGGTGTCCTTGGCATGGGGTAAAGCCTATGAAAATGTCTGGAATAGGGAAATAGGAACAGCCAACTTTGAAGAATATGTGGCAGAGAGTAAGTTGTAAGAAGACTGCAAAAGTATGGGGGGCTGAGAGGATGGGGAGAGTGGTGGATGACAAAGAAGAAGTTTTGAATAATCAATAAAGGATGGTCTATTTTATCCCTGAAGTGATAAGGAGTCACTGAGGTGTATTGAGGAGATAGGTGACATGGGAGAAGGCAATATGCACCATTCATACCCCCAAAAATAGAAAGAAATTTTATTTAGAGGAAAACCCTAGTAGCTGAGAGAATTACAAATTATGCAGGAGGGGGCCTTGGTAAAGTATCTAGGAGAAAGCCTGTGAAAAGACAAGGCAGGGATGAAAAATGCAACAAGAAGCCTACATTGGCCACATTGTAGAATGGAAGAAAAAGAGTAGTATATAATAAAGCAGCATCTGAATTTGGCAAGGTGTAAAAGGAAATAGACAAAAGAACAAAGAATTTGGAAGTATAGAACTGTGTAATATAGAATTGTTTAATTATAGGGTTGACCTTGATCCCATATACTATTAGATAACAGGTCAAGCTAGCACTTTTAGAATTTCTTGATTCAACTTTTGGGTGCTTTTGCTATACCTTGTATGTGAAACTTATTAACCCAAATGTTTGGGGAATGTAATATTCTAATGAATTAAAATTTCTGTAATGATTTCTAAGGTCCTTTCCCAGCTTGAAAAGTCTATGAAATAAATATTTTAGCACCTGTTAAAATCTCTCTGAAATGGGGTAAGGCACTTTCCTGCCTTAGTGAGTATAATCTATTGAAGAGGGTTTAGTCTTTTCTTAATAATTGAAAATTGTGTCATGTCTCACAGTGTTGAGCATCAATTCTCATTGCATAGTATTTGAGATATAGATTTGAGGGCATTGGATCCAAATCAATCCAAAGTATAGTGCAAAATATACGAAACTTGAAATAGGAGCCTAGACCCACCCTCTGCTTAATTCTTTAATTAGATAGCTGTGTATCTTTAGTCAATAGTAATAGCATATTTCTATAGAATTTTAAGATTTTCAAATAATGTGAAGTATATAGTACAAGAATTATGATCTCCATTTTACATGTAGAGGTTGTACCAAGTTAAAGTTAATACTGAAAGGACAAGGATTTTTTTTTTTTTTGCATTGAATGTCTCTTAGGCCAAGAGGAAACATCTATTTTGTAACTGTTGTAATTTGTTCTGGAATACTAAGTATTTCCTAGATTGGAAGCAAGGGGCAGGGTGAACTGTCCTTGCCCTGGGTATTTATTGGACCACTGATATTGCTAAATGACTGGATGATTCTGGGACAATTTCAGATCAACTAGGTTACACCCTTGGAGTTAACTTTTAAGTGGAGGGCTAGGAACTATAGAGCTGGGCTAGTTATGTAGCATAGTATAAAGAGTGCCAGGCCTGGAATCAGGAAGATCTGATTTCAAATCCAGAATCACTTATTTATTAACTATGGCAACTTGGACAAATCACTTAATCATATTTGTCTCAATTTCCTCAAGTATAAAATAAGTTGGAGAAAAAAATAGAAAACCACTTTAGTATTTGCAAAGAAAACCCTAAGTGGGTTTATGAAGAGTCGACTAAATAACAACAAAATACTGGTTTTGGGTCATTAGAGATATATACACAAACATGTGTATATATACACATATAAATATATATATATGTGTGTGTGTGTGTGTATCTGAGGAAACTGAGACTTTAAGATGTTAACTGATAAGTATCTGAATTCAGCAAACTGTTAAGTGTATGAAGCATAATTTAAGCCAAATTCTCTCTGTCTCTGTCTCTTTTTCTTTCACTCTTTGTTTCTATCTCAATCAGAAGGTCAAATAGCCTTTATTCAAGGCTGAAAATTGTACCAAACTACATTATTGCAGAAGTTCAATGCCTAAATACTTCAGGGAATCAGCGTGGCCATATATGTAGTCAAGAAAAAAAAAAACAGCTTTTCACCATTCTAGATGAATCTCTTAGCAAAAATATCTATTTTCTCTGTTAAGCATCATAACTTTTGCATAGCAGTTAGGATTTACTAAATGATTTGCAAAACAAAATTTATTATTATTGTGGGTTGCATCCACCATAAAATCCTTATTCAACTTAAAGAAAAAGCTGCACGTGCACTTATCATAAACCTTTCCTCATCTATCTCCTTCATCCTGAGAAGTAATCTCGTCACAGTCATCAGAGATGAATTCTTTCTTTTGCACGGGATCTTTGGTGAAGATTTCCCACCCTGACACACCAGATGTTGCCAGAAATTTTGGAGATCCTCTCTGAATGCTACAGTTCTTTCAGAGCCCATTTTTACTGTTTAGGATAGCCAGATATCACAGCCACTGCTTAGGACTGCACTGTGCTTTACAATGGCACCCAGGAAATCAGTTTTGGCACTCTGAACAACACTGACAATACTTCCCCCAAAAGGTTTGAGCAATCATGCATAGGCAGGAACTGTCACAAGGCTGATGCAGATGATCACAGGGCTCCGAATTGTAAACAGGGTTAGAGGAGTCATGCTTTTTCACTAGTATCTTTCTACAAAATGCAGCTCACAACTGGTGTTTCCTTTTTTCCCCCCTTTCTCTGAGGCATATCAACATCCTTAACAGGAAATGGAGCTATAAATACTGGATTCCTTAACTTTAAACTCATATACTTGTCTACGTGTTTTTGTCCCAATCAATGTAGCAATAGTATGGGAATTATAATAAGTGCCAATAAGTATGCTGAATATTGAGGCTTCAGTACTACTCCTTTCCAGATTTTCAGGAGGTCCAATAATTGATTACATTTTTATTGGCATTTGATCCTTCAGAAGACCTGAAAGCTTTATCTTTCTTTTCTTCTTCCTCTTCATCATTATTCTCTCCACCTGTTTCAGTTCCAGTTTCCCTATCATTGTCTGTATTTTTTAATTTCAGCAAATTAATGGTTGGTGTGCTAGGTTTACTGCTGTTATTTGGAAGTCTTCCCTTTCAGCAATCTCCTAGGTGATTTGGCTGAGTCTTGATGCATTTGGCAGCAAGAATAGCTTGTAAACTCCTTTACCTCTTTCAATGTAAAAAAAATAGTCATATGTAAGGCTGTGCCTGTAGAAGAGGGTATGAAATGAGTGCAGGCATTGTTCGCTCTGCAAAAACTTAGTGTTAGGTCCATTTATCTTTGGAGTACATTCAGGAGGAAGGGATGGAAGTTGCTGCTTTGTTAATTCTTTATATTTCTACTTTAGTTTCTCTGTTATTTCCTTATTAGGAAACATTGTGGAAATGACTTTAAAGCTCTTATCAAAAGGAAATTTCAGAGATGGGTGGCTTTCTTTATCATTTCTATAATCTTCTAATTTTTTTTGCTGCTTTATTTCTCTCATTAGGATCATCCCTATTATTATCATCTTCATCATTACTTTACTGATGAACATTCACCATCTCCACAAAAATCTGATCATTTGTAAACACACATCCTCTATCTCAAGTACTATTCCATCATATTTTTTAAAAATTAATTCTTCAAGGAAAGTTCCATCCTGATCAAGTACCTCATACCCCATATAAGGGTTGTTATATAAAATTGTCTCATCTTCAACTATAAAATTCTATTGTAGGAGAGACCAAAAACGTAGCATAGATACCTCAGCAGCAGCAATCAGAGAGTCTTTAGTGGATTGACTTGTTTTAGAAAATCTAAATCACTGGTCACAGAACACTTCCTGGTCCCACGTAAAAGCTCACAGAAATCATGACACATACAGGCGATATCCTTTGCCATTTCCATTGTTGGCTTAAGATTTTTGTCCTTTTTAGAATCTTCTGGTGATTAGAATTCAACATACTCTGTGTGTCATCAGCTCATCTGAACCTCTTCAGCTGCCTCAATATCATATATTCAATATTTGTGGGCTTCTGCCAACAAACTGGTGCCTGCTTGGATTTTTTTCTAGTCTAGTTCATGATTATTCCCTGAAGTGGAATCAGCAGACTGTGATTTCATTCCCAACTCAGCTACTGATTTGCAGTGGGACCTTGGCAGTCACTTGATCTTTCTGAGCCTCAGTTTCCAAATTTTATTTTCCTTACTTCAACCTGCTATTTCCCAGTGCACTGCTCCTGCATGCTGGTGCTCCTTTGTGGTTTTTCCCATTCTATTGATGCTAAAGAGCACTCTATCCATTGTGTTATATTGCTTCTCTCATACACTGTTTGCTCATGTGCAAAATAAAATTGTTAAAATAGATTCTAAGATGCTTTTTCAACTCTCAAATCCCAAGATTTTATGATTGACATTGAGCATATCTTGTTTTTAAAATGAATGTAATAATAATGTTGATATTATAAGTTTTTATCATTATAAATACTTGTTTTATTGCTACTTGATTTTTCCAAAATATAATCAAAGAAGGAAGGAAGGAAGGAAGGAAGGAAGGAAAGAAGGAAGGAAGCAAAAAAGGAAGGAAAGAAATAAAGAAAGAGGAAAATTGTATTCAAGAGTTGTAGTTTATTTAGTGGAAAAAGTATGAGACCTATAGTCAGGATACCTAAGTTGAAGTACCAACTTTAACATTTATTACTTTTGTAATATAGGAAGTCACATTATATCTCTGAGTCTCAGTTTCTTCATGGGAAAGTGGGGATACTAGGAATAATAATACTGTATACATACACACACACACACACACACACACACACACACACACACACACACTATCTGATAAGCTTGTTGAAGCAAGTTTTTTTTCCCCTCCTTTTTTTTTGGCCAGGGCTTAGCACAGTGCCCACCATATAGTCATTACTTAATAAATGTTTATTGATTGATTGGTTATCAGGATTATTTGAGTAAATGACTATGTAAACCTTAAAGTGTAACATAAATGTGAGTTATGTTGTTAGTTCTGGTTAATCAAAATTTAAATGTATATCACTAAATGCTCTGTTGAAAACCTATATCTATATTGTCTGTCTTAGACTATTATAAGCATTTTGGAGACATTTAAAAAATCTTATATACCTTACCACACATCTACTGAGTTCTTACAAGTTATTAGGTCTGATAGAGATCATATGAAAAATGAAGGCAAATTTCTTATATTCTGAGTTTTCTAATATTTTATTAATAGCTGCTCCCAAATGAAAACGAATGGTATGTATTTTCTCTAAAGCTACTTGGCTTTCTTAACCTCAATAAATTTGACCATAATTTAACCTTTCATGATTAAAAAGAAGGAATGGCTCTTCTTCCAGAAGGGAACTACCAAGATCGGCTAAATCTTGGTTTATATTTATATTATGGACTTAACAATACACTTGGAAAATTTCCATGTGATATATGAGAACACCATGGCATAGGCCATTCTAAATATAGAATATTAAAATCATTTTTCATTTTTAGAAAATATTTTTGTTCTTTAAAATATGTATCCTAGAAATAAATAACTTTTAAACATAATAGTGAAATCAAATCATAAGAACAAATTTTCTATACTCAGATCTAAGTTACATTATTTCTAAGAATGAGACAGATGACTAACCCAAGTAGGCCTTAAGTATCCTGTTGGTAATAATAATAGGTAACATTTATATAGCACTTTAAGTTTTTCAAAATGTTTTACCTCTGTCATCTTATTTGATCTTTACAACAGTTCTATTAATGTACTGTTAACAACTCCATTAATAGGTACAATTAGTATTTTTATTTTCTGGATGGGGAAACTGAAGCCAAGAGTAACTTGTTTTTAGATGACCTGCTCAGGATCAAACAGCCATAGTCATCTAAAAAGGCATGAAACTTAGTTTCCCCTGACTCCAAGACCATAATTCCATCCACTATGCTGTATTCTCCCCAACTCACTGGTACTTTTTTTTTTTCTAGTTGTAATTCTGCCACAGGAAATAGATTATGCCTATGTCATTTAATTATGCTAAATACAGTACCACATTAATGAGATTTTTTTAAAGCAAGATTTGTTCCATAGACAATTCAGTAATATGATTAGTTTATCTTAAATAAAATATTGGTAAATGTGTTTGTATAGAGATATTATCCATCCAAAGTTTGGTCAAAAGTTGAATGGACTGACCTTGTTTTAATATCACTGAAGCTTGGAACACCATGATGCTTAGAGGAATCTTTATTCCCTTTGGTTATTAATTTTACTCCCATTTTGAGAAAGAAAAGGAAAAAAAAATCATGGGAATTGAAAACTCCCAAGTATAAGTCATTAAGATCCTACTAATTGGGGTTTATAAATCAAACAGTCTTGACCCTATTCTATTTCTTTGCAGCTCAGAAATCTGTTAACCCATAATTCAAACTAGCAGAGAAAGTAAAGTTAAATTTGGTCAGTTTTGTCTAAGACTTCTTTCCATGATTACCCCAGATTTCCCATCTGGGAGAAATATTATGTTACTACAAAAAAGTAATTGTTCATTTAGCAGTGTTTTTAATAGGAAAAAATAAATCTGGGCTCTGATTCAGAGGAAATTAGAGTGACTCTCAGCTTAACTACTTACTGCCTTATGACCTAGGGCAAATCACCATTCTGGGCCTTAGTTTCTTCATCTAGAAAAATGAGGCAGATGATACTGATGATTTCTAAGCTCCTTTACAACTCCAGAGCCACAATATATGAATGTAGTAACCTCTTGTGGGCCTGAATTTCCTCATCTACAAAAATTGAGGGAGGAGGAAAAGTGAAAATGATTTCTAAAACCCTTTCTAAATAGAACTCTTAACATAGCACAAAAAAGAAAGGGAAAGCAAGGGCCTTATTTTGTGGAAGAGAATGAATGCTTACACAAAGAAGAATTTTAAGGAATTTTTTTTCCTAGATGGATCAGATTTTGTGTGCTTGAGAGGAGCAGTCAAATGTGCTCTTGTGTACAGTAATAGATTCTTATTATTATGATTCTTATGATTACTACTAAAACCTTGATAACAACTGGATATGTCTTTTTTATTAGAGGGAAGAGATTAGAATGGCTGAGACTACAGCCCATCACTTGGAAGAGCTGGGACTTGTATACTTGTGGTTATCAAAGATTCCTTACCTTCCACTGCCAGTTTGTACAAAATCCCTTTCTTTAGTATCAGTATCACTCACAATGAACACTATTGCTGGTGAGATACCAAAGAAACACATATCACATGCAGTGATAAACATCAGTTTATTTATCACTCTTTTTGTACCATGTTGAATGAACTAAGAAGAAAAAAACAGACCCCTCACCAATAGAGTGCTGTATATATGGTTTCTTTGAAACTTCATTATGTGTAGATTAACCCCTGCAAACTGTTTCTATCACATGGAATTATGAGGAAGAGGTGAAAACAACAAGGAAGCAAATCCATGGATTTCAGAGTGAAAATCCCTTAGGCTTAGTTTCTTCTTAGTTTCTTCCCTTTGTTGGATCTGCCTACATGAACATTTCATATTAGAGGATTTTAAGTTTTACAGTCTTTTTTTTTCCTCTTTTCTTCATCAAAGCAGATTTTGCAATAAGATTTTTACATTTTTTGATTAGAAAACAAGTATGACAGATTCTTCCACCCGCTAGGCAATGTCTCTGCCCAGCAACAGCTACCTACGCACAAGATGGTGTGTTTTCTAATTGATTCACAAAGATTCCCATCTGTACCCGGTCATCACAGTGACACCAGATAACACAGCCATGACATGAAGCTAAGCTCACCAGCCTAAGGTTTGGGAGGAAAAGGCTCCTCTAACACACTTCCCAAAGTATAATTCTGCTTCAGTTCAAAAGTATTTATTGAGTATCACCTACCTCTTTGGATCTCACTTTCCTTCTCATGTGAGAGGGGGAGAGATAAGGGCTCCTTGGGAAAAAGGATTGTGTCAGTTTTATCTGTCTCCCTAGTGATTAGCACAGCACCTAAAAGCACTTTTAGGGAATTAATTATTTACATAGCATTCTAAAATTTACAAAGTACTTCACTTACATCTTCTCCTTTGGGTTTTAAAACAACTCTGTAAGGTATTGACTACTGATGTTATCATTTTCATTTAGAAAACAGGCTAAATGACATGACTGTGATTATTCAGACAGTGTTTGAGGCAGGGTAGAAATCCAACCTGCTGATTTCGAATCCAGCACAACAGCCCACTGACTATACCTAGAGATTCCTGTATGTAAGGACTGTGTCGTCCTTTAAATTTCTTTGAGCCACATGAAATACCGGTGATATTCGCTAATCAATGTAGTTGATGGGAAAGCACCAAATGAATTTACAAGGACCCAAGTGTAAATCCTACCTTCTGACTTTGTACCTTTGGAATTTTGAACAACTTAACCTATCTAGACATCGATGTATTTATCTGTAAAGTGAGGGAAGCTAGATTCCCATTATGGTGTCTTCTAGTTCTCTATCTATGATCCCAATTCAGCTGGATCTTGCAACATCTTTGTAGGTTCGTTATAGGGATTAATCAGGTTACTTTTAATTTCTTAATTTGGTTTCGGCTTAGTTTTTCTAAGAGGAGAGAACCAACACAAAAGAGAAGCATTTTCAAATGTTTTAAGCATGTGGAATGTGGTTGTAAAACACATCAGCTGTCAGACAGCCTAATCTCTATCATGTACACACAGGTTTCAGTATTATTGCTATTTGTTATTCTTACTACATAGTCCTAGCAGAATCAATTGAACAAGAGGGCTATTCGATTCAATTGGACTTTGCAAACTACCTTACTGTCATAATAATATTCATTGAAACTCCTGCCCCCAACAGCTTACATAACACAGCTCTTATCACATGAGATTTATCAACAGCCACATTTTTCTTCCTGGGCTATATCCCAATGAAGTCAATGGTAAAAGAGTCCTATTAATCACAGTTGAACTTAGTGTGCTAGCTGTGATGTATCGTAAGGAAGAGGGCAATAAAAAAGATGCATAGTGACATTGGCTGTCAGAAAAGCTTACTGGGATGATGTTCCTGTATCAGATAGCCTTCACAACTTGGGCCGGCATTAAATATTCCATAAATGTCTTTAAATAGTATGGGAGCCTCCTGGAAATCTACTCCATGCTACATATAAAGCACATGGTAAGGCTGGAGCAATTGTAGTGTTCTATTGGTCCCCATCTCTGTTTCTGATATTTATGGATAATAAAAAAGCATCAGGGTATGGAGCACTGGAAATTCTGACATTCTCTTTTGAAGGTGGATAGCTACAGTAAGGGTTAAGCCTCTGGCCTCACTGAGACTAGCTAGAGCTGTGGTAAAACTGTGGCAGTAAAATAGATCCTGAGTCTAGTGTTAGGTCATTAGACCTATGAGACCCTACAGATGATGGTATGATTTCTTATCAAACGAGGAACATTAAAGATACTTTGCCCTTGCTTGACTGGTTGCCATTGTGTGAAAAGGCAATGATTACCTACCTTTGTCACCCATGGGCTCTTGGGAAATAATAATAACAGTTTGCATTCATTGTGAAATTTAAGGTTTAGAAGCACTTCACTAATCAATGTAGTATGGTGAAAAAGCACCAAATGAATTTACAAGGACCCAAGTGTAAATCCTATTTTCTGACATTTATTACCTATGGAATTTTGAGCAGCTTAACCTATCTACTCCTTGGTTCATTCATCTATAAAGTGAGGGAAGCTCACTTTAGTGGAAACCAAAACTTTCCCTGGTCTTGGGGACAGAAATATGCGAGTTTAAGACTTTCTGTTTATTCATATTGGCTATGACTGGGCAAATCATTTAACCCCTCAGTGCCTAGGCAGCTTTCTAAAGGCTAAACATTGTAGAGCAAGTTCATTGATAGAGGGAGTTTCCTTTCTCTTTAAATGTTACATAGCACTTCAAATACATCATCTTATTGGATCTTCTCAATGATCCTGGGAGACAGGGGTAATTATCCCACTTTTATACTCGAGGAAACTGAGGCTGAGTCTGTATGGCGTTCTCAGAGGCACAAGCCTGAGAAGGGATTCCAGGCCTTCTTGCCTCCAAGTTTATCACTCTATCCATTATGTAACATTCTTCTTTAAATTCACTTAGCCTCAGTTTCCTTATCTGTAAAAGATTGAGATTCAATCTTAATCTCAAAAGAGATTGAAAAGAAACCATTAAAGAGCCATTTCAGCCCTAAAACTCATGATTTATGAAAACTAGTGAAAAGTAAAGGAGCTTCTCAAATGTAGAATGCTATAGTGTGAAATCACGATTTAGAGTCAGAGGACATTAATGGAAATCCACTAACACTGAGAAAGTCACTTATAAGTTTTATAAACTGTATTAAAGCTATTTTCTCTCACTTAATGGGCAGAGGTGCCAGAAGAAGGAACAATCATGATATTCAGAAAGTAAATGGCAAAGGGTCATTAACTGGGAGAAAGAGAACGATTTCTGGAACTACCAATTAGGAGCAGCAGAGAACATAGAATTTTGCCAAAGAGTCAATAAACAGGAAGTCAGCAAATGTGGAAGGCCCAAATCAAAACCTCTTGCTTGAGAATGTTAACATTCTTAACATTCTCAATGGAATTTACGTGGGTGACATCTTTGAGATGAAAGTTTATTTGTAGGAACATAAGGTAGAATTTGAAGAGACCTGAAGGCTGTCATGTTGAATTCCCTCATTTTTTAGATGAAGAAACTGAATTAATGAATTTCCAAGGGTGATAGTATTACTAACAAGCTAGCAATTGCCTGACATGGATTTGAACCTAGAACTTCTTGACTCCAATTCTGGTACTTTACTTTTCTCTGCCATTTATCTAATAGCAGAATATCTTGTCTGGCCCAAGGACCAAGAGCTGAGCTATTATCACTTGATCAGTAAGGATGAGTAGTAAAGACCATGTCTCTCCCAGGGACTAAATTTAGAAATTCTTTCCCCAGGAGCCTACTGTCTTTATTCTAGGAAGTTTCCCTGATAATTTGAAAACAAAACAAAGGAAAATAAAACAAAAACAATAACATACACATACCCAGATAATAGGCCTCTCTATGCCAGGACTTAGCTTAGAACTGGACACTCAGCTGCCAAGCCCTAGGAAATCAAGCACTGCTCCACAGGTGAAGTTTCTTGAATTCAAACCTGACCCCCTTACATTCATGCCTCCTACAAACATCCCTGTTTCTGGTGATGTTATCACCTTTTTTCTGATCACTTAAGTAGCCATAGGCACCCTCCATATCTAGAGGGTACTGTCTTCTCTCTTCCTCTTTCCTTTCTCCAAAACTCAGTTCAGGAGCTATGTCCTAAGAGCACTGGATTTGGAGTTAAGAAGACCTGAGTTTGAATCCAGACTCTGCTAATGGATTCCTGTGTGATCTTGGACAAATCTCTTTTAACATCTCTAGGTTTGGATTTTATCCTCTATAAAAATAAGATCAGAGTTTCTATTGTTTAAATTCTGGCTCTTAATTCTGTGATCCTATACTACTTCCAAGTTTACAGTTTGGCTATGTTAAAACTTTATACTTACAAGAAACCTAAAAGACAGAGTCCAATTGGCCCATTTTATAGATAACTAGAGTCCAGAGAGTTTAATGGTCTTGCCAAAAATCACACAGTTAGCTAGTGGTGGAGCCAGGATTGGAGTCCTTGTGACATAAATCTAATGTACTTTGCCAAATGAATGAGTCTTTCAAAAAAATAGCACCAAACACCAAACACAGTTTTCACATCGCCTCATTGGGAAGCTGCTTGCTTAGATGGAATAGGTATTGACCTGAAAATCAGAAAACCTGTGCTGAGGACTTAGTTATTAATTGTGTGACCTGAAGCAAGGCCTTTATAGTATCTTCCTCATCTGTGAAACTGGAATAATAATGCTTCTGCTTCCTACCTGATACATAGTGCTTGACACATAGAGGGAAATTATTTATCTATTTATTTTGCAGTTCTTACTCAGGATCATACAGCTAATAAGTATTAAGTGTCTGAGATCACATTTGAACTCAGGTCCTCCTGACTCCAGGGCCAGTGCTCTATCTACTGCACCACTTAGCTGCCTCCATAGAAGGAATTTAATAAATAACTTGTCAATGGATAGATTTAAAAAAAATTTGCTTTATAAATACTTTATAAACATGGGTGTGGGAATTCCTATTATTAAAGGAAACTAAAATCCATTTTCAACTTATACCTCTACCTGATAATGATTATATAACTATTTTTGGAAGCAGGTCTCCTTGCCTACATTAAGCACTATCCACTATCCCACATGATTGCTTCAATGCCGCCTCAATATAAACATTAAGGCTTTTTGTACATGTGAGTTATTATTGTATTATCATTGTTCTAAAAATCCTTGATATTTGTTTGAATTAAGTGATCAACAAGGATTTGGATTTCTAAATACCACCAAGAATTCTTTAAAAAAATGGAATGCATAGGCACATCTCTATGCCTGCATGTCACTAGGATGGTGACAGATTGCCTGGGGATTTCTATATTATTGAGTTAAAAAAGAATAAAATGGAAGAGATAGTTTTATCCACAAAGTTATCTAGGTGACACTGAGAACTTGAAACTTGAATTTCAGGAAAGAGAAAGCATGAAAAAGAATTCTTAACAGAACCATAAACTATTTCTAGTATCCCCAACACCCAGAGCCTACAAAATGAATAGAAAAAATGGAGAACTATGACAGTGCATGTGGCTCAAGGAGGCTTAAATTGGGCTAACAAATGACTAAAGCTTTAGTTTCAAAATGCCTAAACATTATAGCGTTCTTTATTTAAAAAATTAAAACCAAATCTCAAAAATCCAAAATCCAGAAATAATGAACTATATTCAGCTGTGAACTCCCTTTTCTCTCTTCTTCATCTACTATCACTCAGGTGTTTTCTGTCATTCTCCTTTCCTTCATCCCTATTTCATATGTAGTGGCCCTACTCCTTACTAAGCGTAAGTTTTCTACTTGAAAGTCAAAGTCACAGAGTAAAAACTATAGGGGAAATTAAAACAAAAAACCTTTCAGGTCCTTCCTATCAGTAAATATCATCTTTCTTTTTTAAAAATTCCTGAGCATGTTATTAGGAATATCTCCTCAATGGAGAAAACACTTCTGAAATTACTTTGCATAATGGATCTCTTAGATTTGCCTACTTTGGCTTTGCTTTCCTCTCTACCCATTAAAAAAACTTCCTATTTGGAGACTGACTTGACTAGACACATTCTCAAAACTAAGAAAAAGAATCAAAACATGACCCTGTTTTAATGCAATTTTTAGTGACAAAACTCTACTCTTCCTACGTGTTACAGACACAATAATGGCTGGGAAATTTAGATAGGTCAAAAGAATTTAAGAAAACCCAATTCATCAATTAGTGTCATTTTTCTAAATCATTGTTGAAGAACAGTGCAAATAATCTGAGATTTAACTTAAGGAATTTAACAAAGCTGACAATCTTGATGCATTCCTTCTCTTTAAATGTAATTCTTAATTCCTTGGTTTTAGGTCTTTGAGATCTGCAATTTCACTCATTCCTACTTGCTGCTTCATAGTGTGGGTCAATGGAAGCCATGTGCAAGGGAGCATAAGTGTGATATGACACAAATCATCCAGTACAGAAAAATGAAAATATGAAGTTTGTGCTATAGGAGAAATCCAGGAAAAGAAAGAGCATTGTGGAATTCATCATATAATTACTGAATTTTGTGAGTTGAAAGGGATTTTATATGTCATTTAGTCCAATACCATTATGTACAGAAGAGAAAATTGAGGCCTAAGTAGGTTAAAGGACTTGTCCAAAGTCATCATAAGTAGTAACCACTGGGATTCAAATTATGAACTCAAATTCTATACTTTTCAAACTATGCTACAATTAACTCAAATGGACATTGCAAGCGTCAACCATTGTTTTGATAAATAATGAGGATTAGTATTGGCATTAGTTTTAGTTCCAGTCCTTCTACTATTAGATTGCTAAGACCATTATACTTCAAATGGATTGATCCTTATTGTGAATACTGAGGCAGAAATGAGTGAGGGTCTATGTTCCCCTTCCCCTATTTACTAGTAATATTACATAAATATTCTCTAATGAGAATTAAAAATTATCTCACCTCTCTTTCATCTTATATATATGTGAAGCTGATTCTTGAACATAAATATAATCTTATAATTATTCTTATTAAATTTCATCTCTTATTTCCTTCTATTTATTCTGCCCAACATTCTAGTCTATCTAGATCTTAACTGTCATTGAATATCTTAGCTCACCCTGCAACTTTATGCCATCTACAAATATGGGTCAATTACCGATTTTCAAAAATAAACTAATTTTTTGATATATGTCACTCTTAGGTTTCCACTGGGAATGTAAAAATGTGACTTCTGTCTAGGTTACCTGCCTTCCCCAAAATAAAGAAAAAGGCCTCTTTCAGCTCCTCTACCAACATTCAGACTGATGCCATCAAATAAAAGATAGATTTTATTTCATACAACAATAACAATCAAAGAAACACAAAGGATTTGTACCCAAGCCTATAAATGGTCAAGACAAACTTCTTTTCCCTATAGTGAGCTTACTTTTTTTTTTTCCTGAGAAGCATAAGTCTGCATGGCTCAGAGTAGCAAAAAACAAAGAGATGGACCATAACTCTTCCAGTTCTCCTTAGTAACAAGTCTTATGAGGGCTTAGATGTCTTTCAAGGAAACTCTGTCCATCCAGATTTGGTTCAAGCACATCTTTCCTTGGTTTAAGAAATTCTCTTTTTCATCAAGTAGTTCTTTCATCTCCCTATGTCTTTTTCTTTTTATAGATAGGTCTCCCTCTGTTTCTAAATTGCCTCTGCTGCTCTCTCAATTGTTTCTTTCTTCCCTCTGCAACTCTGTTTAGATTGTAGCTGTACTATCTTCTAGGTTTTCTGAAGAGTGTCCCTTGTTTCACTACAAAAACTTAACCCCATGGGTAGCTCTAGGTGAATATCATCAAAGTGATTCAACTCACTGTTCCTTATTGCAAATCAGTAGCTCTGAATTTCATCAATAACAGATCCAGAGGCTCTATTAATTAGATAACAAGTACTTAAGGAGAAAATTAGCTTACTTTTTGTGAAAGAGTTGACCTAACCCAAGGAATCTCATAGATAGTGTGGAAAAGGGCTTACAAAATTCCTCTCAGTCAAGTCTAGGCTTGTTACAAAGAATATATCCTAGAATTCTGCCAAGAATAAGAGGCTTTATGTTTCTATTCAAGGAAAATATTATTATCTTTTAAATGAAAGTCAATTAGTATTTAATCAATATAAACAATATTTATTGAGTAGCTATCTTGAGAAACAACCATAGTAGAAAATAAAGAATTAGGAGCCAAAGACCTAGGTTCAAATCTTGAACTCAGTTTTCTCATCTGTAAAAATGAAAATAAAAGGATTGAACTATATGATTTTTAATAGACTTCTAAGTTAGATAATTCAATGTACACAGCACTGGTGTGTGCTATCATCTACAATGATAGAAGGTGCCTGTGCTTAAAAAGTCTAAAATTTCATAGATGTTATAAGAAATCTACACAAACAAACATAATAGAACAAAAAAGTAAAATGAAAAAAAGGAAATGAAAGTTGAGAAAGGAGGAGGGACCCTTTCTGTCTGGAGAAATCAAAGAAGGCTTTAAGAAGGAAGTGATACTTTCTTTTTTTAGAAGCATTTTTCAAGAATTCCTCTTCCAAAAACATACATTAAATAGTGTTTATCACAATTGCCAGTTTAAGAGACAAAAATAAACATTTAAGCAAAGATAATCTGTTAACAGGGAGAAAGAAAGAGAGAGATAAGCCTCCTTAGCTCAGAGAAAGGCATCAGATTCCTTCTTTCCCAAACTCAGAAAGGGAGAAAGAAGGAAAAGATAGTGAAGTATCTCTTATTCTGGTCTCAGGAGTCCTGTCTAGTTCTTGGAATGCAACATCTGCCCTATGTCTCATGAGTGATTACATTGCACCACCACAGCCTCTGGATTCCTGGGCTGATAAATTTATCTCTGCCCACTCAAGATTACATTCTCTGATTCCTTTTCTCCCTTCCTTGCTCTTCCTGTTACTTATGGCTTTCTGCAGTTTTTCCTCCATATAAGTCCAAAGGTAGAGTGGAGTAAGCTTGGCAGTCAAAATCAGATTTTCTGCCAGGACCAAGATCAGGGCAAAATGCCCTGGATGACTTCTCTACAAATACCTGGCATTCATAGTCTCCCTTTCTCTCTCCCTCCCCCACCCCCTCTCTTTCTTTCTCTCTTTCCACTTTCTCTTTTAACAAAATCATTCACTTCCATGGATTCAAGTATTATTTATATGCAGAGCATTCCTAAATCAATTAAACAGTAAAATATCTAACATTTTTAATAGAGCTTGTTATCTACCAGGCACTGTGCTAAGTAAGCACTTTATAATAACTAGGTAGTAGGTACTATTATTATCATTCCTATTTTACAGATGAGGAAATAGAGACAGTCACAATAGTGACTTGCCTAGGGTTTAAGAGTATCTGAGGTCATACTTGAAGAAATTTTTCCTTACTCCATGGCCAGTGTGTTCTATATTGCATTATTTGGCTGCTTCTGTTCTATAGTTCCTCCTGTATCTCCTGTCTTCTCTTCTGATTAATATATGTGTACCTCCATTTTTCTGTAGGACATCTCAGCTTAGATGTTCCAACAACATTTCCTTCTTTAAAGAATATTTTTTCCAATTTACATATATAATTTTTAGCATTCACTTTAAAAAAATAGTTCCAAATTCTCTCTCTCCTTCTCTCCTCTATCTCTATTCCTGAGAAAGGAAACAATTTGATATAAATTATACAATGCAGTTATGCCAAACATATTTCCATATTATTCATTGTGTGAAAAAAAAAACCACAGACCAAAAAAAAAAAAACTAAGAAAAAGAAAGTTTTAAAAGTATGCTTTGTTTTGTATTCAAATTCTGTTAATGCTTTCTTTTGAAAAAGATAACATTTTTCCTTATAAGTCATTTGAAATTGCCTTGGATTATTGTATTGCTGAGAATAGCTAAGTAATTCATAGTTGATCATTGTACATTATTACTGTTGCTATGTACGATGTTCTTTCGGTTTGGTTTACTTAACTTTGCATTTTTTTAAAGTTTTGAGTTTCAAATTCTATTCTCCCTAGCTCCCTGTCCCAAGAAGTTAAGCAATCTGATATAGGTTATATATGTGCAATCATGTAAGACATATTTCCATGTTAGTCATTTTGCAGAAGAAAACTCCAACCAAAAAAAAAAAAAAAAAAGGAAAACAAGGAAAGAAATTTTAAAAAATAGTAGGCATCAATCCGCATTCAGACTCCCATCAATTATTTCTCTGGAATGAATAGCATTCTTCATTGTGAGTCTTTTGGAATTGTCTTGAAGCATTGTATTGATGTGAATAGCTAAATCATGCACAGTTGATCATCCACATGATGTTGCTATTACTGTGTACAATATTCTCCTAGTTCTGCTCATTTTACTCTATATCCAGGTTTTTCTGAAATCCTCTTGCTCATGATTACTTTTAGCACAAGAGTATTCCATCACAATTCATCAAGATTTTCAACTCAATGTATGCAAAACTGAGATTATTATTTCCCCCTTCAAAAAAAAAGACAAAAAAACTCAACCTGCCTCCATTTTTTACTTCTCTAGTGGTCAGTAGCATCATCAACTTGCCCAGTTCTAATATATTCAAAGACTCAGTTATTTTTTATTCTTCCTTTCTCTTACAACTCAAAATGAGTTGTACTTTCCTCTCAGTTAACATCTAGGTGGTTCAATGGAGAGTGCTATGCTTGGAGTCAGTAAGACTCATCTTCCTGAGTTCAAATACCACATTAAACACTTACTAGCTGTGTGACCCTGTGTCACAAACCCTGCTTGCCTTAGTTTCCTCATCTGTAAAATGAGCTGGAGAAGGAAACCATTCCAGTATCTTTGCTAAGAAAGCTCCAAATGGGGTGATGAAGACTCAGACAATATTGAAATTATGGAACAGCAACAACTTTCTACTTTATCTGTATGAAAAGTCTTGAATCCATCCCTTCTCTTAACAACTCATATTGCCCTATCTGCATCAATTCTCTCCTTCCAATCCATCCAGAACTTCCCTCTAGTCTCTATTTTCTTATGTAGAGATGTGGTCATGTCCCTCCTCTGCTCAAATGCTCTTTGCTTGTTGAGTAAAATTTAAACTCCTTTTCCTAGCAATAGAGGTTTTCCAGAAGCCATCTCCACATTGCCTTTCCAGACTAATACTATTTATCTCCCTCTAGGAAGGCAGTGTGCCATAGTAGATAGAGGACTGGTCTTGAAATCATGAAAATTTGCATCATCACCAGCTGCGTGACCATGAATATGTTATTTAACCTCAGTGTCTTAGACAAATACTATAAAAAGGGGCAGGTGAGTTGTTCAATTTCCTTTATAGAGAAAAATCCTAAAAATTCAGCTCACCCTATACTCCCTTTAAAAATCTACTCCATTTATTCTATGCTATAAGCAAAACAGACTATAACTCACTATCTAGGGTCCCAATTCAGATCCTGAAAATCTCTAGGCATTTGCTCATTTGTTGAATTGCCAACACTTCCTATGTTGAGTTTTTATTCAACCATAGGTATTCAGCTAAAATGCCACTTTCTCCAGAAATCTTTCACCCTGTAATGGTTTTGTCCCAGAATCTCACACAATGCTTGATTTTCAACTTCTCTTATATGCTCATTAGCATTATTTTGCATTATAGTTATTTATGTATGTATAGCATCTCTTATTCATGTGGTTTAGGTGATATGGGAATTACCAACTCTTTCTATTGGTGAGCAATCCTTATGACCAGCTCTACAATTTCCTCCCAAATTTCGCTAAGCATTAGTATGAGTTCTGTCTCTCTAAGCCCTCCAGATCATGAAGTGGCCAGTTCTTTTTAAGCACTGCTGCATCCATAGGATTTATATGGGCCTTTCCATGGGTCCTGACATCGAACTTCATTTTATGTTTTATCTCCCACATTTAAAATGTGAGCTCCCTCAGAGAGGGTATTGTATTGTTTTTTTTTCTATTTATGTCACCAGGATTAGCACAATGTTTGACATTTACACAAGAACATAAGTTATTAATAAAAACTGTAACTTACTATGGTAAGTGCTGAATAAATGCTTTTTCATTCACTCGTCCATTCATTCATTCATTCATCCATGTCCCTACAAAAACTCCCTTAGTATGAGTGTTGCTTAAGCTTAGCATATTTTTAGAGCTTCACCCAATGTTTAATTGTTAAATTGAATCAAATTATCCCTCCATACTTATAATTTCATTCTTTTTGATTATTTATTGTAGGCATTGGAGGCAAAAGAAGTGAAAGATGTCCAGAATTATTTATTCCTATGAAAATAATATATAGGGGGCAATAAAATGTCAGTCATAGAATTTCTAAGTCTAACCATATGCAAGAGGACTTCCTTCTACAACATTTCTGAGAAATGCACCCTGTTCTCTATCTTTAGTGAGAATTTGGGAGAGGCTACAGACAGGGAAGTATACCAGCAGAAGGGATTTGAATTAGACATAAAGATAGATTCCTTTGTTAAATGAGTAAGTGAGCTATTATGCAGACTCTTGGGCTCTCAATCTATAACCCTATGATTCTACCTATGACTCTCCTTTCCTAAAGATCTTTCAAAATAGGATCGACTCCGGTCTGTTCTGAATGGTCAGAAAACAGTTGTGATTGAAAGAGGAATTTGTGAGGGGGAGAAGTTTACTTCCAAATCTCCATCTGAAATAAACACCTTATTATTAAAAATGATTTTTTTCCTCCAAAAGTTAAACTCCCAAAGAAGTTCAACCTTGTTTACTCTATCTGCCAGATAGTTTCCAAAGCGATTTTCCGTTCTGGGGTTTTAACTAGGTTGCACTTTTAAATGTTAGCCAGAGTGTGGCAGTGCTTCTTTGAGGCAACTGACCCAGAATATCCCCAAGGAGAGTGATGTGGAAGGGTGGGGGCATGGAGGGGAACAGCAACACCAATTTTCACTGTCCTTGTCAGATGTGAAGTGCTGGATTCACTAAGTCTTTTCTTTATATATTCAGCTGTGTTATGGAAAGCGACACGGTGTTTACTTTCCATTATGAGGAAGTACATTGCTGGGCAAGCACAGAATTAACTGTTTTTATTTGATTACCTAAAGGATGACTACCTGTGGGTACAATCAGCTTTGTTATTCGCTTTGATATAAACAGCCCAAGTAATTAATAGTCCCTTGTGTACCCCTATAAAAATAAAAGCTGAAATGGAGCTAATTCAGGGAGTTCAGAAGGTTCAAAGGAAAGTTCCATACAATGGTGGATCTATCCAGGGTTATGGGAAGTGGGCTGCGAGGAGCGGGATTGATCAAGCATGTGGTTATGGAATGGTCACAGTTCCCTGTTTCCAGTAATCCTCATCTGTGTTTGGATCATGACAGACAAATGAGGATGTTTGGGGAAATCTGTAATAAGTAGAGCCGTCCATGTCTGTGTATTTGTGGGAAAAGAAAACACATGTTTTCTGTCATAAACAGTTTTGCAACTGCAGTTTAAAGCAAAACAAAACAAAACAAAAAGCTCAAATCCTTCCCCCCCTCCCCATTTCCTTTCTTCCCAGAGGTCCGGAGACAGACAGACACACCTACACATGGAACTAGCTATTGGAGAATGAGGAGGAGATCTCAGTCATTCTGAGACAGCCTAGGCTGCTAAGCTGGGGCCAAAATTACACCACTGGAGGATGCAACTACTAAGTGTAATAGACAGAACGCAGAGCCCTTCATGCATGCAGCTCTTAGGGAATAGGGCTGGGTGGCAGTCTTGCCCAGCTCTGTTATTTTCCATATCAGATTTTTATTTTTAACTTTTCTCAGAAAGGGAAGGAGGCCCCAAATCTCTGGGCTGAGTCGGACCTACTGGTGTGGTGGAGATTAGATTGAACTCTAAATTGCAGAACACAGACTCACTTAAACTAAAGGAAACATGTGCATGTTGCAGCAGCAGCAACTACAAAAAAGAATGGTGTGAGTCTGGTGCTGTCATTGGGCATGAGGCTTTTAGAGTCGCCTATGTGCCAGGCAATGGAATATTCAGTTTTCAGTCTGGGGCTCTGCTTGCTGCCAAATACCAAAGCTGGTGATCTCCTAAAAGAAAAAGTCCTCATGCAAATAATGGTACTCATCTGACGATTACTAATAACTGGCTTTCTGGGGTTTAGAAACTGTTTCCTATTTATGAACTCATTTAACACAACAACATTTACAGAAAGATAATACAAATATTAGGTTTTTGCAGATTTTATAGATAAGAATAATGAGGCAATAACTGGACCAAGGTCACAGAACTAATAAGTGGGCCTTATCTTTCAGAAAAGGAAAGAACAAAATCTAGAGAAAACTTTGGGGTGAAGTAGAGGGATTTTTGCCCTCGAGTTGTGGCTGGTGCTTTGGTATTGCCCTTGTCTTCTGCATTCCACTGTGTCTTCATCCTAATGGAAGCTAAAAGGGCCAGTTTCATTTCTGCAGGAACCAGGTTTCCAATATTGTTCTGATCCTCTGAAAGACGAGGATATGGCTTTGGTTTTCTGTCTCTGTCTCTGTCTCTCTCTTTCTGTCTCTGTTTCTGTGTGCGTGTCTATGTCTCTATCTCTGTGTCTTTCTCGATCTCTCTCTCTCTCTCTCTCTCTGTGTGTCTCTGTCTTTTTTCTCTGTCGTTGTCTCTCTTTTTCTCTCTGTCTGTGACTCTCTCTCTCTCTCTCTTTCTCTCTCTCTCTCTTTCTCTGTGTGTCTGTGTCTCTGCTTCTCTCCTTTTTCTCTCTGTCATTGTCTCTCTTTTTCTCTCTGTCTCTATCTCTGTGGCTCTCTCTGTCTCTGTGACTCTCTTTCTCTCTCTCTCTCTCTCTTTCTCTTTCTCTCTCTCTCTCTGTCTGTGTCTCTGCTTCTCTCTGTCTTTTTTCTGTCGTTGTCTCTCTTTTTCTCTCTGTCTCTGTGGCTCTCTCTGTCTCTGTGACTCTCTCTCTCTCTCTCTCTCTCTCTCTCTCTCTCTCTCTCTCTCTCTCTCTCTGTGTGTGTGTCTTTGTTTCTGTTTCTCTCTGTCTTTTTTCTCTCTGTCTTAGTCTCGCTTTTTCTCTCTGTCTCTGTCTCTCTCTGTGTCTCTGTGTACACGTCTCTCTCTCTTTTTCTCTCTCTCAAAAAGGTAAGAGTTTTATATACTGGAGAATAAAGGATTGTCTGTGTCTCTTTGTTGCTCTAGTCATGGTGCTTAATGGGTATCATGGAGGTATTGAGGGTGCATGGCCAGAAGCACAATGGCAACTACCGAGACTATGACCAAAGTCATCCTGAATCCACAGAATCTTGAGAACAAGATGGCTAGAGTCCAGAAGGGTAAAAGAAAGAAAGAATCAAGAGCAGAAATGGGATCAGGAACTATGAGGAGATAAAACCCAGAAATATCAAGATTGCCAAGTAGAGTGAATCTTATTATATTGGTGAGTTAAAGAAGACTGATTTCCTTTGTCTTGACCATTTTTCTTTATTTCTAGTCTGTGATCTTGAGACATGGTACATGTATCCTTTTTCTTTATGCTTTAACATAAGCTATAGGAGAATATAAAGATCTCAGCTAAACTCCCATACACATCTGAAGAGCTGGGAGGGCAATGAGGAAAAGGTTTAGGAGAAGGTCAGAGGTAAATGCTTCCACATTGGAACTTGATCTATTGCCTTCAATTTTATTCTCTAAAGAATAAACAATGTGATCATAGCTAAATCAACACATATTTAGAATATAAGGTAAATTTAATTTTAATTAGAAGATGAAAACCCAGATGGTTTGGGGCTTATGGACTACATGTAGATTTCATGTTTTAATCTCTTCACACTTAGCCAGAGGGGACACTAAAAGATAGATTTGATAGTGGAGCAAAGCATTCAGCACAAATGCCTGTACGCAATAAAATTGAATGCAATACGATTTTCAGGGGAGCATATGTAATAAAAAAAAAAAAAAAAAACTAAGAAGACAATGATCTTGATGACCTAAACCAAATGCCACTGAGTTGGCAGTTCAGATACTGAGTTATTCTTCATGAGATAATTAATACAGTGACACTTTATCCTCTAGGTTTAATGAGAGCAACACTTGAGCCACAAGGGCTCTAGCACTAACTAGGAAAAAAATCAAAAGTACGAATAGGATGAGAACTCATTGTAACCTTTTAGAAGACAGGAATTCTCTTACATATACTTCTATCTCTTTTGTATCTTCCACCTGTCATATTTCTTCTCAGTTTCTTTTGCAGGATCCTCACCCGGTCACCTTACCTGGTCATTCTTTAATCATAGGTATTTAATCCACAGAATTCTAACTTGAGCCCACTTTTCTTCTCCCTTTACTACCTCATCAGTTCCTTTGGATTAATTTCCATTCTATTCTAAGGATTCTCAATTCTACCTATCCTGTTTTAATCTCTCTTCAGATTTAAGATTTTATATCTCCAACTGCCTATCAGACATCTTGAACTGGATGTCTAGCATATTAAACTCAATATGTTCAAAACTGAACTCATTATCTTTCTCCCTAAACTTTCTTCTCTGACTTTCCTGTTGTTATCAAGGGGAACGCCATCTTTCCAGTTCCTTAGGCTCACAACCTAGATGTCATCTTCAAGGACTCCTCACTATTTCTTACCGATCTCCCTCCCCCATATCTAATCTATTGCCAAGGACTGTTGATTTTACTTTTGCAGCACTTCTCAAATATGCTCTTTTATTTTCTCACTTTATCACTTTGGTACAAGCCATCTAGCACCTGGACTTTTTCAATACCTGCTAATTCCTCTACATGGGTCTTGTTCTTCCCCACTCCAATCTATTCCTTATTCAGTCACCAAAGTGATTTCCCTAAAGCCAAATTTCCTATTGCCTTCAGGATCTAATACCTGAATATTGGGTCTTCAAAACCTAAAGATCTCATCTCTTCTTTTTCAGTCTTCTATTCTATACATTTCTGCCATGCACTCTTTGATATAATGATAGTAGTCACCTATTTTACAAACAAGACCCTCCATCTTTTAGCTCTCAGAATTTTCTCTTGTTGTCTCTACTTCCTGAAATACTCTCTTCCTTCATCTCTGCCTAATGGCTTCCTGGGAGTCTCATCTAAAAATCTCCTTTCTTCAGCAAGTCTTTCCTGAGTCCTCTTAATTTTGGTGCTTTCCTTCTTTTAATTATTTGTTGCTTGTTAGCTTATGAACTCCATGAAGGCAGGGATTGTCTTTTGCCACTTTGCACCTCCAGTTCCTAGCATAATGCCTGGCACGTAGTTGGCATTTAATAAATGTTTATTGACTGACTGATTATAGCACCATTATATAATGGTTTGTGCAAAATAATGCCTAATAAATTTTTGTGAAATGAATAAATGAACAAATTTGATATTAACTGTTGAGAATAGATGTAACCTGATGTTTATTAGTCTAATTTATCATTTCTTCTTCCTTATCACTGCAAAGAACTATATTCAGATGAGTAATGGAGTTGGAGTTAGAGGTCCTGATTTCGAACCCTTGCTCTAACAATAGTACCTTTGAGAATTTGTGCAAGGTTTTGAACTTCAATGGGCCCCAATTTATTTTATCTGTAAAATAAGGGAGATTGAAATAGATATATTTTAACTTTTCTTCTAAGATCAATGGAAGTTTAGATAGGAGCCACACCCCTAGTTTTACTTAAGGGCCTTCAGATCAGGGATGATGATAAGAGTGCCCCATCATGACCACTGGGCTGATTTTCTACCTTAGTTAACAAAATTCACACTTTACCCACTTAGGGAACTACACCAAAAGATTAAATGGATTATATGCTAGGACAGTCAGCTCTAGCAGCTGGAAAACTACAGAAAAATAGCATTTAGGATAAAAGCATCTTAATAACAAAAATAGTAATATTTAATATTTACATAGTTCTTTAAAATTTGCCAAGATATTAATATTAATATAAATGATCATTAAAATAAATAACAGAAATAAATGCTTTTATAGTATTTTGTTAACACTTTTATCATGAATACTATATTAATGTAATAAAACTGATAAAATAAACTACTAATTCATTTCATCTTTATAACAATCCTGGGACATAAGTGCTATTATTAGCACCATTTTCAGATGAAGAAACTGAGGTAGATGCAGGGCAAATAACTTGCCCATGGGTTACACAGCTTGTAAGTGACAGAGGCAAGATTTGATTTTAGCTCTTTTTCACACTGCCTCCTGTTCAGGCCTTCTGTTAATTTCTCTGATTTATTATTTATATTCCCACCAAATATCTTTCCTAGCTATTATTGGATGTCTCAAACTTATATCATTTCATAATTTTAGCTAAGGTTTAAAAGGTAAATAATCTAGGGGGATGTAAGACATGGATACAATCTTATAATTGTTTGATGTAAAATTCCTCTCTACAAATAAGACTTAAAAAGAAAGGGAAAAGGCTTGGATACGAGGAGAAGGAAAGAAAAAACAAGAACACCAGGTTCCTAAATAAGAGATAACAGACAAATGGTACTTTGGAGTAGGTAAAGAATTCATAAAGAGAGATCTAAGCTAATAGATACATTTCAGAAAATCTAGACCTCTCAGTGAGCAGGTTTATATAAACTTCACATTATGTTCTTTCTCACACTTCATTTGTAGGCCCATTTTTTTTTAAAGCAACTTGGTATCATGGCTTGGAGGAAAGAATACTTAGATGAAAGTCAAAAAGATCCATGTTTAAATACTACTTCTAACCCTTATAGATTAGTATTGTGCCTGGTACCTACCAGTAAGAGCTAAATCAATTCTCATAGCAGAACAAGTCACTTAAACTCTGAATCTCAACTCCTTAGAATTCCTTTTCTAATAATAGAGCAATTGGAATCACAATACACTGGACCCAGAACATGGTAGGTCCTTCATAAATGCTTGTTGACCCATAGGGCAGGTAGGTGCCCTAGAAGATAGAGAGATGGCTTTGGAGTCAGGAAGACCAAGAAAACCCCAAACAGGGTTATGAAGAGCCAGACAAAACTGAAAAAATGACTGACTTGACCTGTTGGTAAAGGAAATTATTTTCATAAATACTCTAAAGTTGACTAGGTGTGGCAATACCATATACAATGGCCAAATGTGTTTGAGTGAAAGAAAAAAATGTATTCTCCTCTACCTCCTATTCTAATAAGTGGCTAGAATTTCCTTTGTCAAAACTGGAAATTCCTTTCTTTTGAACAAATGGTTTTGAGAAACTGAACAAACTCATTCTTCCCTTATCTTGGGTTTGTAATCTTAGGAACTTTCACTCAGAATGTAGTCCTGCTGCTCTCTGTCCCACACATCTTTTTCCCTATTTAAAGAATGACATTTCTCAAGTAGAGTTTCAGATGGAAATTGACACTTGGTGCACTTTTAAAAGATTGATGTGCAAGTAGTTTTCCTATACAGTCCTTCACTCATTCTCAAAAATTAAAATGAGCTCCACACTAAGCCATGGGAAGGATATGATAAAAAATGAATCTAAATCTTGCCTACCACAAGCAGACAAATCTGCAAAGCAAGACTGTATTTTTTAGATAGCTCTTTGCACTGGCCAGGTAAAATGTAATAGCATACACAAGGGTGTTAGATCACTACGACTGCCACCAGTATTTATGATAACTATGGATAGGTGTTTCTAGTAGTGTTCAAGTATAAGTGGAATATAAATGACCCATTAAATCTGCCCAGGAAGTACAAAGAGTGACTTTTGTATTGTTAAGTCAAAAAGGCAGTTTTGTAAGTCTGATAGAGCAGTCAGCTTGCAAACAGCAAATTGGCAGAGAGGCAGGAGGAACAGGCAGGGGAGATAGCAAGCTAATCTACCTAGAATAGGTCTCTGATAAATCAGTATTCACTTGGGAAAATATCTGCTGAAAGGGCAGATATTAACAGTGTTATAGATAGAAAATTCAGATTATGTGAAGGTGAATATGAATGATCTTTTCCCTAGTTTTAGACATCAGTTATTCCCACTGAAAGTTAGAAAGAGAAATAAAAGTGGAAGCTGGGAAACAACTAAGAAAATAAGAGTGAAGACAGTAAACAGAGAGGGTTTAGCTTGTCAAACTGAATGATAAATGGTTATCTATCATTTACCAGAGAAGAGAGGAACCCAAGATGGTGTATCAATTTTTATAATTTTAAGGCTGAAAGATAATAAGTGTGCAAAAATGGAGCAGACTATAACAATTCTCTCTGAAAATGTAATTACACATAAAAAATCCATAAAAATGTACAAAGTGATAGATGAACTCAAACTAAACAAATGTAGTTTTTTATTCTTTTGGAACTGAGTAGAAATCGCTTAGGTATAGGAAATGATTCTTAATATTTTTAAAAAGGAATAAATATTTGGGTTTGAGGGACTTTAATTGAATTTTGCTTCAAGTGCAAATTTAACATTTAAGATGGAATATTATTTTTAAAAATCTAAATTCAATTCTATATTAAAGAAATGAAGAAACATAAGTGAAAGTCGACACGTTTCAATAAATAAGTCAGAAAATAACAAACTAGAACCATTCTCTTATATTTCTCAACTAACTCCCCAATCTACAACCAAAAAGGAATATGAGTTATATGTATTACAATGCCTTGAAATTTTTAATAAGCCAGGTATTTTTAAGGTAGAGAATTAAATGTTTGGGATGTTTTGTATCATTTATATTTAATTTAGGAATCTTAAAACAAATCAAAATTTACTTCATTTTCTCAAGGGAATAATGAATATACTTACTTTCTTTTTCCTGTCCAGAGTATGTATTGGGAGACCTATTAGCCTTAATGGTTGATTAGGGTTGAAGACTTTAGGCTGTTATAGATTGACCCTTTATGTTAACCCCTTGCAACTAGCACAATAAACAGTTCTGAAGTCATTTAAAATTTAGTTTGAGTTGAGCCAAATGGGTTTTGAGGAACCTCTTATTATGTAAATAAAACTAGTATCAGTAAATGAATAACAGAGTGATTTTTTTTTCTTTTGTAATAATGGGCAAAACTTTGGTGTTTTTTTTTCAATATATATTTGACACAAAACTCTCATTTACCTTAAAAGAATAGCTGAAATGACATGTATAACTTAGTTCAAAGGTTGCAACAATATTTTGATAGGCCAGCCTATCCCTTCGTGTCCCTTCAGTGGACAGAGTTACATGTTATAGGCAAATATTTCTCCCTCCCTCTCAACAATTTCGATAACATTTTTCCATAAATAGTTTAATGTAAGCATTCATCTCCTACTTGAGTAAAATATTTATATAGAGTTAAAGAGAGTAGAGTCCATAATAGTAAGGACCAATTAGCAATTGTTTTCAAAAATCCATGCCTGAAAAAAATGAAAGAAAAACAATAAATTACATTATTCATGCAGATTCCTATCAGACCCTCAGGCAAAAGCTTGAGTGCAGAAAGGAGACTTACAGAAGACCCTGAAGGTCAAGAAACCTGAAGGGGTTTCCATTTCTTGGGGCAAGTCTGGAGACATGAGCTTGTGTATGTTTAGAGGTGGGGAAGAGGAAATGAGAAGGGCTGAAACTAGATAAACATATGATTTCTTTAGTAGACTCTTACTCAATCTCCATAAAGCATGTCTATATTGTACATGCTCTCATCTTACAGCTCCCTCAGTTCGCATTCCATTATAGTTGGCAAGAAGATGAACAAAACTGGGATCACGGATGGGTGTATTATAAGCAGTATGGAGTGCAATTTATCTTACTAATCTTCTTGGACAAAACTCATGTTTTCTGTCATATAACACTTCGAAACAAAAAGATGTTGTTCCTGAAGAAACCCTGTTTGTTTAGGGAAGAAAAGACAGCCACTTAATCTAATTATTACTCATATAATGATCAGGAGGAGGGACATGTCCTGGTTTGTTTATTTATTTTAAAGTCAAAGTGCTTAATTCTATTCCAAAATATTACAAGGTACAGCTACTATTACAAATGAATAACTTAATTAAAAAACATTGATTTTGCTCATTGACTACTACAAGTTTTATTAAATATTAATGTAACATTTTGTATTTTTTATATGTCATGAAAGTTTTATGTGCTCTATCCCCTACAGCAGCTTTGGACTTTATGTGTTCCTGAAACATAAGTGACAAAATCCTAGGCAGCTCAGAATATCTACATCAATATTGCATTGAGGAGTTTGCTATAATTTATGTATATGTCTTAGCATATGTGTGGGTACATATACACTTCCACAGATACACACCATGTGGAAAAAATATGAATAAGGGGGAAAAGAGAAAGTGAGTGGTATGTTTTCTTTTGGCTGAAAATAAAAGAAGGGTCACTCACAAACTTAGCAGTCATGCTATGAATCATAGCCTCAGAAATCCACATAACAGAAAGCCTTCATTCTAGACCTCAGCCTGAGAACACAGAACTACCAAAATAAAAATGTAATGTTAAATGTTAAAAGCCCTCTATGGAAGGGGTATTCAGAAGAAGACAAACCTTTTCTTTTGTTGCTCCTATGTGGCAAAAAGGACCTGAAAATATTGTCCATGAGAGTCCTCTAAAGTCTAGGTAAAATGATTTTGTTGATGTAGGGAAAAGAGGCACTTCTCCTTTCCTTCTGAGAATTCATTTTATGTATTGCCATCACAGTTCACATCTTCTCTGAGCATTCTCTCTCCCCCCCAATCCCACTATAGATGTGGAAGATTTACATGTTTGTAGTTGGTTGACAGCTGTATTAGATCAGATGACACCATTATTTTTGGATGGGTTAAAGTCATCGTTTGTAAAAAACACTGAATGGAACACCATTACCCTGCCCTCTTAGAATTGCTTTATAAACTTCAAGATCTCAAAGCCCTTTAGAAATAAATGAGGAAGAGCTAGATTTTAAGTTTTCTCCTCAATGTCATTGGATGACCTAGTGATCCAAATTTACACAAAATAAAAATGTTAAATGTTGGTACAACTAATTCTAAGTATTATTGAACTTAATGAAGGGGAAGGGGAACTATTCCCTTTACTGAAACTGTGTTTCCTTTTGATCTGTGATCCCTTTTGGAGTCTCCTCCCAGATAAGTTATTCTTTGGGGATGCCAGACCCTTTGATTCAATTAGAAATCTTGGTCAAAAAGCAACCCTTTGAAGTGTTGTTAATTCCAATAGGAGATCTGGGCCAGATACCAATAAGCATCTAGGCCTGGAAATTTTGGCTTTCTGAAAACTGAAGCCTCAAGACCCCTTTTAAAGGGCAATTTCCCTAATAGGACTTTGCAGAAGGTCCAAAGCCGTTTGCTCTGCTTCTAGGACCCTGCCCACTAAGAAGACATTCTCTTCTCAGCATCAGCCTCCATTTCCCTAATAGGACTTTACTATTAAAGAAGTCAGTATCTTAGCAAACTAGCTTCTTGTCCAACAATAAACTTTAATTTTTGCCAATTAATAATTTGGGTTCATGAATTCTTTCATGAAGAACCTGTGCAGCAATCATAAGGAGATTATAACAACTCTCTTATTGCCACTAACCTCATCAGAAGAACCTATCAAATTAAATCAAAATGTGGATTAGTAGTCATTGACTTCAATGCAAAGATAAAAGGGAGGAGGATCATGAAAAATAGGTCAGAAATAGGTCTTACAACCAATAAATGAAAAATGCTAAAGATTCATAGACTATGCAGGAGCCACATGATTTATATCACAAATATTGTCTTCAAATTTAGAATCAAGAGGCACTAGATGTAGTGAACACCAAATAACATTACCCAAAAAATGAAATGTGAATATTCAGACAATAAAAGACTGTACCCCAATGCAAGAAACACTTGAGAATCAATTAAGTGCCAGCACAATTACTAACTCATTATAACAAATTGAAATTACTTGTTAAAATGAAAATCATTGAATGGAGGTGGAAAGCATAAACACAACCAACAAAAGTTCATTTAATACCTACTATGCACTAGACATTCTGAAGAAAAGGTCTAATATGCAGGTAAAATAGTCACAATTTGATTTATCAAAAAGGAAAACTACAGAAAATATTGGAAGAAGGGCAACAAATGCAGATTATCATATTTTCTTCAAAAGTTTTTGTGGTTGCAAAATAGTTGCCAATATGAGTCTAAAAAGAACCTGAAACCTCATCAGCTTATAAACCAAGCAAAGACACATACACACACACTCACACACACACTCACACACACGATAGTCAAGGGCAACTCTGATGTTGAATATAAACTCATTGGCAAACTCTGATGGAAGAAAATGGGGGAATAGCATAAGTAATGTCACTTCATTAAATAATATAGAGCAGTCAAAGGAGAAATGTGTTTAGAGAAAACTTGGCATGAATACTAATTAAACCAGATTAAACCAATAGTATTACGGATGAATCTGGAAAGAGGACAACCGCTAAAGAATGGAAAAGATCTGTCAACATTTTTATAACAAGTTATTTTCACCATCAGTGACACTGAAGTCACCACATTCAAATTCTAACATTAAAGTTCCTTCTCTGACTGTTCTATGTGTGAAACAGAAAATGCACTTAAGAAAACAAAGATGAGGAAAAATAGTAGGACTAGACCGAATATGCACAGATTCTTTGGAAGGTAACACAATTTTAAGGGCGTTAAGGGTTTAATTTTTGTGATATAGGCAGTGGAAAGGGCATTACATTTGTAGTTAGAGATTCCAGCCTGGGACTCTTGGTTTTATATTATTAAAACAAAAAATGGCACTGACTTTTGAGACACCTTGTTTTAAAAAAAAAAAAAAAATATATATATATATATATATATATATTATAGATATATGCATATATAGATATTCACATATATACAACAAAACATCCATGTGTATATCTATCTCTGTGTGTGTATTTCTAACACATACACGCATATAAAATATGCAAATATGTGTGTATACATATACACATCAATTTTTATCTACAAGTATATCTTTTTCATTAGATTTCCCATTAGATTAGAGTTCCTTAAGGACAAGAACTGCCTTTTACTTTTTTTTTTTTTGGTCTTTAGCACCTTATACAGTGCCTGCCTAGAACATTGTAAGCATTTGTTAATTGTTTATTGATTTGTTGACAAAGATATAAACATATATATATATATATATGTTCATGTACCTTATATATCTTATATATTACTTGTAAATATGTATGTATATACACACACGTGTGTTATATGTATAATATATTTACTTATTTCAGCTTCACAACAACCTTGTCAAATAGGAGATATTATTATCTCCATTTTACAACTATGGAAATTGAGGCGGAGAGGGGGCAAGTGACTTGCTCAGGATCTTATAATTGATGTATAGAATTTTAACTCAGTTCTTCCAAGTATGAAACTATTAATTTAGCCACCATGATGCCAAATTTTAAGGTCTTAGAAAAGTACAGAATGGTCTAAATATTTGGGTTCTATATTCCTCTGATTAGTAAGATACTAGGTAGGCATAACTTGAGAAAGGGAACCTTACAGGGTGAATAGATAGTCTAAGAATCAGGGCTTTCTGGGTTCATGTCCTGCTTTTGAGATATACTGGTTATGAGATGCTAGGCAAGTCATGTAACTTTAATTCCCTTGAGAATCTAAATTGCATAACAATTACCTATCAGTATTGGTAGAAGGACTTTCCTCACCAAGAGTTCCCTAACACCACCGAAAATATAATTCTAGTACCTTTCTCCCCCCCACACACAAAAATGTATAAATCAAGGAGAAGTATATTCCCAAAGGAGTCCATCATGCCTTGGATGATATCTGTACCCTATCTAAAAGGAAGAGGGATTTCTAGGTGAGATACTCAAGATACTCTTATTTGTGGATAATTGGATCAATCCATGAAGTATTGCAGAGCTTTATAAATGAGATCTAGTGACTCAGAGTCGCAGCTTAACAATCCACACACAGAAAAACCAAAACAAACGGGTAAATGAAGAGTGCCAATTAGCTAGGCAGTTCTGGTCAGTTAGATGGGCGGCCCATAGACTCAACCATCAGCACATATTTTGTGGATTATTTCAGTGAGAAAAAATTTAATTGGGCCTACAAATGAGCTAAGAGAACTGAATTGAATTTATTAAACTAAACAACACTTTCAATTACCCCAAGGAAATAATCCCTGAAGCTTCTGAAATGAAAATGTGCTTTTTACACTAATTTTCTTCCTATGATACTTTGTGGCTATAAATCATGGAATACCATAGTCTCCAAAGACTCAAAATTACAGTTTACTTGAAGTGAGATGAAAGGAACTATTGTGAGATATAGCTTATTATCAAAGATGAATTATATTCAAGAAGTGGCACAATGATACAGACATCATTTAGGAGATGTATATCTGGAAGTGGACGAGCCATGTAATGAAAGCAAGGGTAATAGAAGCCAATTTGAATATTCCACTGGTAACTTTGTAATAATAAGACAATGAAAAGAAGAGCTCCATATTGTTAAGTGAAGCGTTTGTGAAGATTCTGTGAGAAGACACAGATATGAATCAGACAGGATGTGATGATGTGGGAGACATTACAATTAGTGCCATTGAAGGGAGTATTCCATGGATGTAATATTATTATGTTATGGATAAATTCCTGGATTCATTGTTGGATTAAGGAATGAGAAACAGTGCCCATAAAGAATGTGAACTTCCAAACAGCAAGGGACTATTCAGTTTTCTCTCTTCCTAAGTACTTAGCCCAGTGCTTTTCATGTAGTATACACTTAATGAATACTATTCCATTCACATGGAAAAGTAAAGCAAAGTCAGAAGGAACAATGTAATATTAAAAGTTAACATTTTTAATGTGTTGTGGAAAGGCAAACTAAGATTTCTCTAAAAAGGGATTTAATGTTGAAAATCAGAAGTAGAGTACTTTTAAACTTGAAAGACTTATATACGTTGTAATGGAAAACAATACCTTAAAACCAATTTCTCTCTTTTGAGTTTGCCAAAGATCTAAATATATGCTTGGGTGTCTCAGCTGCAGTTCTAGAATGTAATAAAAGAAACCGTGACTCCCTGTGCTGCTTACTGGGGATGCCAGCAATTGTAATATATGAAACACCAAACTCAGATTTCAAGTCTCAAGGCCAAGGAAAAAGCTTTTCCCATTAGTTCACTTTTAAAGCAAGAAAAGCGATTTTAACCTCACTGTCACTCAATGCATCCAATCACCAGTCAATGGCTTTTGATTTTGCACATAAATCCTTTTGTAATATTTCTGTGACATTACTTATAAATGTATTTATAGTAATATCCTATTCTTCTTCATTCAAGTAGCTAAGATTTTTCCTCATGGTGGACACTTGAGAAAAAAACATTGTGCAGTTATATTTTAGCATTAGGCCAGAGGATATGATCTGTGGAAGTCTGACACATTCTGAAAGCTAGTTGTGTCCCCAGCCCAGCTTGACTATGAACTGAGACTGCATAGCTACTTTCAGTCCTCCCTGGGAATAAATTAAATCTGCATCTTGACTGTGTTGCCTGGAAGAGACTTTTAAATTATTCACTGGCAATAGCAGCGTATTATATTCCTTCCCAATAAGTTAAGAGTAAAGTTTGCACCCTGCTTAAGTCAAAGGCTGCTTGCCTACTCAGGTCATCATGTTAGTAAGTCTAGTAATGTCTAAAGAATATCACAAGGCTTGAGGCAACTAAGATATATTAAAACACACACACACATACAGAACAGTTGCAGCAGCAGCATTAGCAGCAGCAACATGTTATCTATTGTTGCTGCTTTTCTTACATTCAACCTGGAATGTTATAGAAGTATGATTTTTTGGTGACTTTTGTATAGATGGACTTTAGTCTTACAAAGATTAAGGGTTCAAATTTTTTTTTAATTTTATTTGGAATTTTTTTCCACAGTATATATGCATGAGTAATTTTTTATAATATTATCCCTTGTATTCATTTTTCCAAATTATCCCCCCTCCCTCCACTCCCTCCCCCTGATGACAGGCAATAAGGGTTCAAATTTTGACCATAGAAATTAGCAAAAACTTGAGAGAAACTAAGGACTTATTTTCCCCAAATCCATATTATTGCTGTTGAAGACACTACCCTCTTTCTAGTCACCTAAGTCTGCAATCTTGATGTTATTATGAACTATTCACTCTCACTCTTATTTACCCCACAATAAGTTGCTAGACCTTGTCATTTCTTTTTCTTTTTTTTAAGTTTTTAGAATTTTTATTTCTCTTAAATTTATGGAATAAGACAAGTATTTCTATAACATAGAAGATCATATAAAGATCTTTGCATGTGAAACTGCAAATTCATTATATACAGCTTGTTATTCCTTTTACATATGTAATAAAGTTATTGCCTAAATATCTTTATTTTCTTCCCTCCCCCTACCTCACCCTAGAGATGTCACAAATAGGCATATATATGTAAAATTCTATCCATACTTTTATTTATCAGTTCTTCCTCTGGATTCACATAGTATATTTCTTCTTACATCATTTAGAGTTAGTTTGGATATTTATAATAGATATTATTCACTCAAAATCATCCTTAAAACAATATTGCTGCTACTGTATATAATGTTTTTTTAGTTCTTGCTAATTTTGCTTTTCATTCTTCCATGTTTTTTTTTAAGTTTATGGAGTTCATAGTTTCTCACAAAGAACTTCCTCAGAAATTAAGATCTCAACATCAGTTCTCAGACACAAAGTTGAATTTGTTTCAGTAACTTTGTCTAAAAGAAGTTCTAAATCAAATCCCTTTGGAATTCTGGTAGTGTCAATAAACTCCTTTTTAGAAGAATATTTTTAAGTAATTGAAGGAAATGCTAAATTTCATTTAGAAGTTAGTGAAAATAAAGGATAATTGTTTTCCCATCCAAATTCACAAATCCTTTGAATTTTATTCATGGATCCCTTGAGACTCTGTAGACCAAAAGTTAATAACACCTGGTCTAAGAAGAAAGATGAAAGAACTGACTTTAGTTTCTATATTCATTGACAATTTGGAAAATCACTAACTGCTATCTAGAATTTCAGCCTGACACATACAAGATCCCAATTCATCTGCATGGTAGCTTTATATTACCACTTTTCATTACGAGTGACCTTATCTGAAATGAGTTCCCGGGTGAGGTTTAAAGGGTTAGAGAAGGCCATCTGTCCCCCTAAACCTTCTCTCATACATTTCCTTAATGTAGCAGAAAACTTTTCAGTCCATAATCATAGATAAAGCTTAAAACAAAGATATCCTTTAAGAGAAAAAATGCAGTGATTTAACTTCATATCAAGATAAGTATGATAGAGCAAAACAAGCTATATTGTGATGGTTAAGAAGGAGAAAGTACAAGGATAGGAATGAGTTGGGAATGGGATAACAGAGGGGGAAAATGTACTCAGAAAATGAAAATTCTTCAAATTTTGTCTAAGACTTTCATTCCCATCAGCAGGATGCCACTGATTTATTTTAAGAAAAAAAAAAAAGCTAAACATCTTTATTTTCATCTACAATGATTGAATCTACAATCTGCATCTTTATTTTCATCTACAATGATGTAGTACTGGTATTTTAAATAAACTTCATTAAGAATATAATACAGAAAAAATACCTGCTGTTTCTCCCCTAACCTCCATGGAGTTTCCAGATCTTATCTTATATTTCCAATATTTTTGTAAAAAGACCAGTTCATTAACTCATTTAAGAAAAGTAAGTCATTTGGAAAGATTTAACATCTTGTTTTCAAACGCATACTCTGTAAATTATATGGGGACTACTGAAATTCTTCCTACAAAAAGCTCTAATCTTTCTTTCAAGTTCAATGTGTTATAAACATCTCCTCAAATTCTTTCAAACAATAGGTTTAAATAATGTGCCATTCCAATATTTGGAAAATGGAAAAAATAAACTAACCCTACTTTTTGTCATGATATGGTTTTGGGAATCTGGAACAATCTAAAGATTGCTAAAATACTTGGTTCCTTATCTAATCCTTGTTAACAACAAAGTTTTCTTCATTGAAAGTTATAGTCAATTATATTTTCCTTTAGGGGAAAAAAGTTCATATTTTGGGATTGGGTACCCAATCAAAAAAGGACCCAGAATAAAATAAATCATCAATATACCTGACCACAATAACATTTCTATATTTTAACTCATAGATTTTAATTTATATAACATTATAAGCTAGTTTATTATAAAAATTAATATATTATAAAATAGCAAAAACTAAATACTGCTGTCCCTGACAAGTGAGCATAGATTTTACATTATAATCATACAAAGATGACATATAATCATACAAAGATCCATTTCAAAGGGTCATTTGTTTAATACTACTATTGATTATTTATCTTAGCTATGTTTGAATGGTTTCACACAAACATAAATTATTCACCTATTTTATTATTCAGGGATTTAAAAAACAATTTCTGAATTATTAAAAAAAAAACCTTGTTTTCTTGTTTAATTCTTGTTACATACACATTTGAACATTTCCTTACTAGTTAATCCCTTTTTTAAAAATGTGAACAAAGGAAATGAATTCAGATTACTAATATTTTTTCAACTTGCCAGCAATTTTACTAAAAATGTTCATCAGAAAGATGTTTCACCCTGTTGACTTAAATGAGTTTAAGGGTTATCTGGGGATTTCGCCTATCTGTGCTATCCTTTTTCCTCAATTTATTGGAACTCACAAAAATTGACTTTTCCATATCTTCTATTAGCAAGTGTGATTTTATCTCTTACACTATATAGTCAAAGGGCAGTGGTGGAAAATGTTTGTCCCATAGTGCTATTTGCTGCACAAAAGAGAAATTACTCTTGAGTTAGGGATAGAATTATGTGCATGGGTAGATTCCCTCTTTTTCTTTGTAGGTCCTCAGCTAGAACATTCCTAAAACTTAAGAAATGGGAATAAAAGGCAATCTAACAAATTGAAGTAAGTAAAATCTAGCTAAATGAGATAAACCATGCCAAAACTGCAGAGTCATGGAAAGAATTTGTTGTTAAAATGATTTTTTTTCAGAAGGAAAAAACATTATACAGTCCTTTTCAAATCAAAGATGGGGAATGGGGAATAGAGTTATATAAAGAAACATGGATAAGCTAGGCTCATATTGATAAGTATAATCAAATAGGTCTTGTGTTTATGTAACATTTAAGCACGGTTCTCACTGCAGTCTTATGAGTGGGTAGCACAGATTATCCCCATTTCATAAAATGAGCAAATTGAGGTGCTAATAGGTTAGGTTAAATGGTTTATTCATGATCATATGAGTAATGTGGTTGAGACAGAGGGCAGTAGGTGACACAGTGGATTGAGTGCCTGGTTTGAAGTTATAAAGATTCATCTTCCTGAGTGATAATCTAGCCTCAGACACATATCTGCTGTGTGATCCTGGGCAGGTCACTTAACCCTATTTGATTCAGTTTCCTCATCTGTAAAATGAACTGGAAAAAGTAAGGAGAAATAATTGCAGTATCTTTGCCCATAAAAGACCAAGTAGGGTCACAGAGTCAGACATGACCTAAATGACTGAGATAGAATTTGAACCCTGACATCTGATTTATGATACAATAACCAACTCACTATGATATGCTGTTTCTTGGCTCTAAGAGAAGAAGAGAATTGCATGAACTAGGAGATAAAAGGAAGGCTTTTTGTTTGTTTTAAGAGTGGGCAGGGCAGCCATATTAGAAGGAGCCTATGGCAAAGGAGTGATTAAAGATACATGACAAATAGAAGATGGATAATTCCTCAAAAAAGATTCTGGAGAAGGTAGGAGAGAATGAGAGCAAGGGTGAAGGTAGAGAATGAAGCCTTATATCTCTTTTACTGTGACTCCAGAAAAGAATCTGAAAATGGGTTATTGCTCTTAAAGGATTGAGGAATAGAGGAAGTAGATTAAGGGATAACATGCTGAATGATTTCAACATTTTTTTCCCTCTTTTTTTTCAGTTTTCTTAAATAATGTTTTATTTTTCCAAATACATGCAAAAATAGTTTTCAACATTCAGCTTTGCAAAATCTTGTGTTTCAAATTTTTATTCCTCTCTCCTTCCTCTCCCTTCCCCAAGACACCAAACAACTCGATATAGGTTAAATGTTCTTGGTGAAATATAAAACTATTAAGAGATGAGAACTAGAATAAACAGTTGAGGGTACAAAAGAAGGAAAAAAAACCTTTTAGAATAGTCTGTAGGGAATGAAATAAACAAGTAATAAAGGAAAGAAGAGAAGGATTATTGAGCATCCATGAATGCCCAGGAAGGGAATGAGCATTTATTAAACACTCTGTGGCAGACTTAGTGCTTTGTAAATATTGTTTCATTTTATCTTCACAACAATCTTGGGATGTAGATTTGATTATTTTCTTCATTTTACAGTTGAGGAAACTGAGACAAATAGAGATTAAGTGACATTCTCAGGATTACACAGCTACTAATTATCTGAGGTCACATTTGAACTGCAGGAGAAGCAGCCATTAGCCTTTGGCTCTGAGGAATCAGCTGAGGTTTTATGCATTACTATTCATTTGTAACATACAATTTGATATAAAGATAAATAAGTTATATTTCCTGTCCTTAGTGGAGCTTAACAGTAGGAAAAATACATGTATATGCTAAGGATCAAGAGCATGAAGGGAACTTCCAGAGCACATCCAATTCAATAGCCTCATTTTACAAACAAGAAAACTGAGCCTCTATGAGCTCAAGTAAGGGACTTATTCTGTCACAGAAATTGTTGCTATTTAGTAATTTCATTTGTATCCAACTCTCCATGACCCCATTTGTGGTTTTCTTTTCTTTGCCATTTCCTTTTCTACCTCATTTTACAGAGGAGGAACTTGAGGCAAACTGGGTCACCCAGCAAGAAAATGTTTGAAACCAGATTTGAATTTAGGAAGATGAGTCTTTCTAACTTTAAGCTTGGCATTCTATTTATTGCAACACTTAGGTGCCTCAGAGATACAATTTAAATTCCATTCTTCTCAATCCAACACCAGTTTCCTTCCCACTAAAACAATGGTTCTCAAACATTTTGGTCCCTAGATATTTTTACACTTAAAAAATTATTGAGGTCCCCTCACCCATACCCAATGTTAATTATGTCTATTGATATTCTTTGTATTAGAAACAAAAAAATCTTATTAGTATTATGAAAATAGTTTTGAAATAGTAGGGACCCTTAGGAACACCTAGGACTACACTGGGAATACCATGGATAATCATTGGAGAAGAGATAGGAGAACAAGGATTAAGAAAAATGAAAATCCACTTTCACAAGTCCAAAGTTGGTTTTGCCTTGGGTTTGTTAAGTCTAGGAAATAATTTGCATAGAAAGGAATGCTAATAGGTTAGTCCACTTTTAAAATCATTTAATGTCTTCCATAGGGATAACAATGTTTTGTTGAAAAGAGAAGATGGCATGTTATGCTTCCTGAACAAGACAGGCTTTTCCCTTATGTTCATTTTTTTTTCCCTTCACTTGTGAATAAGGTAGATCAGAGCTTTTTGCTTTCTTCTTTCTCATTCTCTTTGCTTTAGGAGAGCAGTAAGAATTAATGTATTATACCATTGAAAGAAAAGGTTAATAGAAATATGAATGAAAATATAATCCTCACAGGATTTCAACTCAGTACCTTTGAAATAGGAAACAGAAACTTTATCCATCGGGCTGTAGAGAATTGGGGAATTTAGAGGCATTTATTCTAGCCGCTAAGCTACATTAATTTTTTTTTCCATTCATGCAATAAAAACTTATTAAGAATGACTTAGATGTGAGTTTAAGGGCAATAAAGCTCTCCATGACTCATTTTCAAGATGCAATATAGACTGGTAAGATGTTATTAAAATTAGAAACATTTTAGATTTATATTGCTTCTATTAAAAAGCACATAAATATTTCTTTTTTGTGTAGGCTTGTTGGAGATTATGATATAACAAATGGCATTGAAATGTATAACACTAGTGTTTGGACCATGGGAAAAAAAAAAAAAAAAAAAAACTTCCAGTGAAAACAAATGCCATTTGAACTCTATACTTTGACATATGTTATCCAGGAGGCTTCAGTGTCTTTTGTTAATCCCGACAGGGATTTGCTGGTGTTAGGTTAGTCACTAAAAAGGCTTCCATATTTTTTCTTTATATAGAATAGGCAGCAGAACATATTTTCTTGTTCACACAGGTAAAGAAAAGTGTTGCAAATGCTGAATTGTGTTTAATGTTTATTCTGCTTAGTCAATAAAAGAATAACTAAGAAAAGTTTTTTTTTTTTTTAATGTCTCCAGGGAAATCTTTTAGAGTGGTTTAAAAACAACACCATCATCATTATACATTAATTAAGATGGGATTGTGAAAATATCTATTCTATTTAAAAGTTAAAATGATTGAATTATATGCATTTGTGTTATTTTAACTCATAGAGTCACATAACTTTAGAACTGAAACTGAGAGACTACCTAGAAACAGTTTATATGGCAGAGTGGATAAGAATGTTGGACCTAGAGTCAGGAAGACCTGAAATCAAATTCAGTTGTGCACTAATTAGTTGTGTGACCCTGGGCAAGTCAATTAACCTATCCACCTCAGTTTCCTTATCTTTACCATGGGGAGAATAAGAACATCTATCTCCTAGGGCAGTTATAAGGATAAAATAAATATTTTGTAAGCGCATTGCAATTCTGAAAGTACTCTATAAATGCTGGCTATTATTAATTCATTCCCTTCATTAGCTGATGAAAACACTGACATAAAGCAAAGTTTACATCTACAGTCATTCTGATAGCAAACAACAATACCAAAACAAGGTATGTTATAAAATGAAATGGAAAAATGTACCTAAAATGTTTTGTAACCATTGTAACCAAGCACTTTCAAGTGCTTCAAAAAAGCTTTGATCCCTATGACTATTACCTCTGCTGATAGATTCCAACTCTTCTATACTACAGTATATGGTCTGTATAAATTGTTGCAGCCCAAAATTCATCAGTTAGTGGTCAAACTTTTTAGCCTTCCTAAACTTAGGTCTATTCTTTGACAATAAGGATCAAGAAATGGAAACTTGTGCTAGAAACCCTTCTTGTTTGATAGGATATACTAGAGTTTGGGTTCTACCAGCAAATACCTTCAAAAACCAAGGATCATTACTATAAAAGGTGATGGAGTATGAATTAAATTAAAATGATTTTCAAACCTAAACATTTTAACACAATCTGCTGATAGTTACTGTCTATGAATCATAGATTATTAGATTCTCAAATAGTGGTGAAGAATAGTATCATGTTAGACATTAACACATTACCAACTATAACATGTACACAAGAGATTTCTGACTTTCACTAGCTTCACTTAGCACTTGAAACTTTATAAGAGATTATTCATAGCAAATATGACAATGATCTGATTCTATAGTAAGCTGAAACTCTCACTAGGTCAAGTTAAGTTGACATGTATATGTTAAGTAATATGTACTGGGCACTGTGTTAAGCCCTAGAATTCCCTAGAGTCATATAGACTAGGGGTTTCTTAATTTGGGATGAAGATTTTAGGGAGTCTGTAAACTTATTTAAAAAGTAATTTGCTAACTACATTTCAATATGATTGCCATACACTTTAATACTATGTATTTTATCCTTCTAAAGTACTCTGAGAAATGTTCCATATATTTCATTAGATTGCCAAAGGGTTCCATGACACAGGGAGTTCTTAATCCCCTGATATAGAAATAGGTTTCCCTATAACATGGAGACATAAATGCTATTTCACAAGTTGAATAATGAGAATAATTATAGCTGTTTCCCCTTCCATCCCTGCACATATTCAGTACTCATAACTATTTAGTTCCTATATTCAGTATCTGATTTTTTTGAAGTACAATTCTAAAAACAATCAATTTACTCAGAAAAGAGTAATTCACAAAGATTCCACAAGTTACACAAATAAAATGAATATGGTGCTAATTTCTTTCTTAGTCTTTTGAAATAGGTTTAAAGTAACCCGAAAGTCTTACTTGTTCATACTCAGTAAAACAAAACAAAACAAAAACTCCTGGAAAATGAATAATAAAGTTAAATTTATTTATTTTATCATCAGTGGTAAACTTAATTTTGTTTAAATTTTAGTGTAATTTATTTCTCTACTAAGTATTTATCATACATATATATGTGCATGCTTATGTACTTAACATACTTATATATATATATATATATACATAAAACATTTCTTTAAGCCATATATCCAAGTAATTTTGTTTTTTATTTTGAGATAAATGTTTATTGAATTTTCCATGATACAGTCCATTATTTTATTTTATTTTAATTTTCTTGCTGAGGTAATTGGGGTTAAGTGACTTGCCCAGGGTCACACAACTAGGAAGTGTTAAGTGTCTGAGGTTACATTTGAACTCAGGTCCTTCTGACTTCAGGGCTGGTGTTCTATCCACTGCGCCAACTAGCTGTCCCAGGTCCATTATTTTATTGTGAAACATATTAAAGACATGAAAGCTTAATTCATTTTTTAAAATCAGTGAGTAAATTTTCTGGAAAAATGGAAATAACAAATGAGAAACAAAATATCAATTTAAAGACATTCATATGTTTATATATATATATATATATATATATATATATATATATATATATATATATATATATATATATATATTTCTATGTATGTGTGTGTGTGTATGTGTTGTGGGTGGGTGGTTATTTGTTCTATTTGTATAAAAGTGAACAGAATACTGTACATGTGACTTTTAAAAACAAATTTGTCAACAGCAGGTACCTATATTTTCAGGGGACAGGTAGGTGGTACAGTGAATATAATGCTAAGCCTGGAGTTAGGAAGACCTGACTTCAAATCCAGCCTCACAGATTTACTAGCTATGTGACTCTGGGCAAGTCACTTAACCTTGTTTGCCTTGGTTTTCTCATAGGTAAAATGATCTAGAGAAACAAATGGCAATCTATTCCAGAATCTCTGCCAAGAAAACCTCAAATTGGGCCACAGAGAATCAGACATGGCTGAAAATAACTAAACAGCAACCCGACATTTTTGGGGAAGGAATAGATATCAAGAAAATGACAGAGATAGTCAGGCAGGCACCAAGGTCAAAGTTCCCTTCTGGTTCTAGTTCTATGACTCTGTGGTCTCTCAGATGGTGAAGCTGAGTTTGTTTAGAGTCAAGTATTTAAAATGATTAGGCTAAAGGCAGAGCATGGTCATATTTGAGGAAGAAAGAATGTCAGTTGATTAAGTCACAAGTCAATAAGCATTTATTTAGTTTTTAATATATGCCAGGTACTGTACTAAGCAGTGAGGATACAAAGAAAGGGGAAAAGAAGTTTCTACTTTCAAGAAACTCATAGTCTAATGAGATGGCATTAAAAAATCTTTATCTGAGTAAGATATATACAGGATAAATTGTAAGTAATTCTTAGAGAGAAGGCATTAGCCATTAAAGGGAAATCCTTCTTGCACTAAGTAAGCTTTTAACTTGAAGAAAGCCAGAGGGAAAAAAAAAAGGTGGAAACAAAAAGTGAAAGAATTCCAAGCATAGGAGCATTCAATGAAAATTCAATGAAATTCGAAAGGAGAATTTAAGGAGTTGAGAAAGAATATCTTGTATAAGCAAGGAGATGAGTGTCACTTTAGATTCTGTATAGATATAAGAAGACTGGAAAAGTAGAAGGAGACCAGGCTTGAAGGACTTTAAAAGACAAACAGAAGGTTACATATTTGATCCTGGAGGTGACAGGGAGTCACTACAGCATATTGAATAAAGTGAGAGGAGGAGTGTGACTTTCTGAAACCTGTGATTTAAGAAGAATAATTTGACTGGTTAATGGAGGATGAGTAAGATGAGGGAGAGACTTATGGTGGGGAGATCAACCAAATGATTATTGCAACAGTCCAGGCAGAACATAATGACGGGTTGTGTAAGGATGTCTGAAGTATCAGAGGAGAGAAGAGAAAATGTATGAGAGATGCTATGATAGTCTAATCAGCAAGACCTGATAACAGGTGGATGTGGGGTGGGGGTGAGGGTAAAAAAGAGTGAGGGGATAAGAATTATAGCCAAGTTTTAAGCTGCAGTAATTGGGAGGATCATGGCAACTGTAATAGGGAAGTTATGAAGAGAAGAGGGAGGGAATATAATGAGTTTTGTTTTAGACATGTTGATTTTAAGAAGGTGATGGGGCATCCAGTTTGAGATGTCAAATAGACAGTTGAAGAGAGGCAGGAGATATATTAGGACTGATAATAGATCTGAAAACTATTGGCAGAGCAATGATAATTGAATCTATAGAACCTGATGAGATCACCAAATGAAACTGTAAAGGGAGAAACAGAAAGGAAAGGCTCAGGATAGAGCCCTAATGAAAATCATGCTATAATTTTACTTTGTATGGAATAAAAATAATAAAATAATAAAAATTCATGTCCTTTTCAGTCTTATACCTTATATTGAAATATATATGTATATATACACATTTACATGTATGTATACATATATACATAATATATGCACACACATACACAGATCAAAGACCCCAGATAGATGTAAATTCACCCTCTCACCATTTGTCTCAATATAGAAAAAAGGACTGAATCCTGAAACTTGGGTATTACCTCTGTTGTTTAGTTTTTGGTTTTTTTTTAAGTCAATGTGAAATGGTTGGTTTCTTCAGTTCTAAGAAATGTGTAAGATTCATTCTATTCTATTACATCTTAATGACTGAGGGAGAATATTGAATCATCTTTTGATTAAGAAATCCTGAAAGTAGATGCTAATTAGAATAATAAAAATTAACCAACCTGACCAACTTGAGCCCCTCAACCAAGACTCTAACTGATTATTGTGCTTTACAAGGATGTGCCTACAATTTGTTTTTTATTGTTTAATGACATTCTTTTCTTTGGGTTTTAACAATTACATGCCCAGATTAAAGACAAGTGAAGTAATATTTCAAGAAACACAATTAATATATTAATTTGAGCTTAGCTAAAATTAGGAAGCATCAAAAAGCCTTAAAAAGAGAGTTTTTCTGAAAATTCCTAGTTCTTCTAGAATATATTTATTTATATTTAAATAGGCAAGCAAACACTGGTTGTTTCTTCTTGTTTCTGAGAAGTCTACCATCAGAAAAGCATCTTGGCATCATTGTAACTACAATTGATTAGACACCTATTTGTTGCATGAACTTATTCCAGATATTAATAGTATATTTAGTAAGGGAAAGAATATACCATTATCATATTAATCAAATATTATGCAATAGCTGCTCATATACAACTACATATCAGGAAATACAATGTATTCTTTGGTTTTCCTTCTTGGTTTAAAATTCTTCTGATTTTTGCATTCTCGATAAATTCAAGGTGGTATTATTATTTAAACATATTCCTTAATGGTGCAGGTTACATGTGGTATGTAGTTCACAAATTATGAATTCATTCACCCCTCAATGAATTAATATGCTAATCAAAAAATTGAATCTCTCTCTCTCTCTCTCTACACACACACACACACACACATATATATGTATTTATGTATGTATAAATGTGGATATATATATGTATATGCACATATATATGTATATGTATATATGGGGTAGATTTTCCATTGTTCATGGCCTGAACAATGTTTTAAGCTAGCAAAACAGCAAATATGGCAAAGAATTTTTTGGCTTAAATTGAATCCAATGATTTCAAAAGAACCAATCTTTTTATTTTCTGCTTTTCTTTCCCTACTTTTCAGCTGTTAGCTTTGAGACATCCATAATGCAGAAGAAAGTATTAAATGGTCAAATAAATGCTGATGAAACCTTGCTCTGAATGATTTCTGGTTTTGTGTGTGTGTGTGTGTGTGTGTGTGTGTGTGTGTGTGTGTGTGTGTATGTTGATGAAGTCTCTCATCAAATATGTATATGTATATATATATATATACATATATAGAAACATATATATGCATATGTGTATATATATATATATGTTGTTCTTGTATCACTTATATTACCCTTGAAGGAATGCTTTTCTTCCCAGAGTCATCCCTTCTAATGAAGAAGAAAGAAAAATTAATTAAAACTAATAAATGTATAGAAAAAGTCCAATGTTATAGGTAGTATTTTCTATACTTTTCCTCAACTCTTCAAATAAGCAGAGAGACTTTTTGTCTTTTCATATTTATTCTTTGTTGTCAAGCTTGACAACAATAATTATCAAAATTCTGTTTCAATTTTTTTCTTGGTATTATTGTATCTATCTGCATCACTATAATTCTGCATATTGTTTAGCTACTTCAGCTTATTTCACTTTTACCAATTAGTTTGTCTTTCCAAATGCCTCTATGTTCATTATATTCAACATTAATTAAATATAGTTATAATTGATCACATTCATGTATCAAAATTCAATTAGTTTTTCCTCCATCAATGGGGTCACTTTCTAGTTTTTCAAAGCCACAAAAATGGGAGGATACTTTGGTCATTCTTTTTGTCATTGACCTCCTTGGCTAGCAGTAGAATCTCTGGGTCTAATGGTATGTATATTATTTTGTAATTGGCTTTTTAAAAAGTGAAAGATTTACACTCCACTCATTCTAGTTGACATCAAGATACTTCAAGTAACAAAGAATCTGCCTTTTATAGTTTTGCCTGTATTGTATCTGTATCCAACATACATCCTCAGGAAAGAATGACTTGCAATATTCTATCCATTAAAGAAGTTGCATTTCAGTCTTAGGTTCTCCTTCCCCTCTATGGGAGTGCATAGTATTTTTGATGAAAAGAAGGGACATAATTACAGCTTCATTCATTTGTACTTTGGTGGTCAATGGTTTTCAGTGAGCAGGCTGTGCAAAATTCCTAGACATACAACTCACCTGCTAAAATCCTAAGTGACAGCAGAGTCATTTTGATGTCACATTCTTTATATATATATATATATATATATATATATATATATATATATATATATATGTTTTTTTTTTACCTGATCACACTTAGTGATGGCTATGTCAAGAAATGGCCTCTGAAATGAACAGGAGGAAACCAATGGGAGTAGAAACTACCAAGTGGGCATCATGCTTTGTGGCAGGGAGCTCAGGACCCCTGATTTGAATAATGAAAATATATAGCAAATACTAGGTAAAGCATCTAATCATTCCAGATAAATAAGAGGAGAAGCAGAATAAAGAAGCAACAAAAGAAAGATCACATGAGGAACAAACACCAAAAAATGTCAAGGTCACCACATTCATCTATTAATGAAGTTTAATGCTTTTGTCCTAATTAGCCATTATGCCCACCTGGGGAACTGTAAGCTAAGCCTTTCTTTTTGTTGGCTTTCTGCACATCCCTGCCAGCTCATACCCATACCCAGGCTACAAAATACCATGGGAGGGGACAGATATTCTTTGTCCTTGAATCAATAACCATAATCCTCTCCTCTCATGACAATGGACTTGATCAGTGAGGCTAAGCATTTTGACTTTACTCCCCAGGTTCTGTTTCTGAAATCCCCTTTCTATTTGTTCTTGTAAGCAGGGCTATCTCCTCCAGCTACTTGTGAAATCTTAGCATCAAACTATCTTTATTTCTAATATGGCAATGATAAAGAAGGATCTTGAGTTAAACACAAATCCTTAAAAATAAATCTTTAAAAAAAAAAAGAAAAATCAGATCCCTACTGTTAGGACTGTTAGCATTTAAAAAGTAAAGAAAGATCAATCTTTATAGGATAATTTTTCTTTTTTTTCCTCCATGTTATCTTTTGAATGATAGAGTTTAGAGTATGAATTCATGCAAACTCTGAGAGTGAGAAAATATGAATAAATGGAGCATTAATATGGGGAGCCAGAGGCTCTTCTCAACTTTTCTAACCCATAATCTTAAGGATAACTTCATGATAAGGAGATGTTAAAATCCATCCACAAACAACTCTCTACTGATGATGGGGAAGAGAAAGGAATTTTCCAAACTTGAGCTCAACCTAAAACAAGGGAATCTCTCAGGATCCTAAAGAATTGATACAGATAAAGATTTCTCTCTTCTCATCAGATAGATGAGGGAATCATGAAGATCTGTATCTGAATCTTGCCTTAGATACCTAATGGCTGTGTGACCCTTGGTGAATCATTCAACTCTGCTTCAATTTCCTCCTTTTAAAACAAGGGGGAATAATAGCTCCTTTTTACCCAGAGTTATTGTGTAGATAAATAAGATATCTGTAAAGTGCTTTAGAAACCTTAAAACACTACATGAGTGCTAGTTATAATAATAATAATTATGATGGCTATAGTTATTTTGAAATAATTAGTAAAATGTTAAAATAAATAAAAATGAGGACATTTTGATATTCTTGATTGATAACCTGAAACTTGTACAATTTTTTGTTTCTTTGTTTTAATTTCCTTTCTAGCTCTCATCTCCTATGAAACATACTGAAAATTCAAGTTTTCCTCAATAATAGTGAAAGTTCTTATTTTCACTCCTCATCCTGTCCTTTTCTTCCTCCTCTTCCTCCTCCAACTACTACTACTGCTGCTGCTACTACTTCTACTATTACTATTGGTAGTGGTGGTGGTGGTGGCAATGGTAGCAATGTGGAATAGTAATAACAGTTAATATTTATATAGTGCTTATTATATGGAGTGTAGTGGATAGTGTGCTGAATCTAGAGTCATGAAGTACATCTGGTCACACACTTATTAGTGGTATGACTCTGGGGAAGTTATTTAATGCTGCTTATCTCAGTTTCCTCATCTATAAAACTAGCTGGAGAAGCAAATGAGAAACCACTCTAGTAACTTTGCCAAGAAAATCTCAAAAGGAGCTATAATGAGTCAAATATGAGTGAAACAACTAAACAACAAACATTGTTCTACATACTCTTAAAATTATTATATTTTTTGATCCTCACAATAATCCTGGTCTGTCAGTTCACTATTAAAGCCATTTAATAGATGAGGAAACTGAGGAAAACAGAAGTTAAGTCACTTGCTTAAAAGACACATAGCTAAAAAAGTATCCCAGAGATGTTTTGAAATCAGATCTTCTTGAGTCTAGGCTAGGGACTTTACCACCTATGTAATCCAGATGTGCATTCAATCATAAACCACATAATCTATTGAATAAAAATATACCAACCTATTACCTTATACCTTCCTTTACATTTTATAGGAGATTTCAGTGGATAGAATCTTTGTGTCAATTACTTATAAAATAAATAAAATTGCCTCCATATGAATCAAATAATTGCTTTTACATAAAGCCAGAGACACCTCTAGGATTTTTTATCCTAAAAAATTTGTGACCTTTCATTTAAAATTGCTTATCATATGTATCACCTCTTGGTACATATGGACAATGATCATTGTAACTTAGATGAATATAACATTCTTTACTTTTATTAGTATTTAAGCTTAATTAGATAGCTGTCAGAAAGACACAAAAAATTAAGCTACTTCAATATTTAGAGTCTATTGACCAAATTTCACACTCTATATCATTGCTAGGGAAGGAAAAACAAACAGGAATTATAGACAAAAATTTCTTGTACCCTAAAAATATGTAACCTTATTCATCTCTCCACTATTTTCATTGGAATGAAGATATACTGAAAAGATCAAATAAAAAGGCTTTTACCTAAAATGTACTTATTTAAAAGGGCAATTTCATGCAGAAAGGGGAAATGAAATTTCCTGAAAGGGATTTAATCTGAACTGATATGCACAATATATAGCAGGAAATTACAATCTTCTGTTATCTGATGGACCTATATACCTTGAGGGTAAGAGAAGGGGAAAAAAAATGATAGTACTCTCTAGGTTCTGTTATATGCAAAGGTTCTTGCCTACATGTTTAAAATAAAACAATCAGATTGCTTACTCTAAAGTAGTTTCAAATATACATACATATACACAGATATTTTTAATATATCTTGAATTTTTAATATCATACTCTGGGACATGTATTCAGGAAAGCACAGAATATTTTTAAGTGTTCATTACTTTCCACAATGAGTATTCATCAGGAAAATCCTGTGTAAATCAAAATTTGGTAGACCCAGATATATTTAAAATACATATGAGACCTTGCTATTTAAGATCCCTTATGCTGAAGACCTTTTATAAAGGTATGTTGATGCTTATTAGGGAAGGGATAGAGATAAGGATAGGTTACTCTGGTAGAGGAAACTTCTGTATGAAGAAAATTATGCAGATTGACATTCTCTGGTTTTTAATTTTATAAGGTTATATAGGGCACCAAAAAAGTTATGTGATTTGCCCAGTCACACAGGCAATATGCATCTTGAACACAGGGATTCCTGGTGGTTCTATTATGTCACATTGCCTTTGGTATTTTTATATTAATTTTGCTTTAAGTAAGGTACAGTTACACAAACACCAGTATATGAAGGAATTGGACATTTCGGATTTATATGCTTTCATACATTTATTCAATAATACAATTTGAGAAATATTTGTTGCTTGGTCTGTCACTTTCACCACCCCCCCAAGAAAGATTCTAGGCAGATCATCTAGCAAGAATAATAAATAACCTATATATTATTTGACGAATGAATTGACTTAAAAATAATATCACATTAACCTAAAAATCTGATTATTTGGACAGACAGAAATGATGAATCTGAACTTCTAGCTCCTCATAAAGATTTAAATAGGAAGGACTATGAATATGTCTCTTATGATCTAGGTTTTGTAGGAAAATTCCTCCCACTAATTATGTACAATTAATACTTTCCTCACATAATTCCACTTAAAATTTCACTTGATCTTTAGAACAATCCTGTAAGGTAAGATAGATTTTTGCACCATTTTTACATGGAAAAGAGTCAGAAAAGTGCAATGACTTCCCTGAGATTACTACCTCCATAGAAGTAGGATTAAAAGTCAGGTTTCCCAATGTCTGATCTAATACTCTGTCAATTTCTTCACCCTGTCTCTAATGTACATTTCTTCAGTTTACTTTTTCAAAGAAGAATTCCCTGATAGCCATTTAATTATTTTATTTATTTACTTATTAGGATGTAGGATTGGGTGTTGGCCACCCTTTCCTATTTCAGGTGAATAAATGGGTAAAGACAGTCAAATCAATGATATACCCAATGAACACTCAGGTAATAAAACAAATCCAATCAGTGTTTTCTCTTAGTTGCCTCAGGTAAATCACTTCTAAACTAACCCTGGAAGCAGATGAGTGGGATGTGTAAAATAGACTTCCTTTTAAAAAAAAAAAAAAAAAAAAAAAAAAAAAGCATGATCATTTGAAATTGCTCAAATCTTCCTTTTTAACTGCATGAAATAGTCCTCTGGTGCTAAAACTCAATTTTGATTTTACTTTGGGAAAGCATACATAGCTTTCATCAGATTTCTTTCTAAGCACACTTCAGGAAAATACAGCTTAATATTAGGATCCATACATATTGTACACTACTTCCAATGGAGCCTTTAAACATGTTTTTCTGATTTGCTTTAAATGTGACCGGAGGGCATAATGTAGCTTTTACAGAGCTGAGCCATTCAGGGCTCATAGCAACATGGAGTGTTACAGTGATCATTACTTTCTTTGGCAATTTATGGATTCACTCTGAATTCCTGTCCCTTATGGTGGAAACCTTGAAAGCGAACAAGTTCCTTAAGAATAAATTGCAGGGAAATGATCACATGTATAGATCCTTCTGCGATTTCGGAAGTTATTTGCTTATCTGAATGACATTTGTCAAGAATGAAAAGCCACTAAGAGCCAGCTCAGGCTCTTGCTGACCATGTTGCTACTACTGCTGCTCTGTTGCTATGAGAAGCATTTGTGAACAATTTGGGACACTAGATGGAAAATTTTCACTGCTAGCAGAGTTCAGAGAATCACCAACTGCTTGCTGTCAGGCAGAGTAGGCAGTGCTGAGAAGGAATGCTGAAACACTGGGGAAGGAAAATGCCATATGCAGCTGTTCCTAAAACCAGTTCTCAGACAAAAGGGAAAGAAAAAAGAGAAGGAAGGAAAAGTGCTGCTCAGTGAGGGACTCCCCAGGGACCCCCAATCCCCATTGGACAACTGAAGCTTGAGACACAGAAACTTCTATATCTGAAATTAACCAAATCAAAGAGTTTGGAAAAGACCATTTAGTTAAACTCTATTTTTAAAGTGAGAAACTAGTTAGGCAAAAGGATTAGATGAACTGCCCAAAGTCATGATAGTTACTGCTGTCACCTGTAAAATGGAATGCTTGCATCACCCCTCTCAGAAGCCTGTGGGAAGTATCAAATTTGAATGAGTGAGGAGAGTGCTTTATAAATCTCCTTTTGGATTCTATAATCCAAGTTCCTAAAGAGACAAATTTTCAAGAAAATTCAAAAGAGTGATTATATACATATGTGTGTAGGTGTACACACACATATACATACCAAAAAAATATATATATATATACATATATATGTATATATATATACATATATATAAATCTATTTTAGTCTTGGAAGTTGATTTGCATAACTGATTTATAGGAATAATAAATGAGTTATTTCTTAAAGCTCCCTATTTGTTTCAGGGATATGGAGCAAAAGGCAATGTAAAAGGCCCTCCCTAAATATCAAAGCAACTTTACTTGAGCCTCTGTGCAAGACTTCCTCCCTATCCAAGCTGATATAACTTAGATCTCTGTTTTCATACAATTTCATTTCAGAAGAAGGCAGCAAGCATTGTTTTGGCCAGAAGGCATTCATCAAGATCTTTTATTTCTCTTCTCCCTTTTACAGAGGAGCCACTTTATCTGGAGTATACTGGGATGGATTTGTGCTTCCCCCCCCCCCCCTCCTTACTCCCCTACCCTTGGTTGGTTTGTTTTAAGACAGATACTTCATTTGAGTGAAAGGGAAGGTGACTGGAGCATAAAACACATGACCTACTGGACTGCCAACTAAATATATAGGGCTCAGGATTTTTGTTCAGTGGCCACATATAATGCTCAATATAGCTGAAAAAAACTACATGAAACACAGGATAAAATGAAAAGCGTTGTGAGAATGGAGAAAAAAATAGGAACAGGGATTAGAGAAAGCTAAGGGAAATGCATTAGTAAAGCCTGTCAGTACCTGAATATAATAACTGAAGGAAAGGGCTCTAAAGTGAGAATCAGAAGTCTGAATTTAAATCATGCTGTAGCTTGATGACAGAAATTTTTCTTGATGGGAAAGGGAAATGACACAGTGGGTCAAAAATCTATGGGTTTCCTAACCCACTTTTCTCTAACAGTGAATCCACAAAAGAAAATGACCTAAAAGATGGGGGATCTAAGCTTTAATTAATCAGTCAACTTAAAAATCTTTATTGAGAGGTGTTTCATGCCAAATACAATAGATTTGTGATGGAAAGTGCCATCTGCATCTAGAGAGAGGACTATGGGAACTAAATATGGATCACAACATAGTACTTTCACCTTTATTGTTGTTCCTGTTTGCTTTTTTTTCTTTCTCATTTTTCCCCTTTTGATCTGATTTTTCTTGTGCAATATGATAAATGTGGAAATATATTTAAAAGAATTGCATATAGTTAACCTATATTGGATTGCTTCCTGTCTAGGGATGAAAGAAAAGTAGAGGGAGGGAGAAAAATTTTAAATACAAGGTTTTGCAAGGGTGAATCTTGAAAACTATCTTTCCATTTATTTTGAAAAATAAATAGCTGTTAGTGTAAAAAAATATTTTTTTGCATAATAGGTACAATACTAGGCAAGTTTTATGAGGATGTGACAATAAGCCCCTGCCTTAAGGGTTTTACTGTTTTATATTGAGGGAGGGCGATGCATAAATAATAATAATACAAAACCTCTAAGATAGACCTAAATATCTATCAATGTTATTAAAATTGATGAATGAAGAAATCATTTTAGACTTGGGTGACAAGGCTTTGTATGAGGAAACTTGGGCTTTGAAATATGAGTATTATTTATTTTGTTGAAAAATGGGGGAAGAGTACTCTAAGAGAAGAAAATATTATGAGCAAAGGTAAGACAGGTAGGATAAGTTGTATTCAGAAGAGAAGAAACCAATGTTTGTGCTAGTTTGGCCCTAGCAGAAGCTATGAATGGGGAAGTGGTGAGAAATAAAGCTGGAAATGTAGGTTGACACCATCTAATAGAGGGCTTTGCATTTTGAATGTTAGACTGTGAAGTGTGAACTCTGTAGTCAATGGGGATGAAATAAGTTTTTCAGAAGATCAACATGATAGTGGTAGGTTAATGGATTGAAGGCAGAGAGACAAGTTAGGTAGGCTACAAGAACTCTCTCCTCTCACTTTCGTCTTAACCACTTACAGTCTGGCTTCCAATCTTTTCATTCCATTGAAACTGCTCTCTCCAAAGTTATTCATAATCTGTTAGTTGCCAAATCCAGTGGCCTTTTCTCTATCCTCATTTTCCTTGACTTCTGCAGCCTTGGGCATTTTTATCATCTCTCCTTCTTGATACTCTCTTCTCTCTAGGTTTTCAGGATACCACTCTCTCCCAGTTTTCCTTCTACCTATCTGAACACTCCTCCTCTGTCTCCTCTGCTAGACCTTTCTCCAGATCAAACCTCCTAGCCAAAGGTTCCTCAAAGAGGTGCTGGGTCCTCTTCTTTTCTCTCTATATTACATCACTTGGTGATCTCATCTGCTCACATGGATTTAATTAACATATTCATGATGATGATTCTCAAATCTACCTAACCTGTCCTGCTCCAAACTATGCTGATCTCCAGTCATATCTCCAATTGCCTTTCAAACATCCTGAATTGTATGTTCAGTAGCCATACAAGATCCAAAATGGAATTCATTATCTTTCCCTCTAAATCTTCTCTCCTTTCTTATATTCCTATTACTATTTTGGGTACTCTCATCCTTCTATATCTTCTGGTTCAAAACCTAGGAGTCATCCGAAATTCCTCACTATCTCTTCCCTTCTCCCCCCTCACCCCATATCCAATCTGTTGCCAAGAACTGTGGATTTCATCTTTGTAGCATCTCCTAAATACTGTCCCTTCCTTCTTCTGATACTGCTACTACTCTAGTACAGGTTCTTACCATCTTGCACCTCAATTACTGCAATAACTGGTTAGTAATCCTGCCTGCTTCAAATCTCTCTTTAGTCCAGTCATTCCATTCAATTCCATTCTAATGAATCCATTCAGCCATCATGCTATGCTTCCTCCCCCACATAATACACTCCTGTGGCTTCCTATGGCCTTCAAGAACAAATATAAAATGCTCTGCTTGGCACTTAAAGTCCTTCATAATTTAGCTCTCTCCTATTTCCCCTGTCTTCTTATAACTCCTGAACATGTACTCTTTAAATCACTGATGTTGGCCTCCAGTCTGTTCTACAGCAAAACACCCCATCACTGCACCCTAGACATTTTCTCTGGCTATCTCTCATGTCTGCCATGCTTTTTTTAACCATGACCTCTCTTTCTTCCTTTGTGTACCAACTATAATTCCTCCTCCTCCAGAAAACCTTCCCCAATACTTAAGTGCCTTCCTTCTTCTTCTTCTTTTTTTTTTTAATGAGGCTGGGGTTAAGTGACTTGCCCAGGGTCACACAGCACACATAAGTGTCTGAGATCACATTTGAACTCAGGGCCTCCTGAATTCAGGGCTGGTGCTCTATCCACTGCGCCACCTAGCTGCCCCGGCCTTCCTTCTTTTAATTATGTTTAATTCATCCTGTATATAGCTTATTTTGTATAGATTTGTTTATATGTTGTCCCTATCTCTTCCCTCCCCCATTAGATTGTAAGCTTCTTAAGAGCAAAAACTTTTTCCCTCTTTTTTTTTTTTTTTTTTTTTTTTAATTCCTTGTGTTTAGCACAGTGCCTAGCATGTGATGGATACAAAAGCCACAGTGATATAGGAGTTTAGGATTTCAGGCCAAAGATGTTGCTAAAAACCAAAATGGGAATCCCTGAAAAGTCAATGGTCCAAGAACCTAAGCCAAGGAGATTTTGGATCTGGCAAGTTCTGGAATTAGTGCCTTGTAAGAACTGAATTAAGCTGCAAAGATTTCCCCTTTCCTTCCTCAGAGACCTAGTTGGTATTGGGAGAATTAAGATTATATGCTTGGTCTTAATATATTTCTGAGGTAAATGTTCCTTTGTAAAAAGCTAATTTGACATTAAATGCTTAAATGAAACTTGGTTAGTTGGATCCTTAAAAATGTATGTACAAATGTACATGACACAGCCTATAGGACCACCAGAAAACCCTAGAAATGGGACAGAAATTTGCCAGATGCCTTCCATGCAAAAGAATCCAGAGCACACACTGTTACATTATATCTGTATTTCTATGGCAAATCAATCAGTAGACTATGAGCTACCTGAGGGTTGTCATTTTTCCCTTTCTTGCCTTGTTTATCTAGGGCCTAGCACAATGGCTTTTTTAAAAGTTGGTTGAATGGAATTGAGTTAAACTGACTTGAATAAGGTCTAATTGTAATGTATATTAGAATGAAAAGTTAAGTAGATTCTAAGGCATCTGGAAGGAAGCATAAAGCTTAGGGATACTACGAGGAGGGAGGCAGGAAAGAAGAAGTTAAAGACAATTTTTGTGTTTTGAGTTCAGGTGACTGGAAAAACAATGATGATGCTGACTAAAAAGAACAGTCTTTCAGAAGTTTTAAATTATGAATCTGCCATTCACTTACATGAAAATATGAGATCCTTCCAAAGCCATTCATTGATGCATTGGTCCATTCATCTAAAAACTTCTGGAACCTGTATTTCTTTTTCTCTAGTTTGTATTATTTTGTGTGTGTGTGTGTGTGTGTGTGTGTGTGTGTGTGTGTGTGTACTTGTATGTATGTGTGTGTTGATGCCTGTGTTATGTCTGGTACTGCATAAAAGAGAATTTCTCTTTTTAATCCTCCCCCCCACATACACATATGCTCCCCCACACCCAAGAAACTCTCTATCTTACAGCACATTGCCTAATTATAGTGTTCTGGGATTTGGTGAACCATTCTCCACTCAATCTTTCCAAAACCATTATAACACATAAAACTTTGATTGTATCTCTACCTAGTGTGAAGATAAATGAGATAATAGCTACTTCTTTTAAAACTATTTTGTTGATGAGCGGCAGCAAATTCTTTAACCAGGTTGGCTTTGTCTTGGAATATGTGTTTGGAATTCTTCTTCCTTCTCTCATGGACTAATTTTAACATTACTCAGAGCAAAGTAGAGGGGAAAATATGCCAGAGAGAAAAAAATTGCAATGAGATCTAAAGTTTTATTGGATTTTTATAGCTTAATATTAGTAAATTATTAGCTATAATATATTTAATATATGCATTAATAAAATACTTAATTATTACAATATCTTTAAGCTTTTAATAATATAAGTATATTTTGGGTTATCTGCTGCTTGATATAATATCTGTCACTGTTCCAACTCCACTAACCAGAAAGATCAGGATTACATTGAATGCCAATGTCAGAAGAAAAATTTTAAGCTTCCTAGAAGGAAGGCAAAGTATAAACATGAACTATTATCACAAAGTATGTTTTAAGTCTGAGAATAGATCCTTAAAAATATGGATTGGCAAAGAAAGATTTGATTCCACTGGAGTTAATATTTCTTTGCAGAAAAGAAATGACGCTCCCTCAGATTCTGTAATTGAGTCGTCCTTTTTGGCCCAAAGAACTCAAAAATCCTCGTGGCAAATACACTCATGTGTTTCAGTAATGTTACTTCTTTTTATCATTTATTTGCCAGCAACAGAGTCAGAATTTGCCAGGAGCAAGAAAGATCCTGATCAATATACCTGCCAGTTAGATCATCAAAACAGCTGCTGAATATGGCCATTAGCATATGACAGATACTGGAGGTGGCTAGTAGTCCTTTGCCACTTTAATGACAGTCAGTATTCAGATAGCATTTTACTTTTTGTGATCTCACTAAAGGAAACATTTTGGGGGCCTAATTTTGCCTAAAGTTTATATGTGTAGAGCACAGAGAGTGGTTGACTTTGTAGTTGTCACATAGATGTCATGATCCTCTTGGAGAATAAAGAATAACAAGAATAAAAAGGACTCTGGTAATAGAATCTTGAAATACAACAGAGTTCATGAGCTCACAGGTTTCTGCTATGGTCAATAATCAATCAGTCAACAAGAATTTGTTATATGAGTCCTGCCCTGAGACAGATCTACTCTATACCAAAAGAAAATCTAATTAACCTATTAATTTTCTCAATCCTGAAAAGACTAGCTGTTTCTCCATCTTTTTGAAAGTGTTTGCTGTGTTCTAGAATGAGGCTTCTTAAACTTTATCCATCCATGACCCTATTCACCTGAGAAACTTTTAAGTGAACCCGAGTATGTAGGTATATAAAATAGGAATACAAACCAAACATTTACCAATAATAAAACATAATTTTATGACTCCCATATTCAATCATAAGACCCCATATGAGACATGAATCATAGTTAAAGAAGCTGGGGTTTAGGGGGTCTCCTCTAGTTTTTAACTCATTCCTGAGGTGAGCTTAACCTTTTTGGAGATGGGATATGATGTCCAAATACAGTGGGGGCAATGGCTGCAATATAAATTGTATTCTTTGCTGTTTAGGTATGCATACTATAGATAGAAGCTCTTTTATATGTACATAATCATGTAAGACTTAAGGAAAAACTCTGAAGTAGTTGCCTTGTGCAGAGTAGTGGTCTCTAAGTGGAAACAGGAACCCCAAAGTAGCCTCTCTCAAAAAAAAAAAAAAAAAAAAAAAATATATATATATATATATATATATATATATATATATATATATGTAATCAATATAAAGATAAGAAGAAAAGCTGTAATCTAATCAATTATGGGGCTTGTCTCCAATAAAACCACATCTGCCCCTTTCATTCAAACTTTTTCTACTCTGACCCTTGTCTCTACTATGGAAGTTCTCAAACTCTTCTTTTCTTACCAAATTATCATCATTCTTACTTCTTGATAATTGCCCCTTTTGGTGATTATAAGCCAGCAATAAACTAATGGCTACATAGATACTTACAGCAGGAACATCACTGATATTGGTGGGAAAGTTATCCCATAACCCAGCATCCTTACCCTTCTTGATCTCCAGATTACCACATGACTTTAGCTGGTTTAGAGTAAGAAACCCCTTCTTACTGAGAGGAAGACAGAGGAGGACACAAGATATGTATGTATGCATGAACTGCATTGTGCATTGATGATATTATATATCTTTTTCCTCTTCCATACTATTATATTTCTGTCAAGGGCATCCTTCAAGTCACCCAATATCTTGGAATCATCTTTGAATTCTTACCTTCCCTCATCCTATATCAGCCTCCACAATATGTCTTTGGAATCATCCTTTTTTCTATTCCTGTGTGTCACTGATCAAATCTAGGCTTTCAACACTTCTCACCCAGACTTTTTCAATAACTTTCTAATTGGCCTCTTTGCTTTAAGTCTTATCCTATTCCAATCTATCTTCCCTATAACTGCCAAAATGATTGTCACAAAGTATAGGTCTGGCCATGACATTCCCTCATTCAATAAAAATCTAGTAACTCTCTATTGACTTTAGGATCAAATAGAATTTCATCTTTACCTCAGTCTTTTAAACTTTCTATTTTTGTGTAAGTTTTGCAATGTATACAATTAGTAGTATAGTAGTACATGCATATAACTTATAAATGAACATATACGTAAATATAGGGTGTGTGTGCTCAATTTTTGATCAAGAGGGACTCAAAACACACACACACACACACACACACACACACACACACACACACACACACACACACATACAAAGGCAGTGACTAATCTGCCCTGCCCTTTTCTGGATCTTCTTGCTATGACTCATTAAAATATGGTGACAAAAGATATATTAACCATTGATGTCAAATAGCAAGAGAAAGAGAAATTCTTGGCCTTCAAGCAACTCTGGCCATTTTTCCTATCAACCTATACTGAAAGTGAGTCCTGAGAAGAGAAGAAAGAAGCAGGAATCTGCATTTGGGTACTAGTTGGTTAAAATCCTTCTAACATTACCATTTGTCAGAGTTGTAACAGTCTGTACTGTAACACTGCTAGGAGACTGAAATCTGCAATTAATTATCTCATTCATTTTAGAATTTAAGCAAATGCTCTTCCTTACATGGGTTTTTACCACGTATCATTTCTAACACTGATGTTTTAATTTAGTTAATATTTTTTCTCCATCCAACCTCAGATCACACAGTATTTAATCTAGAGATGAGCAAACATTTTAAATTCATACAAGATTCATCAAAATTTAAGATAATGATATTTAACTATTTTTTTTGGGGGGGAGAAGGTGAAGAGAGAACTTATTTTTTAAAAAATGACAGATACATATGCTCATGATATAAAACCGTTTTATAATATATTTATACTTTGCAGCTAAGCAACAGAGAATGACTAACACAGGAAGTGTGTACTTTTACAATTCTTCTGGCCAAATTATGGGGATTACAAAAGTCTCATTTTCCTTATGTGAATACCCTTAGCAAAAAAAAAAAAAAAAAAAAAAAAATAGTCCCTAGAGTTTACCCGATTTGTTTTGGATTCAGTTCTCTCCCACAGTTTCTTTTTCTTATTTTGTCTTTCCAGCAGGGCTTACAGAGTGGGGAGGATTGTAAATAGGAAAGAGAGGAATGGATTGCATGCTATTAAAAAAAGAATGTTTTTCAAGGACCCAAGGAGGAGGAGCATATAAAATGAGTAGTCAATCTTGGCTTCATTGTAGAGTGACATATTATATAAACTATGTCACATGGCTTTTTTTATGCTTACAGGCAATAGACTGGCATTGAAGTAAGGATTGTCGCTATAAAATAGCTATGATTACATTGCAACTCAGGCTCCAATAATCCACTATAAATACTGTTTGTATTACTGTAATTCTACAGCATCCTCCAGTTGGACTTTGTTTTTCTTGAATCTATGGCATTTAATAGTCACAATTTGTACTGCCCTTTGAAAAGCTTTTCCCAGCCTAGGCTAAACAATTGCCCTTCCATATCTAAGCCAGGAGACTTCCATTATTATACCCCATACAGAGATTTTTGAGAAAGCAGTCTTATAAAACTTCTGAACAGAAATTGCTATATCTTGAGTCTGAATTGGCTCCAGCTCAATAACCTTTCTATACTGATGTCAGACAGGCAAAGAAATAAATTTAATAGAGTATTAAATGAACAGTGGTAGGAAGAAACAAATGAGACTTTTCCAATGCATTAGTTTCCTCTTCAAACATTACAGTGTTTTGCTGTTGTTTTTTCAGGAAATGTAATTGTATGTTAAAATTCTATTACATAAATGTGAAGATAAATTGATTTCTTGGAACTTTTTGAGATATTCATTAAAAAATAAAAGTAGCAAACTGCACCAAGAGGATCACATTATTAAAGGTGCAATAATTAAATTATTCCAACCTGGGCAAGGGTAAACCTTTTCTTTCATCACCAGCTTATGTCTTTAAGTTTCTCTTATCCCCTTTCTCTTCTCTATTCCTCCTCCACATTAGATTTTCAGGGCCCAGGCTCTGTTCTAAAAGTCAGCTTGGGGCAATTTAAGGATGTTTTCAACTAAGCAATTCTTAGCTCAAAGAAACTCATAAATTTTCAAAAAATTTATCCCCATGACTCGTCATCCATTGACATCATGTAAAACTGATTCTAGATTCTTGTCATGATTAGGAGTATTTGAAATCTGAATTCCAGAAAATAATTTGGGATTAAAAATGAAACAAAGACTCTGCAACAAAAAGAAAATCCTCAAGGTTTATATTTTGTCATGTATAGTTCCTTTGTTCAAAATATTAAAATGATTATGACTATAGTTAAGTTTCTTATGGATATTTTGTTTTGCTTCTGTTTGGAATGAGTTGGTTTGCATATGTGTTACCACACATATGATAAGATAAATGAGTATTATTTTTCAGGAAATATATAACATCTAATGATGTCTTGATTGAAATAAGACAATGAAAGACTATGATAATAGTAGTGATTAATAAAAAAACTACTTGACTTAAAGCATTATTACATTATTTCATTTAGGTGTTATTTAATAAAATAATTATACATTACTTAATATGTTAAATATACTAATAAAACAATCTGGACCTAGTCCTGGGTAAGATATTTCTATAATGAAGGTTGGATTTAGTTTTTTATTATTCTCAACTCACTCTTTATTAATTGACTTTTTTATTGTTTCATTATTCCTATGCCTCACCATGGGGTGGGACTGAAAGATTTTTTTCTGATACCATATTATATTCAGATGAATAGCTTTTTTTGGCTGAATCAATATACCTACAGATGCTTTGTTCTAACTCTTTTTGTTTTCAACACTTCAAAGGCAGGGTTGGATCTCATCTCTTATGTATATCTATTCTCAGTACCTACTTTAGTGTTCTTCTAAGAAGGAGTTCAAGAAATGTTGGTTTAAAATGCCTTATATAAACTCTGGTCATCAGCCATGCGATGTTATCTCAATAGTGAATATAATTCATAAGGGAGTTTTGGCTGCAAAGTCAAAATGCCAAGCTCATTTAATTATGCATATAAATGTTAACCGTTATATTATGAAAGCTTCATAAGAACACACAAATCTTACTATCACCACTGAAAACTTAAGATACTGGCAAGTTTCCCAAAGAAAGCAATGAAACGATTTAGGAGAACACCAGAGAACTTAGGACTAATGATCTTAAGTCAAGCCATCTCCAAATAAATTCAAATTTCTAGTTACAAACTAGTTAAATGAATATCTGAGTATCTTTGGAAACTTTTTAAAAATCAATGCATATTAGAATTACAAATGTTTATTAAAACTATCTAGCACACATAAGAAGGCATGGAGGACAAATAATCATAAACAGAAAGCTTTCTACTTTGAACCTTATGATGTAACAGTCCCATTAATTGGGGAAAAAAAAAACCTCATTGACAACATACCTCTGAAACTCCTAATTGGAGGCCTAGAAGACCCCAGAGTGTGAGACTTGGAGAGTTATCTGTACAGACTGGTTAAACCTTAAACTTTCAATTCATTTTTTTAAAAAACATTCTCTTATGTTTATTGGCAACTCATGAGTCCAAGCACATATCTAGGCCAACTTCTCTTGGCTAAAGTACACTCACAGCCTGTTAATCAACAAAGTTTAAATATTTCTGACATTGCTGAAGAAAGTAGTAATGTTAAGTGCATTTGCCTTTCACATTCTTATAAAAATTAAGTTCTAATATTATCAGAGCTAATGCAATTGACTTCATAAATGTGTCACTTCTTCAGATCTCAAAAATATTTTATAGAGCTAAAGAGAATGAAGATATAGAGGCAGCTAGATGGTGCAGTGAATAGAGCACTGGCTCTGGAGTCAGGATTTCAAATTGGGCCTCAGACATTTGACAGTAGCTGTGTGACCTGGGCAAGTTTTTTTTTTTTTTTTTAATTTTGTTTTGGTTTTTTATTGGATCTCTGATAGGGAATTTTTTAAAATGGTGAATTTAAATGAATTGATCAGTTGTGGTAGATTTGTCCTAGAAACTAAAATATTGAGAGGTCTGGAAAAACTCAAAATTTTGAAAAACTTTTCATTAGCATTACTTTTTTTTTGGTAGATGGAAAGACATTTTTACTAATGGTAGACTAGAACGGAGAAAATTATCTATATTTAGATACATTGGTTCTTCATAATCTCCTTATAAACTTTAGACATTTTTTTAAATTTTGGTAGAGCTGAAGTTAATAAGTTTCAATAGCAACATATAAACTTCTCTTTCCTTCTTTGAAAAATGTCCACCAAACTTATTTCATAGGACTTCGGGGTAAGTCTTACAATAAATAAGTCAAACCACTTTTAATATCTAGCATTCATATAGACTTTAAAATTAGCAAAGCACTTTACAAATATTATGAAATGATATAACAACTCTGGGACGGAGGTACCATTATTCCCCTCAATTTACAAAGGAAGAAATTGTGGTTGAGACAGGTTAAGTTATCTGCCCAGAGTCACACAGCTAGTAATTATATGAGGCTAGTTTTAACTCAGATTTTCCGACTCCAAGTCCAGCACTTTACATAAATAGCTGTCCTAAATGTAAGCCATTATAATTTAATAACAAATTACTTTCCTTTATATAAATAAATTTTAAATTTTGTAAATGATATGAAAAAAGTTTGCTTTTTTCTATGGCAGATAATTTTGTTCATTATAAAATCTGAAACAAGCATACATTGAATAGTTATCTAATATAGTAATTCTGATTCTTTGCACTCGATGGTGATCTAAGTTTCTTGACTGCACAGACTCATCAGAATGTCATTTATGTTAATATTATGGGATATGTACATACCTATATTACACAAATAATTGTATATATACTCTCTCTCTATATATGTATATATATGTTCACGTGGAACATATACATATATGCAAATGTATGTGTTAATGTTCCAGGGAACAACCTGTGATGATCAAAAATCACTGCACAATTTTCCAAATATCATTCTTCCTGCCTACCTTCTTCCTCCTATTTAATTCTAGAACCATCCCACTGTTCATCCACATTTTCTATTGCATTAATTCCATGGATAATAGGGGATACCCAAATGTCCAAGAACTGAATGGATGATTTTGATATGACACATAGGAAGAACTCCAATTTGTTAAGTTGATCCATGGCAGAAGATCAATGGCAGAATGTGGAAGAAAAATGTTAAGAAAATATAGATGGATTATGATATGCACAAATGAAGAGAATATTCTAGTCAATGAGATCATATATCCACTAATGTATTAAAGTATGTTTTATGGTTATCCTAAGTTTTAATTTTCTTTTAATTATAATTTATTGATTGTTTTTATCATGTAGATTATTTCCATAGTTAAAAGTATAAATATACAGAAGAAATTTTTGAGGGACTTATATAATGAGGGACTATTTTTTAAAATCTCAGGATCCTCTTAAATACAGTTACACAAAGAAGAAGCTTAATATAACATGGTTAGTTTATAAGGTAAGTGTTAGTTCTGGCTGCCAACAGAAGAACAGTAAAAGATTTTGATTTATTTTAGGCACTCTGAATGGGACTACAACTTTTGAAGTGCCAATCCCTAAATTTCCTGACACAGAAAAGTCGTTAGAATATGGGAAGAGAGAGGAGATAAGAGCATGATTTTGAAAACATCACAATCCCCCCCTTTTCTTCCTCCTCCTATCTCATTCATGGATACAAATTAAATACCTCACTCCCCTGAAGTTGTTGCCAGAAGGAAGAAAATGAAAAATGAGCATAAAACCCTATACAAGGCAATCAAGCCCACAGAACATGTTAGACATGTGCCATTCTTCAAGGTCTGAAACTTCTACCTAAAGTCTCCTTATGAATCATCATGTATAAGCTGGGTTGATCAGATGAACTACATCTTAGAGTGAAAAAAAATTTGTTGATGCTACTGTTGAGATACTTGTAGTTAGTTACCTTTGAGAGATTGTAGACAACAGAAGAAGTGAGGCAAAACTGAAGGACAAAAGCAGATACAATTTTCAACAAAGCAGAAAGTGGACTTATAACTACAGAACAAAAATAAAGGGAGGCCTAAATGATTAGAGAGCTATTAATTGCTCTTTGTTAGATTATACATTCTACCCAAATTAGCTTATGTGTTTAATTATAGGCCAATCAAATTAATTTTATTGAAATAAGAAAAAAAATACTAACATGATTCATATCAAGAAAAATGAAAAACTATGAAGAGAAAATAAAATAAGAATCAATAGGATTTGGTACTATCCAATCTCAAACTACACTATAAACCAGTAATATAAAATATTGTAATTATTAAAAATGATTGTTGTTAGAATGTAATTAACAAGTAAGGCCTAGAAATGAATTCATTTGGCAATCTAGTATTTGTTAAATCAAAGAACATAAATTACTGAGGTAAGTACTATTTGACAAAAGCTACTAAAAAAGCTAGATAATAGTTTGGTAGAAGATAGGTTTAGATCAACATCTTACACTATGTACACTACCATAAAATCCAAAAAGATTAAAAAGAATTCACTATTAAAAATTTATAGAAAAAAATGGTTATTTTAACAACTTTAAATAGGGAAACAAAAAAAACTGCAAAAGAAAAAAAGCGACAATTTGATTCCATAAAGCTTAGCTTTTTTATCCCTCACTGAACACAGAATATTATTCTGAAAAAATTGGCCTAATGAAGTTCTGAGTCATTCCTAGTATAATTAAATATAATAAATTAAATCTTGAAAAGATACATTAGTACTCTAGAATATTATCCATACCATTATTTAAACAGTACCTTTTTAGTTCATCTAACATTCCATACTTCAATCCATGCTCAAAAGAGATATCTACTCCCCATATGTACCTATTTATGCCCATAAATATTTAGGCAAAAATTAGTAAGTTGTTCAAGAAAAGAGTGATACAGCAGCAAGATTATGTAATGATAAACTGTGATGGACTTGGTTTCTTTTTTTTTTTTTTAAATGAGGTGATTCAAGTCAAATCCAATAGATTTGTGATGGAGAAAGCCATTTGCACCCAAAGAGAGGACTTTAGGGATTGAATGTAGGATGTAGTTTTTTAACCTTTGTTGTTGTTGTCTGCTTGCTTGTTCCACCCCCCCATTGTTTCCTTTTTTGATCTGATTTTTCTTGTGCAGCATGATAAATGTGGAAATATGTTTAGAAGAACTGCACTTCTTTAACATGTATTGGATTACTTGCTGTCAAGGTGAGGGAGGGAGAAAAAATATGGAATAAGGTTTTGCAAAGGCGTGAAAACTATCTTTGCATATAGTTTGAAAAATAAAAAGGTATTATAAAAGATAAAGGAATAAAAGGAAAAGAGTGATATGAGAGCAGGATCAGAAATGCATCAACCAACCTACAGCCAATTTTCTTTTGATAGTCTTTGTAAGTTAACCAAAACAGCCACTGCGATATCATTTTACTGGGATGAAGCATTATCATTTTAAACTTCTACCTGATATAGAGCTAAGCAGAGTCAGGAATTCTTTCTATTGTTGAGTGAGTGCTGGGGAGATGATATGAGAAGAGAAGGAGGGCTTATTTAGTCACATCTATTTGGCAGAATCATAAAGTACAAAGAGCTCTATATCTTCAATTGGCTAACTCTTTGGCTCCTCTAATCTTTCATTAACCTGGCAGAACAAAGCCAAAATTTCATAGGATTTCACTGGACACTTACTAGCTGTAAAAAAGACTACAAGTGTCTTCATTTCTTCATTTAGATGTCCTCATTTGTCAAATAGGGCTAATGCTTGCTTTAATTATCTCACAAGATTGTTTTAAGAAAAAATTCTAAACCACAAAATATTATATAGTTATAAGTTACTATCACTACATGTTCCCCATTTTTGTTCTCAGTGATATAGATTGTTGGGAATATAATTTTATGGAAGTGATAAATCTTAATGAAAAAAATTATAAGAAATTTATTCTAGGATCCAGATTTTAAAAGTCTCTTGATATCTTCAAAATTAAAAACTTTTATCTCTTATTGCCTTTTGATAATCTTTAGTGATACTAAGACACACAATGTATGCTTGGAACTCTGCATAGTTTGAACACAGGATAAACGTTTGGGTCACTACTTACATGACAAGAAGAAAAGTGAATTTCCCCATCTCTTAGTCATTTCTAATATTTTAAAGTTTTTAAAAATAAAAATAGAATACATTTTCAGTCAATTTGAATTATTTACTTATTTCATCTGTGTTACTTAATATGGTTGAGCTCCTTCCTTGAAGGCAGGATTCTCTTTTACCTCTTTTTGTATTTCTAGTGCTAAGCACTAGCACATATTAGGTATTTAATAAATGTATATTAATTAGTTGACTGATGATTATATGTATGGTCATAGACATATTAGTTCCTCCCAGTAATTTCTAATTTCCAAGAGTAAAAGAATTTTAGATTTGGAAGGGATCTCATCGACCTTACAATACAATCCTTACCTAAAAGGAATCCCAGCTAGAAGATATCTAGAAATAACCATTCAGCTTGTGTCAGATAATTTTTATTGATAGATGAGTCCATCATCTACAGAAATAGCCCATTCTACTGTGAGATAGCTCTAATTATTAGGGAGATTTTCTTGTCATTCAAGCTGAATTCCTCCTTAACCTCCTTTACAATTTCTGATCTATTAGTTCTCACCTCTGGGGCCAAAAACAAATATGGAAAATTCCTTTTGTACATGCTGGCTTTTCAAAGATGGAAGCTCAATTCCTCATTTGTAAAATTATTTCTAAGTTACCTTTAGTCATATATTATCTAATCATATGGAATGAGTCCACACAAATCTAGGATTTTGAGTACCAAGGCATTTTGGAAGGAACGTTTTCCTCTTCTCTCTTATTACCATCCTACGACGGCATCCCATACAAGGTTGCCACATAGTTAATAGAGGCCTGCTATAGAACCATTACAGTCATAAACTCTCCACAGTAACTCCATAGATCACACTCTTCTTTACTCTCCCCGAAGGTAGGACTCAAAGTATTTTACTCTGATTTAAGCTTGGAAACTTACCCTTGATGGTTAGATAAAAAGAGAATAGAAATGGGACTATGAAAATACATCTCTTTTTCTATGTGGTGAATTGTTAAGCACACCAGGGATACAGAGGATTACAACAGATAAAATAGATAATTTCAATTACAAGAAATGGAAAAGCTTTTGTATGAACAAAATTAATAAATGTAGAATAAGAAGGAAAGTGGTCAAGTGGGAAAAATATTTGTTTCAAACATCTCTGAGAAGAGACTGATATTCAAGACATATAGGCACCTAACAGAAATATATTAAGACTGAAAGTCATTCTCCAACAGTTGCTTGTTCAAAAAATATGAACAGTTCTCAAAAAAGATGAAAACTATGAATAACCATATGAAAGAATGCTCCAGATTACTAATAAGAAGAGAAATATAAATCAAGACAACTGCATTTTCACCACATACCCAGCAAATATGTACAGATGAAAAAATGTTGGATAGATTAGGGAAAAGATGAGAACATTTAATGAGTTATTGGTGGTGCTCTGGAAAGCAATTTGGAATCATAAAATGGGAGTGACTACAATAATAATATTCATTGACAATGAACAACAGAAAAATATTTATATAAACACTGTAATTGTGAAAAAAACCAGGAAACCAAGAACATGCCCATTTGTTAGACAAAGGCTAAATAAGTTGTAGCACATGAATATTATGGGATATTATTGTAATGTAAGAAATTACCAAATATGAAAAAAGAGAAGTATGGCATAGAAAAGCCAACAAAACTTTATATTTTCCATAATGTTTGCTTTTTATAATTCTGTAGCCCTTTCTCCTTTTTTATATGATTCTGCTTTTATATTTCATTATTAGAAATGTAAATGGACTAATATAGCTCAATATGTAATGTGTAAGCACATATACACATCTATGTATATATAAGTTTGTCTCTCTCTTATTAAATAAGGCCTTTTCTCTATGTTAATGTTTATATGGAAGTTTTTCTTAACCTTTGGAGTCTGAATTAACATGTAGAATCCTAAGAAGATAAAACATAAGCACTTTCTACTAGATCTTTGATTCTTCATTTGAGAGGAAAGCATAAAAGAATCCTCCAGTCATTTACCAATAATGGATATGAATCACATAAGTGGGCAGCACAGTGGATAGAGTGCTGGACTTGGAGACAGGAAGACTCATCTTCCTACCTTCAAATACTGCCCAACTTTGTGACCTTGGACAAGTCATTTAACACTATTTGCCTCAGTTTTTTTTTCATCTGTAAAATGAGATAACGAAGAAAATGTCATTACTCTGTCTTTGCTAAGATCCCAAATGGAATCAAAAGAGTTGGATGTGGGGGCAGCTAGGTGATGCAGTGGATAGAGCACCAGCCTTGAATTCAGGAGGATCAGAGTTCAAATCTGGTCTTAATACTTCCTAGCTGTGTGACCCTGGGCAAGTTACTTAACCCCAGATTCTGGGGGGGGGGGGGTGAAGAGTTGGATGTGACTAAAAACAATTAAACAACAACAATAAATCAAATGTGTTCAATTTTCTTTGATTTTTTGATTCTTAAAACTGGTTAAGAAGGTCTCTCACTTTTTGAACCACTAAAAATTTCAGAGAAAATCATCCAACTATTCCAAGAATGCCCTATAATACTTTTCATCTTAGAGAAGACTATCCATGTCCCTTGTTCTACTAATCTTTAGTAAATGACAGACCATTCCATAAACACATTCTCATCTTTCTCAACTAATGACTGCTTAAAAAAATTCCAAAGCAACCTGAAAATAGAAGTAGAACATAATTCCTTGCTCCACCAATCAGCATCCAGGAACCCCTCAAAAGTTAGGAGCATCTCTAATAAACATCAGAGATGATACTTTTCCTATACTATTTCTTTAACTGAGGTTACCAAGCCCATATAGAACTTTTAACTGAATGTGGGGTTGTAAAATTATGATTTATTATCAGTGAGTGTTTGATTTGAATACTCATTTTACATACCTATATTCCTGGGGTCACAAAATGTCTTGGGCAAAAAGGAGTCATGAGTAGAAAAAGTTTAAGAAGTCCTGCTATTCAATGAGGGAAAGCTATGAAAACATTTTTGAGGATGTCATTCTCAAAATGATATCCTCATTATTTCATATCATAATTTCAACCTGTATGCAAGTGAAATCACCCATAGTATCTCACTCTTGTCCCCAGATAGCTACTAAAAACTATAGGCTAAAACATTTTCTTTGGTCTTGTGAATCTTTTGTATGAATCTACTTCTCTTCTTCTACTGTGGATGCTTGAGTTACCACATAATTATTCATTTGGTACTAAGTGAAAAAACTGAATGGGAAGGAATACCTGATCAAATATCCTCATTTTTTTCAATTCTTTGACCTCAAGGAGCCTTTAGTCAACTGTTGTAGTGTATAACCCTAATTGGGATAATATATTTATTATCATTATTGTTCATTGTTTAAAAATAGTATCAGAAAATAAGCAGAAACAGGAAAGTAATATAAAATCACTATGATAATTCAAATGGAAAATAATAAAAATTAAATTATTGAAACTTAATTCTGTGAAATTATAAAACATCTTGACTCCAAAAAAAAAATATGAGAAGAGATCTCTCTCATCATTTCTTTGCAGAGCTGAGGACTATGGATTTCAAACTGCATATAATAAAAAGCTTTTTTCCCTATATGCTAGTTTTGTTGAAAATAGATGTTATCACTATTTTGAAAAGAACAAGTTTTAATGGTGAAACATTATGCACATGCTCTGAGATTGGGTCCTTTATCAGACAATTAGAATGTAGAATTATTTTTTTTCACAACTTACTGCAAGTCCTCTATATAGTAGCTCAGATAAAGAATTAGGATTATCGATTACTATTTTTAGACAAATTGATAGTCTTCAAATTGTAACATCAATGTGATATATTTAGAAATTACACTGAATTTTGGAGTTAGAGTTTGCTCTGGAATACTTGCACTGATGTCTCCTATCTGTGAATTTAATCTCTCTGATACTTGCTTTTCTATCCTGTGAAAAAATACACTAAATGACCTCAAAGTTTCCCACCAGGTCTAGAATCTTTCATGTCTTAAAAAAATAGAAGCATCTTTAACACACATTGGAGATGCTATTTTTCCTATACAATAAGGCGAAGCTGGGAAGGCAGCTTTGGAGCTATCACATAAATTTCCTTCTTTATCAATAAGACTAACAAGATAACTACCCAAGTTCATTACAATAGATACTAGAATTATCACAGAAATTGTTCAGTTTGAAAAGATTAGGATTTAGTAATCTCATACTAAGTCAATGATGGGACAAAAGTTTCTCTTAAAAACCTCTTCATCTAACCATGTTAATTAGGTTCATCAACAAGTATTTAAGCATACCATGCTAGTTACTAAGCTAAGTGCTAGGCATAGAAAGACACAACTGAACCTGTTCCTAACCTCAAGGTGTTCATATTTTAGTGAACAAAATAAAATGTACATGGATCTGTTTGTACATATAAATGAATTATGCAAAACAGAATCAAGATAATTTTGGGAATTAATGGTACTATTAGCTGGGGGAATCAGAGAGCATTGTGAAGGTTGGAATAAAAAGATCTGACAATGGATTGGATATATGGGATGTATGAGGATGAGGAATAAAAAATAATTCCAAGTTTGAAAACCAGGTTGACTGGAAGATGTCAAACTCAAATAGAAACAGATTCCTGTTTGACTTCTTGTTGACTTAGAAAACCATAAATTAACATTAACTGCATGGTATTATATTTTCAATTATATTCTCCTGGTTAAACATTTCCCAATTAAATTGTTCTGGAAACTTCTTTACTGAAGCTAGTACAAGGGAAGTTTAGAATAGAGTAGGTCTGAAGATTACAGTACTGAATCCTACTTTGAATAATATACGTTTGAAAACCTAAAGAACATAGAGTTCAAGTTGTTCAAAAGGTAATAATGGATATAAGATTAGAATGGGAGAAAGAATAAGGCTGGGTATATAGAACTAGGAATTATCTCCATACAGAATAATGCAATTGAATCTATGCTGATGAGGTTACCAAGAAAGGGATCATGAAAAGACATCTGGGGACAGAGAAATGAGAATTCACACTTAGTAGGTATGACAGGGATGATCAATCAACAAAGGAGACTGAGCAAGAGTATTTAGACATAGAATGGTCACTAATGTAAAATGATTTATTGTCCTAATTTCTAAACATAATTTTTGAATAGATATTGTCAGTCCTATACCTCATAAAAACTTTGGAGAACAGATCCGAATAAACCAGGAATTGGGGTAAAATGTAGAAAAATTAAAGGGCCTTAGTTTTGTATTCCTAAATGAAGCAGTTATGGACCAATGTGTTCCCTCCCCTCCAACCCAACTATAATCTCTGCAACATATTAATTACCTATTGATTCTTATGCTCATGTCAATGTTGAGCCAATGATTTTTAGAAACAGAGAAATACTGGTCGGGAGGGTGTTATTTCTTTGGTACTTCTGGGAATTTTTCTGAACCATGCCAACAGTGTCACAAGATCACAGATTTAAAGATATGAGAATCATCTAATAAAAATATGGAAATATAGAGGTCATCTAATCCCACTCTTCATTTCCCAGATGAATAAATTGAAGTCCAAATAGGTTACTTAACTTATCCAAGATCACACAATAGTAGATACCCGAGTAAGATTTTGAAATCAGGTTCTTTGATTCCAAATTCAGTACTCTTTCAATGAAACTAACAGGTTGTTAGGTTATTAGCTTCATCCTGTGTAGCACAAAACTCTATCCTCCTATATTCCAGTGACCTTTGTAAAAGGGGACACTGTAACATGCATATGAATATTTTATTTCTCTTACTGTAGACATTTTTACCTGGAAAACAATATTTCCTGTGGTTAGACAATATATTTTTGAGTATCTACTTAACTTTAAGATTACCTGGATCTGAAATACACTAAACTCAATTGTAGTATATAGTCACCTGTGGAGAGTTTAATGGAAAAGTAAGGCTGCAAATTAGTACCATATGATTAGCATGAATAATACTAAGTTTGTTTATCCAAGCTTTGTGAAAAGAATGGACTGTATCTTCAAGATACAACTTATTTTCCATATCTCCATAAAAAACATGTCTTTAGTTAACTGGACATTTAATTTTCTACTTATTCAGTTTTCCCCCTACAGGCAGCTTCTTGGCTATTCAACATGTGCACAAGGCAGAGAAAAATAATTATAGGAAAAGGGACATATAAAATGTCATAATTAAACTCTGCAGTGGCAAAATACATGCACTATACTGGAAACATTTTGATTGCTGCAATCAGGTAAGCTTAGCTTTTCAGCAAATACTTCTTGAAAAGAGGTTTATCTATAGACATAAGTAGAGAGGTAACTCAAAAAATCATCCTATAATACAAAAGAGGATTCGATTTCCTCTAATGACTTCACAGAATCTCAGAGCTGGAAGGGACCTCAAAAAATGATAAATCCAAACCTGCACCTAAACAAAAATCCTGCTTACAACAAATCCAACAAGAGATCATGAACTTTTTGTTTGAAGACCTCCACTTTTCTAAGCAAATTTTCCATTTAAAAATAGTTCTAATTATTATGAAGTTTTTCCTTAAAAATCAGCCTGAATCTGCCTTTTTACAATGTCTATCCATTGTTCTCAGTTCAGCCTTCTGGGATTAGGTAGCATGAGTCTATTTCCCCATCATATGGCTGTCTTTAAAGTACTTGCAAGTAACTATTCAATCCTTCTTAAAACTTGTTTCTTTAGGAGAACTTGAGTAATTCCAAGAATATTCCAATATCCAAGAAGATGTCCAATACTCAAGCATATAAATACAAGAATATTCCAAGGCTACTATCTCCTTTATTCTAGAGATTGAATGTACCCTAAAATTGCTCTCCCTAAATCTAGGCTAGGGTATATGTCAGACTGTCTCTTATGCTTTATTCTCTTTCTCCGTTTCAAATTCTAAAATAAAATGATAGCTTTTCTCTCAGAGTTTTTATAATTTTCCATTCCAATAGCCAGTTTCTCTGTGTCAGGTGAGAATGAGAGCAGGAATAGTGGTTCCCTTCATTCTTTAGAATTACTTTGATCAGAAATAGAAAGAAAAGTCAAAAGAGTCAGATTAAACCATTGACCTTTATGGCTTGACAAATATTCAGTAACCTTTCAGGGTTAAGCTTATTTTAACTTACCACTCATTTAAAACTGTCATTAATAAGAGTCTGTATAGATTAGATTGGTGAAAACTGTATCTTGCTGACTCAAGATGCATTTTAAAGTTTTTTTTTTTTTTATGGTTTGCAGATTGGAATTCAAAGCAAACCCAATTTCAAGGTCCAATGGAAATGGAGGCTCTATGTGGAAGAATGGAGCTTCCCACCAGTTTAAAAACATTTACTCTTTTTAGAAAGTAAAAACAATATATGCTAAACAGTTAGAGAAGATAATCAAAGCAAATTTAAGGGGAAGAAAACTCAAGCTATGAAATATGTCAATGATTCCAAATCATCTCACTTTCTCTCTTTTTACTTCAGTGTGTTTGGAATTTCTATGCAAAATATTTAGTTATGATCCTCATCTAACAAATGGACTAGTTAGGTATGTCAGTGATTATGCTCATTCTGGGGAATGATGACCTGCAGAGAAAAAGGCAAAGACAAGAGAGCCAATTTTCTGGATAAGAAAAATAAAATTAACTAGGGAATTAAAGCTTAAGACAGATTTATCCTCCAGAGTGTTCTGCCTGATTGCAGATGAAGCTTAAAAGCAGGTTTCAAAAGCATAATATGCTGTGGTGTTTAGTTGAGCCATAAATTAAAAAAGACTGTCATTTGATGGAACATACCTCCTTTGCCTACTTACTGATAGTCATCTCCATAAGGAATGCTTTGCTCATATTAGAGAGGAAGAAAAGCAAACAGAGGCAGTGAGGTTAGATCATTAAATTCTCACAAGAAATGAGTGACAGTGCTGGAAAGTCAGAATTGTGTTGTATCATTGTGATGAAAAATTACTGTGCTATTAGAAATGATGAGATCAGTGATTTTAGAAAAAACATGAAAAGAATTGAATGAAATAATGAAGAGTAAAATTAACAGAATCAAGAGGACATTGTATACAGTAATAGCAATATTGTTTTAAGAACAACTTGGAGCAAATAAGTTATTTTGTCTATTTTATATACCAAAATTAATTATATAGGACATATGAAGAAAAATGCTATCTCATTTAGCCAACTCCTTGAGTAGCCTGTTTTTAACTATCAAAAACCTAACCCCAACTCATCAACCAATGCTTCCCTTTTGGCTCATCACCTGCCAAAGACACCAAACTCAACATTATTTAAGCATTCAGAGAAAAATCTGATAAATAGATGTATAGAATAATTTTACATATATATATATATATATATGTACATACATACATACACATATATATACATGAATATACATATATATATATATATATATTTGTTTTTTGTCTATTTTTGTCTAATGATAGCTATCTCCATAGCAGGATGTGGAGAGGAGGAGGGAAGGGGAAAAAAGTAATCTACAAGATAATTTTGCTGTCTATTTGAAAGGAATAGAAAGCATGCAAGATAGATTTGCAGTTTCATCTACTATCATCTTTTATCACAATATGCTAAGGAAATGTTTATTTTATTCAATAAATTAAAAAAGAAGAATTTTACTGTCCTCCTTCTTCATTTTGGCCAAAATATGTTAAAAAATAATGAATCCAAGCAAAAACATATTGCCAAGACCACAGATAGAATTAGGATGGTGATGAAGAGAATTGCAGTCGATAAGCATTTATTAAGTACTAGGTACTGTTCTAAGCACTGGGGTTAAAAGATCAAAATATAAATGAAAACAGAGGATAACCGTAGGCAATATCAGAGAGAAGGTGTTAACACTAAGGGGAACTTGGAAGAGTTTCTTACAGAAGTAAGCCGGTAGCAGAGAGGAACTGAGAAACCAAGAGGAGGGGATGAAGAAGAGTGTCTTAGCCTTGGAGCCATGGAGTCAATGAAAATGCTTAGATTTGGGAGCTGAAGTAGTGTGTGAGTGTGTTCCTCGGGAAGATGACTATTAATGAGTGGGTAAGGGAGGTGTGTTCTTTCAAATGACTTAAAAATATAAAACTGTTTTTTTTTAAATAGCCAAAACACTTTAAATATCTCCAAAGTATAAAATTAGTAGAATGCTAAGGAGCAGGTGAAAAGAGCACTAACATTATATAATGGGACCTGTGCCACAAACACCATGCCCATCTTGCCTAATAGAATGTTTTAAGCAGAAAAAGGGGATAGGTATCTTTTTGCCAAGCTAAATCTAATCATTATCCCAGGGGATATAGAAATCCCATTGGCTCTGCTTCAACAGCTGTTGTGGCCAGAGAAGAATTATGTTTCTTTCAATCTGTGACTTTAGTGACTCTTGAGGAATTACAGCCAGAAAATCAATACCAGATGTCCCTATAGGAGATAGATTTTAGAGGTTCTCTTGTTGTCATGTCAACCTAGGAGGCCTGACTTCATAACTTATCAACATGGAGATTGCACAGAACCCTTATTTGCCCTCTAGACCTTATATAACATTGGCCCTTTATAATGGGAGTGGCAGGAATTCACCTTGATCTAATTCCATAATTTGAAGCAAAGACTGACTCATCATAAAAGTGTGTGAAGAGTAGATATAGATAGAACAGAATTTAGAATATGTTATTGTTTGTATTTTAAGGAGTAAACCTACAGAACTGTTTCTAGAAGTTCAAAGTCATAAAATTATAGTTAAAAAAAACCTCTAGTCTTTAGTTTGGAAGAATATAGCAAAAAAAAAAGGAAAGGTATAAATATTACATATACTATTAATAAAATAATAGAAACTACGTGATCATAGCAATAGATGCTGAAAAAAGTTTTTGACAAAATCCAAAGGCACAGTTCCAAAAAAATTAGGATTGCTAGGAGGTAATGCCAGGAGAATACCAGTTAAGTTGATGAAGGTAGCTTTGGGTGAGTGGTTTTGACTAGAAGTTAACAAGAATTGTGTCTGAGATCCAAATAGTAAAGTTACTGTAATGGCCCCAAAGATATTCATTGGGGAGGGTGAGATCAAAGGTCATTTACTCTTCTATGAGTAAGGTATAAATGGTACAGGGAATGCTTGAAGGAACTGGCATTTTTTAGCTTAGATGAAAGAAGTTTGGAAGGGGAAAAAGGATGAGAGAAGGAAGAAACTATTTCTAATTTTTAAAATATCCAGAATTTGAAATATGTGAAAGAGGAATTAGACTCACATTGTGTGGTCTCAAAAGGCATAACTAAGACCAGTGGTTGGAAGTCACATAGAATTAAATTTTGGCACAACTCAAAAGAATACTTTAATGATTTTGTATGGCCCCAGGAGAATATAAATTCCTTGAACATTGACATGGTTGCACATAGCTATCAATCAATAAATATTTGTTTAATTGAGCTGAATTAAAACTGCTCCAAAGTGTGATTAGCCTCCTTTTCAGGCAGAAAATTTCTTATCTTTTGAAGAAGTCAATGTGAAGGACCATTTTTCTTGCATGTTATAGAAGGAATTCATGCTTTGCTTTTAGAGTACTAGACTACATAATTTATAAAGTCCTCTCAAATATGAGATTTCCTAATTCCCTTTGGATGGACCTACAAAATTAATATGACTCTTCGTTCATTTCCCAAAGGAGAGTAGGTGCCTTTGAGAGGTTTTGTTGAATTACTTGGTATGAGACATCTTTATTCATAGACTTTTGGGGATCAGAATCAATTACAGGGTACCCAATGATACCTTTTTAGCCAATACTCTCATTAATCATTCAAGTATTTATTAATTGTCTACTATGTATCAGTTAGACTTTGGGGAATACAGGTAAAAAAACAATTGCTACTCACAGTGAGTTTAGATTCTAGTAGTATAAAAATATAGCTAAAATAAATATAATTATTAAAATTAAAAATAATTAATAATAAAAAGTAGATTGGGAGGGATGGTACTAGCATTTGGGAGAAGCAGGAATCCCTGCAGAAGATGACATTTGTACTTTATGTGAAAAGGAGAGAGAAATTCTATGAGACATAAGCAAAGGGAGAGTACAAAGAGATGGAGATGGGAGCTGAAAGATAATGTGCCATGTGAGAGGAAAAAAAAGAATAGGCCAGTTTGTCTAGAGTATGAGGAAGGAGTAGTGTATGAAGATATTAGAAATATACATTGGGGTGAGGTTGTATAGGGATTTAAAAGCTAAATGTAATTTGGAATATTTTTCCAAGAGCCAATAAATACCTACCAAAATTGACCAAACAGAGATCAGATCAGAGCTGAAGGGCGATTGCTTTGACTGTTAGGTATAAACTGGGGAAGAACAATTGAGGCAGGGGGAGTTGTATTATGGATACTGTGGTCAAGATAACATATGACGACCTTCTGATGTAATAATGCATTTTCCCCTTATAAATGGGCATATGGAATGGGCAAATAAATAATTTTGCCTGTTTGTGAATAGTTTGAATTACCCTGGCCATTTACTTATTGATTTTCTATTGATGTTCTTTATTAACCTCATTTAAGGAATGTGCTTAGGCCAATCATCCCCTCATTTGCCACCAGATAATCTTCTCTGGATTTAATCAAGTTTCTCAGGCAGCTACCTCCTTTCTAATATACTGCTGCCTCCATCTTACTCCTTTTCAGTATCCTTTTATGTGTTGTATTCCCAGAAAGTATGTTTGTTAAGGGTAGAACTATCAGTCTTTTTGCCTGTATCTGTTCCTTAGAGCGGATATTGTGCCTGCCACATAGTAAATAATAAATATTTGTTGATTGAGTCACTGAATATTGAGTCACACATATTTCAAGATATTGCCTTCTGTATCATGCAATTAACTGTACAGTTACATAAGTTTCCAGGACTAGCATTTTACCAAACAATGTCCAGTCAGGATGGCCCAGTACAACCTGGAATTTATAGTGGCAGATAACCCAAAGAACCAGTAAACAATATTATTTCTTGCCAAGTCTGGAAACAAGTTTATAGGCGCAAATACTAAGCAGAAGTTTTTTTGTATCAGACTTTTGGATGATGGCATAACTATGGACATGGGCTTTTCATGAGTTTTCATAAGAGTTTTGGGATTAATACAAATTATAAAGATATGACCATTGAAGTAAAGCTTTTTGACTCCTAAAATAATGACACAAAATTCCTTTCTGAATTTATGTGGAATTCCCCTCCATAGAAGCTCCAACAGCAGAAGACAAAGTATTATCGACAAAAAGAAGTGAGCTTAATACATTGTATCATTCACCATCCCATATTCCTTTCATTCAAAAAACAAAACAAAACAAAACAAAAAAAGCACCATTTACTATTTCCTATACATAACATTCAATTTTCTGCCTCCTTTTCATTATATAAACTATCCCCTCTGCCTGGAAATTTTCTCCCTCCTAATGATTGCCAATTAGAATTCTTAATTCTCTTCAAGATTCAACAAAAGTATCATTTCCCATGACGCCCTTTCTTACTACTCTCTTTTGTTTTGTTTTGTTTTGTTGTGTGTTAGTGTGAGTGTGAGTGTGTGTTATCCTACTTTCTGAAAGGAAAACAAGGAAGTATGAGGGAAGCTTTTAGGAGAGAATGTTGTTTACAGACAATAGAACCTCTTCTAACTCAATCAGAAGAAACACAAAGAATTGTAGCCTTTTAGAGAACAAATTTTGCTTTCTTCAATCTGGGATTTCTTTCTATTACCAACACAATGACTCTTTCAGTCTTCTCACAATCGAGGGGTTCCATTAACACCTTGGAGAAGGTTAACTAATGCTCCAAATGTGGATAAAAGTTCTACGACGGTGCTTAATTTACACTCTGAGCAATGAAACATTGGCATTTGCAAGGAGAACCATAGAGAGTACCTGGACATTTTAGAGCCTTCTATCGGACTTTTATTTCCACATCTATAAAATGAGAAACTTGAACTCTAAAACCTCAAAGTACCACTTTTCTTGGCTCTACTTCTTGCTTCCCAGACCTTTCTCTCTTTTCACCAATAGTCTTCTTACACTCTGCCTCTGTGTCTCTTCTGCTCAGTGAGGTTTTGCCTGACACCATTATAAGATCACAGATCATCTGTGCTCACTTTTCTCTTTGCTCTGCTTCTGGCTCTCAGTCGTTTTCTACCTTCTACCTGCACAATTTCTTTTTATGTGATATCTTGCCTTACAACATAGGTCTATAAGGGTATGGAGTGTCTTTCTTTGATAGTATTTGTACAACAAACACTTAGCACAATGATTGGCACATAGTAAGACCTTAACAAATGCTTTATCTATCTATCCATCCATCCATCCAAAGATATATATATATAACTGCCCTTATATCTCTAAAATAAAATTATGTGTTATGATCTAATAATGCTTGGCTATATGGGACTTATAAAGAATTTAACTACTTTTCATACTGTAACTATGGCATCTGTCAATGTGGTAGATTTGTTGAGTTTCCCTGTTATGTACAAGGCAACTATCACAGGGACTACCAATAAGTCCAAATTACTTTCATGAAGTATGGCTGACAGGGAAATTTTGTAGTGACTAGGATAGAATGTCTTTCTGCCACAACCATATGATAGTTCTGCCACAAGTATATGATAGCTCTCTGTAATTAAGTACAAAATAGTCTCTTTTCTAGACAAGGAGGTCAAGGGGTTCTAGGAACAACCTCTTCTATTAAACTCTAGATTATCAGAGACAATGAAGTAAAGCGTTCTTTTAAAGGGAAAAAAAAGTTTAAAGATTTAAAAAAACAAAACTAAAAAAAATGCTGCAGGGGAGGGGAAAGAACTGAAGACAGAGAGGAATCATGAGTTACTATCAGGGGTTAAAGGATAGAAGCATGTGACAGAGGAAGTGTAAAAAGGAATACTTCAAATTAAATTATAAGTACAAAGTCCTTCCCACAGAAGGGGAAATGAAGCAAAATGAAAAAAAGAGAGAAAGAGCCTCTCATAGTGGATAGTGACTTCTTGACAAGACCAATATTTCTTTTGCTGTCATTTAGTCTGACATGATAGTAATAGGGAGCTTCAATTATCTGAACATCTGATGATTTCTCTCTGTCAAAGGCAGGGTTACTTTTAAATTTTTGTTTGTTATAGTGACAATTTTATTCTTCAAAAAGTACAGGAACTATGGAGGAGGGGGAAGACTTTTATTTCAGACTTGTTCTCCCCAAAGAAGAACTGTTTAATGCAGAGGGAATGATAACAATCTTGTTGGCAATGACCATCTTGCTCTCCTCAGCACTCTCCAGGGCAGTGATTCCCTCCTTTCATAAGACATGATCTGTGGGCTGGTGGATTTTCTATAACATTTCATATCCCCTGTTCTTATCCATTCCTTCCAACCTTGTATTATTTGTAAAGGTCACTTGGAAATGAAAATGATTTAAAGCAAAAATCATCACTGAAATTCTTATAATATTTATTTATTTTTTAAAAGAATGGGTCAAATTAGACTAATCTTATTTTTTTATATTAAGAAGCTCCTAGGCTTACAGAACAAGGGGCTGTAATAGATATAATTTAGCAAGTTTAGTGGAATATTGAAAAGTCTCTGTTGCTATCTTCATAGATAAGCTAGAAAGCTGTAATTTAGACAATAGTACAGTTAAACGGATTTGGAACTGGTTGAATGACCAGAGCCAAAGACTGGTCATTAACAGCTTGATGTCATTTTGAAGGGAGATCCCCCATGGACTGCCTCAGGGGTATGACCTTGGCCTTGTGGTTTTTTAACATTTTTATCAGTAACTTGATTGAGCACAGAAATGATATTATCACATTTGTAGATGACATAAAGCTGGAGAGATAACTATATCCTGGATGTCAGAGACAGACATCAAAAGGATCTCAAAAGATGATAATGATAATTGGATCTATTTAGATAGAATTTTAAGAAGAATCAATATAAAATTTTACCTATGGACTAACAGTAATGAACCTCTAAAGTACAAAAGGTCTATGACCTGGCTAGATATCATATGATTTGAAAAAAATCAAGAGAGTTTAGATTATATCAAGGGAAATAAGAATTAATAATAAGATAGATACATAAGCCCCAAACATAATACATTATTTTTTGAGCTTTTAGAAAGGAATATTTTCTTTGGAATTCAAAAATCTTATAAAAGATGAAGGTTAAAAATTGCCTTTATATGTAATTAGAAAAAAATAAACTATTATAAAAATAAAGGCATATTATTTAAGGTAGTACAGTAATAACAGTGTATAGAAAACACCCTTTTAAAAGTTTGTGACACACTCTCCCTCACATACATGGTGTCATTTTCTGCCGGGCTCTTTGCATGAATCTAATAACCGATTCATTCTTAAGTTGCATTATAAGATGCATCAAATCCAAAGTATATTGCTTTATTTTCCCTTGGTCAGGAATACTACATTCAGTTCTGGGCACTGCATTTTTGAAAGTATATTAAGGAACAAAGGCAAATAGAGAAAATAGCCAGGATCAGTGAATGATCTCAAGAACATGTCACATAAGAATCAATTGAATGAAATAAAGGCATTAAATCTGAAGAAAGAAAACTTAGTGGGGATGTGATGGCTCTCTTCAATTACTAGAAGTAAGGTCATGTGGAAACTTCATAGACCAGTTCTTGGCCTCATTGGATAGAACTGGGATCAATGAGAAAAAGTTACCAGAGAGGCAAATATACATCTAATGTATTAAAAATATTCCTAACAATGAAAAGTGGTGGATTCTTCCTCACTAGAACTCTTGAAGGAGGGGATGGATAAAGGAGAAGGCAAGGGAAAGGGAATTAGCATTTGTAAACACCTCCTATGTTCTGGGTATTGTTCCAAAAATAGTTTTAAAAAATTATTTCATTCAACAATCACAACCTCCATCTTACAGTTTTTGTTTGTTTTTGTTTTTACGCAATTGGGGTTAAGTGACTTGCCCAGGGTCACACAGCTAGGAAGTGTCTGAGACCAGATTTGAACTCAGGTCCTCTTGAATTCAGGGCTGGTGCTCTATCCACTGTGCCACCTGGCTGCTCCCATCTTACAGATGAGGAAAATGAGGCAACCAGAAGTATCCATGGTAACACAGTTATTAATTACTTGTTGAGGGCATTATAGAGGGCACTACTGATAATATGTAAGTTGGATTAGATGAACTTTAGGATTCTTTCCGATTATTATCTATTATGATTTTGCAGGCATAAATTGAGATTAAAACAAAAAAAGACATGCTTCCTATTTAAGGATATTATAATCACATCTAAAAAAAGAATACAGGAAAATGGAGAAAGGATACTTATAAAAGTATAATTCAAATTATAGAGAGAGAATCCAACATACAAGTATGATAGGTTTGTTACATACTAGGGTTCTCCTACCCCCCACTATGGCTTAGGTTGTTTTTCCCCTGAAAGATAACAAATCTATTCTCTGGAGCCGATTGACCCAAAATGTCAGTACTTATCAGTGTCTCCTTTGATCCAGCTTCCTAATAAACTCTGGTGGTGTTGATATCATTCTCTAGTCATAGAAGCATGTAAAAAAGACTATCATATGGAATTAGCAGATGTCCCAACACCATGCCAACCACCATACTCTTCTTTGGCATATTTTCATACAGGGATGGGGGTGGCTATGTCTACATGTCAAGCTAAGTGCTAGAACATCTTTGTTAAATATTATGGCTAAGGAAATCCCCCCTTTTAAAAGTGTAGAATGCACCAGCAAGAGGGATACCTCCTTTAATTCCAACATCAAATCTGAGCCAACAGGACACCAGAGTCTGGTCCTCAACTAAAAGTAAGTGTTGGTCAAATAATGGAATAAACAATACCACCATATTTGAGTGGGATTAATGAAATCAGGCTTGGTGAAGAAGATAACTTTAGGAAAAAAATGAAGGATAACAATTCAGTAAATAAGTCTACATTTTTTGCTATGCTAAATGTTTTGGAATTGTTATTATTGATCAGGATGATAATGGGGAGAGATGATTTAATAATAGTTAACTTTTATGGAGTATTTTAAGGAAGACAAAATACTTTATATTTATGATCTCGTTTGACTCTCACAGCAACCTTCACAAATAGATTCTATTATCCCCATTTTACTGATGAGGAAATTGAAATTGTATAGAGTTAAGTGTCATGGGTCATATAGACAGTAAATATCTGAAGCAGGATTTGAATCCAGGTCTTCTGAATTACAATCCAGTATTCCATCCTCTGCAACATCTAACTTTAATGAAATCATTGATTAAAGACTGGGAAGGAACTGGGAGTTTACTTAGTTTAACTTCCTTATAGTACAAATCACTATACTGAATTCCAAAGACATTGTGACTTGACCAAGGTCAATACATATTATAACAATACATTTATGTAAAGCTCTCAGTAAGTTTTACAAAATTTGTTTTTCCAAGGTTGGTCAATATCTCTTCTCCTTTTATAATTTGGACAACTGGGGCATAGAAGGATTGAGTGATTTGCCATAGCTAATATATTTAATCAGTATCAGTACTTGGGCTTGTCTTCTAACTCCAAAGTCGATATTTTTTCTATTACATTATGCTGCTTTTCAATAGCTACATCTTAAATAATGTTAAATATATTCCAATTTAGAAAGGCCTATGTGAACCAATGCCAAGTGAAGTGAGCAGAACCCAGAGATCATTGTATACAATAACAACAAGATTATTTGATGATCAACTGTGATGGACTTGGTTCTTCTCAACAAAGCAGTGATTCAAGTCAATTCCAATAGAGTTGGGATGGAAAATCCCATATGCATCCAACGAGAGAAGTATGGAGATTGAATGTAGATGAAAGCATAGTATTTTCAACTTTTTGTCTGTTTATTTGTTTTTTTTTCTTTCTTTCTTGTATTTTTCCCCTTTTGGTCTGATTTTTCTTGCACAGAATGACAAATATTGTAATATGTTTAACAGGACTACACATATTTAACTTATATCAGATTGTTTGCTATCTTGGTGAGGGAAGAGATAAGGGAGGGAAGGAGAAAAACTTGTTTTACAAAAATGAATGTTGAAAACGATCTTTACATGTATTTGGGAAAATAAAATACTATTGAGGAAAAAAATTCCAATTTACAAACTATTTCATCACTGCTGAACCCTAATCTTAAAAAAACCTATAAGGTTACATGATGAAAGCTATAAAACTGAAACTATATTTACTAGTTCATAAATGTGAATCTCTGCAAAACTAAAATAAAAAGTGTGTGAGTTTTTAAATTTTATTTATTTTATTTTATTTAAAAATAAAACTGGGGCCTAAAGCTTTTGCTTAAGCAAAACACCTATAGTCTGTACTTACTGTTTCCACAACACTATTCAAGTGACCGTTAATATCAATATAGGTCAGCAAATTCAGTTATGGTACAATTGTATCTCATTATATCCTTTACACAGAGATAGAACATCTAAAAACAGAAATTTAGTTAATTGTATCATTTTTGCAAGACTTGGGAATAGAGTGGCTTTGAAAGAAAATAAAGATCAATATAAAGAGTTCAATTCAACAATCAATTATGAAATCTCTATTGTGTAAATAGCACTATACTAGTGGTAGGAAGATATAAAGTTGAATCTTATATTCATTCCAATGGAACATGTCAAATCCATCCATGTTTTCTTGTCCTGTCCAACTTTTTGCTCACATTCTCCCATAAATCTTACACAAGGGCCCATTTAATGTTCTTTGAATCTTGCTTAACTTATGTCACTACAAACTGTGTGGAAAACAATGAAGCAAGAATTTCCTACCTACATTTCTTGACTGGCTCATCTTTTTCAGGTAACACGTTTTTCTGATGTAAAAATTTATGCTACTTCAGCATCAGATATGATGATGTTAGAATCCAAATATAACAACTCTGTTCTCTTTGATGGAAAAAAGAGTTCATTAAAGAAATAGTGACAGATCTTTCCCATTTTTTGTTTATTTTCTTCTCTCCAATTTTCATCCTTAATTCTCTCTCTCTCTCTCACCAAATTTTCTGCATACCTGCTTTTTCTGTCATTGTTTTCCATTGTTTTGAGGTGATAAATACTTATAACCTTCCACAACACTAAATTATACATGTTATGCATATAATTAATATATAATAACATAATTCATCATGCATATTATTAACATTTTCTCTATATTTACAAAACAATTCTCCCACTCTGCAACAAATTTAAATACTTGATAATGTTTCTCAATAAGATCCTAGTATGAAGGTGGGGATAGGGGGAAAAAATTTTGTGTACTTCCTATCTTGGATAGTTATAGAGGTAATTAGCAAGGGCAAGTGATTCTTATATTCTGAAAGGTAGTAAGAGATTGTAAGTTTTAGAATAATAGTTTTCTATCAGCCTATCTATTCAACCATACTAACAAATATAGATCAATCTGTTCATCTTCTCTTTCCCTTGCCCAATACACACACACACACACACACACACACACACACACACACACACACACACACACACATGCACATTATGTATTTTCAAGATGTTGTGTAACTTGACACAAAGAGTATCTCCATGTGGCATTCATTCAAAATTACACAGAATATTTTCCTTCCCAATTTGAAACAGATCTTGGGAGATTTATAAAGTACGTGAAAGGGAAATATATTCAAAAAAGACTGGAGAAAGCAATGAAGAAAATCAATGAAGTTAAGTAATGATTTAAAACATCAGGATCTGGTCTTTTTCCCTCCTTTGACGTGAATTATTTAATGTGAGTTACATACATATATACACATATACATCCATATACAGAGAGGTACAAGTGTACTTTTAAGACTAACTAGTCTAAATATTTAAGGGATATGGTAAACTTTAAAATGTTCTTCAGGCAACTTTCATTTGTATGAAACTAAGCTCTCAGTCACAAGATATAAAATCTCTAACTTTTGAAATGTTACAGGGCTCATTCTTTTAAATGCTAAAGTTAGTTTAGGAGAACTACTTGGCCACAGAAGATTAAAAGAATCTTTTATTGCCACCTAACTTTGAAGCCATTTTTTGCCTTGCGAATGTTTTTCCTTCTACAGTGTTATTGGACTGGGAGAAATGTTTTAAACAGGACTACATCTGAACTATGGGTGTCTATCAGATTTTCAGAGAATATTAAAATCTCACTTATATGAAGGGTGTTCTTTATAGGAAGAGGAGAGATCTGAAAAATATCTCTCTCAAGTGGGCCACCTTACGCCCTATGTATGTATACGTGTGTATTAATTATATTTTAGAACTGGCCATATTAATCTAGTATTTTATATGAATATTGTACCTAGTTGGATACTACTATCCTTATGATAATATCTCTTCATTTATTGGACAAGATATACCATTACTAGGTTAGTAAAATACCTTTACAAACACACCCCATATTTAAAACAATATTTAAGTAGGGTAATATTCCAATCATTTCATTTTTTCAAAGTCCTTTTTGTTTCTCTCTTCTTTACCATCTTGATTTCTAACTACAAGTTGAGGCTTTTGAAATTAAGCACAATGTCCTAATGAAGACCTATCCAATAGTTAATGTAATATTCCTGAAGTAGGAACCATGAAATTTGAATTCTGGTTCTATCTTTGTCACTGGTTAATTATAATATTTGGGGATAAGCCAATTAATGACATCCATTTCTTCACCTATAGTATAAAGACAGCTTAGAAATCTCTCTTAACTGAAAAATCCTGTGCCTCTGTGATTCTATGTACCCCTGCTGTTCTGCAATGCTCTTCTTTATGTTCTTGGTCATAACAACTACAGACATATTTTAACTTTTGTCATAAGTCCCCTATGTACACAGATTACTTTTAACATACTTATAAGCAATCATTCTTTCTCCCATATTTGATTAGTTCATTTCTCTCATCTCAAAAAAAGTATGTCACAGACAAGACAATTTTGTCTCTTTGTTTTTCAGTTCCACTATTGGCAAAAAGAGGGTCTGCTCTGCTCTATGGCTTTTGCTACAATTATAATGTTGTTTCAGGATATTTGTGATACATTTTCATTGCAATACACAAAATTTTACCATGACCAACCTTAAGTTTTCCATTGTACAGATGGAAAATCAAAATTGAACCCATTAATTGAGTCATTGCCAACACATACCAGGGGAATATAACTCATAAATAGTTTATGACTTAAAATAGTCTCATTTTCTGTCTCAGTTTTGAATAGATTGATTTAAAAAAATTACTTGTGACTTGATCAAATTCAGCAGTCATATCATCCATGCTACCATGTTAAAAAGTGATAGGGTTGGCAGAATCCCAGTTTGCATTCTTGGACCAAATACAAGAAGATTTTCTGTTAGCCCCCATTTAAAAATATTTTACTAGCAATATGGCCTAATAGAACTCTTGTTTATTAATAAAGGCAAACATAGTAGTATTGTTTTCCTTAAATTATGATTTCACTATCCTCTGAATGTCTATATCAGTTTGCTCATATGCCACTCATCAGACATTGCCTTGTACTTTATGGCATGTGTCTAAACAACAAGACTCTAAATTTTCTGAGAATAAGAACCATCTTTACATCCCCCATCAGGTTTAATATAGTACAGAAGAATTAAAAGATGTGAGTTTGAGTTGTGTCTTTACTCTCTACGAGTTGTATTGCTATAGAGAAATAATTTAATTTCTCTACTATTTAGTTTCCTTACCTATAAAATGAATATAATAATCTTTGTACAACTTATCTCAGACATTTATAAGGAAAACACTTTATAAACCATATAGTACTAGGTGACTGTGATAATCCACATAGCGTTTCTCTGGTTTTTTTTTTTTTTTTTTTTTTTGTTTTGTTTTGTTTTAATTTAGTCTAGATCTATAATTTCATTGGTGTGGACTACTCCTAGTTTGGAAATCCTATTCACTAATGCAGATCTACAACTCATGTACCTTATAGAATCAGAACTTTAAACTTGGAAGGAATCTTAGAAATTATCTAGCCAACATTTCCCCTTCTGCCCCCATTTTAAGTATGAGAACCAGAAATGTTAAACAACCATTGGCATATAGGTTGTGACAGAGTGATTTCAAACCACAGTTAGCCTTCTTTTTCTGATCACATTTAGCTTTCTTTCTACTGCACCACTGCCATTCTGGTTGCTAAATTAATGAACCGAAATTAACCGAAAATGAATAACTCTTTTGGAATTCAGAAACTTAAAAGTCCATAATTGAAATTCATCCCTTTTTACCTCCTTATAATTAAGTCAGAGAGCTGTTTGGGAGCACTTGGAACTTATGACTATATATATAGCTAATAAGATTTAGAGTTAGGACTTGAACTCTGGTCTTCCTGACTCCAAGGCTAGACCTCTGTCTACTTTACCACAATACCTCTTGACTTTTTGAATTAATGAGATCAAATTAAAAAAAAAATTAATGATTCTTCTAGACCACAGAAATTTCTAAGCCGATAGCTGACAGAAATTCATCCCATTGCACCTCTTTCTAATATTTTAAAAATGCTTTTGCATAATTCCAAGACCCCACCTTTATCTTGACCATGTCAAGAAGAGAACAGAATGAATGCAGCAAAAATCGGCAGTGAAAATATTCATTCTTTCTTTGGTCTTTTCAGTTTAAAACATGGAAACCTTTGCCCATTCTCCATAAAACAAATCCAGTTTATCCTATAGAGCCACCTGGGGGCAAAGAAGGAAAATGATTTAGAGATATTGTAATTGGGGGTAAGACCTGAGATTGTGAAATACAAAAATCTTCATAGTGCTACATTTTGCAACTGTTGTCCTAGCCACAGAGACCTTAAAAGCAAAGTCAGACTCACTCTGATCTTAAAAGTAACATAGAAAACACAAATGATATGTGAATAAGTGACTCCTTATAGAATCTTAGATCTCAGAAACTTTTCAGAGAAGTTCAGGGCTTGACCAGGAAACTGAACCCTCCCAAAAATTATTTTGTAAAATGTTTTAACAATTCCCACCGCCCAAATAAGGAAGGGAAACAAGGGATATAGTTTATTTGAACAGTTTTCTTGTAGGCAGTTAGGATAAGTACTGATCTTCAATTTTAATGTTCTTTTTGTTTTCCTTAAAGTTGAATATCAGGATAAGAAACCTGAAAGAGACTGTAGGGATTTAGACTAGATGTTTCCTACTGACTTTGTAACTCTAACATTCTGGGATTTAGTGAGACAAGGTTAAACAGTCTTACATTACAAGTTCAGTGTCCTGCTCCTTTTACCCCACATTTTTAACTAGCTGAAAATATAGTAGACTTGTCAAATCTTGGCAAGAAAGAAAGTCTTTAATACACGTGGCTCCTTATCTAAGTTTTGGCCCCTTTCCATTAGCTCCATGTTCTTCATTAGGAAAATGGGAAAACAAGACAATGTTTCCTAACTTTTCAGGTTAAAACTACTCAGACTGTTGATGTTTGTTTACTAAAATCACTAAGGGAGTTATTCACAGGAAATGAAAGGCAATATCGAGGTAAAATTCATTTAGTGTGAATCTTTCCAAAAGAACCAGCTGACACCCCAGAGGCAGGTAAGAAAGATACAATAATTTGTCACATAGAGCACCTTTGGATTCCAATCTTTCTCTGGCTCTCAGTTAGGAAACTGAGAATTTTAAAACTTTAAAATACAATGGTTGGAGTCAATTTTTCACTAAGGTTGAGTGGAGGATTTCAAATCACTTAAGTCCACTGAGCAGTTTCCAGCTCAATTTTGACATTCTGGGTTAGGGTAGAGAGAGGTGGGGAATGAAGGTGCGGAGAGAGAGAAGATTGTTTTTGCACTTTTTTTCTTTAAAGAATGCTCAAAAAACATTTACTGAAAAGCTGTCTCTTTTCTATTGACTCTTCGAACATTTTCTGCCTCCTTCTTCCCATTCTGCTCCCTGCCGGCCCCCTCCCAGGAAACACAACAGAGCTCTGAGAATGAATCCCTCAGAATCAACTCCTGTTACCCTCACACCATTCTAAAAATGCTTAGCTCTAGTCTATAAAGCTGAGCTATATCAAATTCTCTCTCAGTCTCTTCCCACATCTGCTTAAAGGTTCTCCGCATCTAAAAGGGATCTAGTTACACTGTCTCTCTTCTGCCCCTTTCAGAGCTCACTTTTCATTTAAACACCCCAAGTTCCTTTTAATTTTGGGGGGTCAGTGGGGAAGGAATAATGGGGAGTAGGGGCTTGAACCCAAACAACTAAAGCAGAGGAAGAAAAACAGGCCTACCTTAAAACTTTCCAGTCTTTTAGTGGATCCAAGTCAGAGATTATGGAAACCATTGTCAAAAGCCAGCAGGGAAGACAAACCACAACAGGGGGGGAGTGAGGGTGGGGGGTGGGGAGGAAGAAAGAAGCCAAGGGAGGGAGGGCTCTGCTCCGGCTGGAATGACAACAAACCCAGCACTGCCCTTCCTACTTCTCAAGCTGATAAGCACTTGTCCCAGCTTCTCTCCACCCCCAAAATCAATCTTGTGTTATATTACTCCCAGCTCCATTTCTTCACCACTACCTTTTTTTAAAGCCCCTGTAATCTGCTCCAACTGATCAAATTTGACCTTCTTGTAGCCCACTTTATTCCAAGCACAGCTCTCTGTTAAATCTCTCTTTATTAACACCGTCCTCCTTGGCTTTCTCTTGAACAAACACAGATCAAGCCTGAAGCCTCGAGACTTTGCCAGCAATCATTTACAGATTACTGCAAGCTGTAGTCTTCTCCTCCTTTGGGGTACTTCTCCTGCCTCTCAGGTTTGCTTTCATATTCCTTTTAGAAGACTTGTTTTGGTTCCTTTTTTTGAAGTCTGGATTCTTGGACACGAATTTGGGGTTTAGCCAGTTCCTTATATGCTGTTACCACACTATTGGTACTCTGTTCACACTCTGCTTAAGGTTCACATTTTTAAAATAATTTGGAACAAGATTATTAACAAGCTAAAACCTATGGTGTCTGAATTCTGGCACCAGTTTTGTCTATAACATTTTTTTTTTCTTTTAAACTACAGAGGGAAAAAGTAAAATTCTTCTAAATGTTAAAGAGAGAAAGACATATTGATTTCTCCCTGAAAATGTTTTCTTTTTCTTTAGATGTAAAGCCAGCCTTTCAATAATAATCTTATGTGACAGATGTCAAATTAAGAATAGAAATAGCTAACACTTATACAGCACATTAAAGTTTACAGGACATTTTACTCATAACAATCTGATAAAATAATGCAAATATAATTTTCCTTATTTTACAAATGGGGAAGCTGAGATTCAAGAACAAGAGGTAATTTGCTCATAGCTAGTAAGTATTAGAACCACAATTCACACTCAGGCCTTCTGACTCCTCTCTTTCTTTCTCTCTCTCCTTCTCTCTCTTCCATCTTACCACCATATTTTTTTTTCTTTCTATTCTTAACTTTACCTTTTTTTTTTTTTAACCCCATGTTGCCATGGAAAAGAGTCTGTGAGTATCCACATTTCTTATTTTCTAACAGATACTGCCTCTTGATATTTTAATACTTTTCTTCCAGAGTCCTATTAGTCAATTAAGACTTTATCAAGTGATCAGTCTTCCTCCTAATCTTTCTGTCTTGCTAAAGGCCTCTGACAGATGCATAGACCTGAATGATTCACCTTTAGTGAGGTATCATTTATTCCATCCTTCTTATTCCCAGAGGATTGGCATTTATGCCATCGTACCAGAAAGAGAATTGCCTATCATTTCAGAACAATCCTCAAAAAAAGATTCCATAATAGGTAAGAGTCTCCTGATCCTGAAAGCAATTTTCCCTCTCTAAATCTACTCCTCTATTACCCATCATTGTTTCTAATTTTGTTATGGAATTCTAATCTTAAAACATAACTTTAATTCTCTCTTTAAAGTTTATAGGACACTTTCCTCATAACACTCCAATAGGATTGTACAAGTATTATTATTATTATTATTCCCATTTAATAGATAGGGAAATTCAGGCTCAGATTCAGGAAATAAGTCTCCTGTAGCCAGTTAAGTATTAGGATTAAAACTTAAACCTGGCATGTCTTATTCCACATCCAAGACTTCTTTCATTATACAACCCTGTTTTTTCCCTTTATCTTCAACTCATTGGCCAGGAGAAGGGGGGAGAGGGAGAAGAGAGAGGGAAAGAGAGAGGAGGAGGAAGAGAGAGAGAGAGAGAGAGAGAGAGAGAAGAGAGAGAGAGAGAGAGAGAGAGAGAGAGAGAGAGAGAGAGAGAGAGAGAGAGAGGTGTCCATATGTTTCTTTCTTGACATACATATTTACACCAAACTATCATACTTGAAAGTGACTTCACTGTGGGTATTCCATTTATTCATGGAGGGCCCTAGGTGATACCTACCTTGTAAGGCTGTTATGAAGATGTAGTGAGATAATAATTATAAATATCTTAGCATAGTTCCAAGCACATAGTAAACATTATATAAATGTTAGCTATCATTGTTATTGTTATTGTTACTGTTATTTTTTTTTTCAGTGTTCCCTAACAGAAACATTAGTGAACAATATTTATAAGTTATTGCGGCCAAAACAAAACAAAACAAATATCCCAAATAGCAACAATAAAACAAACTGATTTGGCTAATTTTTTGGAGGTGAATCTTTCCAAATATGTCTAGGTTGGGTCTTGGCAGGCAGATTCATAGCACATCTCAGGTTCCTTATTTAAAGCCATAATAGCTTTGTAGGGGCTGCCAGACCACAGACATATATTGGTATACCAAGGCTCACTTCCATTCTTTTATGAGGTTTTTAGGATTTCAGTGGAAGACCAGTTTAATGACTACAAATGACTGCCTTCAAAAGTACCTTAAACTAAATTTAGAAATAACTCCTTATCTTTTAGGGAAAAAAAATGCCTCCAAGGGATTCATCCTTCTTATTCCTTGGCTATATTTTTGGTCCCACTTTAACTTTTGGTCCACATAATAATAATATATAATAATGTGTAAACATTTATATAACACTGAATCCCTAAGTTCTTCACAGAATGTATGCGATAATAAAATTTAGTGTGTCTCTCTGAAGGGTTCTGAGTGCTTAGATAATTGATAAGATATTTTCCCTCCAGAAAGTTAAGAAGAGAAAAATGAAATATTATCATGAAACTGCTTTTGCAACTATAATTACATCACCCTCAACAGTATTACACACAGTCCACAGAAACATAGCAATGTCTGGAAGGAAGAGAGGTCAAGAATTAACACTTGGAACAAGAGTTTGGGGGCAAAGGGTGAGAGAAGGCAGGAGGTGGTTTTTAGCCAAAGATTATGAAGAGATCCACACTTTAATAAAACATTTTAAATAATGTTGTAAAGTACAAAGGGAGAAAACTCTTTTAAAGATCCTGTATTATATACTCATCTGAGGCAATGTGGTATTGTTCAAACAGTGCTAAGAGCTGGAATCAAAGACTTGGATTCAAATTATCCATCTGGCCATAGGGTTGTGGCCAAAGGCAGATAACTCTGACTTTCTGAATTTCTTTATGTGTCAAGTGAGGAGGCTGAACCAGATGGCCTCTAACATGTTTTGCAATGCCAAATCCAAGATCCTAAGCTTTCCCCTTCTATTTTAAGGAATAAAATTTACTTGATTACAAATAATGTAACTATATGCTGTCTCTGATACAGCAACTCTCTAAGACTATACATTGCTGAGTAATTGCCAATCTGCTATCTTCATTGTAGAGGGGTAGAGTGGGGGAAGTAGGGAAGGGGTTAGGGAAGTAGGAAAAATGGAGGGAGGAATCAGAGAAACCCACTCTTTTATATTTCTTGTGTCAATTAAAACAGTTCTGTTCAATATCTATATATGCAAGGGTGGTACTGTGGATAGAGCACAGTACCTGGAGTCCCAAAGCCTCATCTACCTACTAGCTGTGTGAACCTGGGCAAGTCACTTAACCCCATTTGTCTCAGTTTCTTTACCTGTCAAATGAGCTGGAGAAGGAAATGGCAAACTACTCCAATATCTTGCCAAGAAAACTCTAAAAATGACATTATGTAGAGTCAGACATTACTGAAATGACTGAACAATAACATAGCTATGCAAATTTTACACAGCTCAGTTACTCTTCTCTTAAGCATGTCTCTAACAAGTTTTTTTTTTAATATAAAGGATGCATGTCTTACTGAGCCATATTTATTTAGACTTTTTTTTAGTCTTGGTAAAGAGGAGATTCTTTGCTTCATTGCTACCTAGCATTAATCACTGAATGGGTGCGGCCTCAGTCAAACTAAGACTTGTTACAGACCTTAGTTTAAAAAGGCCAAGGGCTCCCATTTCATCCAGGGCCATCTCCAGTCATCTTGATCCATATCTTGCCACTGGACCCAGATGGCTCTGGAGGGGAGTTGCAGGTGACTTTGCACAGCTTTTCCTCACTTAAATCCAATTCACTTGCAAGGCATGGTGTCACTTCCCTGATGTCATGGTCCTCTTTGAGAAAGAAGGACAAACATCTCTCTATCATTCAAGATTATTCATTCACCTCCATAGGAATATTTTATGATTTCTTAAAGTAACAACAATAAAATAAAGCAAAACTTTCCCTTTGTTCAAAACAAAGCCTACCATTTATTCCCCTCTGACCTAACACTTTGCCAATTCAATTACTCTTCTGAAAACATCTATAAATGTTTGAGAAAAATAATATCTAAAGGTTAAGTTTTGCCCAAAGTAACTTAGGTTAAGAAATAGACACTCCCTTCCCACCCGCTGTGTAGTCTTATTTATTGCAGCATTTTCTTTTACTTCATAAAGTACAAATACCATTGGATAATGTCATTGGCCTATTGCATTTTGATAAAGTTACCTCCTTTAAATCAAGTTGTTTGTTATTGCATACTCTGGTCTTACCCCACAGTGAATTTTTTTAAAGGAAGCAATTTTCTAAGAACATAAGCTTCTCTGCCAAAAAAAAAAAAAAAAAAAAAAAAAAAAAAAGCACATCTGTAAACCATTACTAAGTAAAATTTTTGTACTACAACAGGCAGTTTAGCTGAAAATTTTCTCCCTACCTGTTAAAAAAAGAGTTCAGTTATGCATCAGAAAATTAGTCTTACTATTTAGCTGATAAACCCAAGTCACCAGCAGGAAGATTGGCAACTTTTTTTTTTGTTTTGTTTTTATATCCAGGTCTTCTGAAATTGCCCTCACTGTTCATATTTTAAAGCAAAACAATCTTCCTCACAAAACCAAACCAAAAAATATAACCCTCAGACCCTGTCAACAATATTCCTATGCTCAGTTTAGACAATTATACCTAAATCTAGTGAGCATTCAATTGATAAAAAAGGAAGGAGAACTTCTGAATTAATCAGAGTAAGTAGCTGCAAGTATCTTCAGGTCAAATGCAGTTTTTTCCAAAAAGTCTATATAGCATTGAGCCATCAAGTAACCAGAGGTTTACTCTGTTTACACAAGATTCACAAAAGACTTCCAGATCCTATTAGATAGAATTATAGTTCATCATTTTGGTTAGTACAGAAACAAGACATTTGGTTACATATTGGTTCATCCATCTAAAGATCTAGGAACTATGATTTGTTGTTGTTATTCTTCAGTTATTTCAGTCACATCCGACCCTTTGTAACCCCATCTGGAGTTTTCTTGGCAAAGATACAGGAATGATTTACAATTTCTTTCTCCAGTTCATTTTGCAGATGAGGAAACTGAAGCAAATAGGTTAATTGACTTATCCAGGTTCACATAGTTGCTAAGTATCTGAAGTCAAATTTGAACTGAAGATGAGTCTTCCTGATTTTAAGCCTGGGATTCTATCTACTATGGTACTTGTTTAACAAAATGTATAGCTAGGAGGCAGACTTTAACTTTAAATTTTTTCAGATTATGAAATCTATTAATCATACCATCAGAAAGGAGAGAATAGTGTCTCTGTAAATAGTGTTAAACTCATGGCTAACATAGAATTATATAATTAATCAATAGAAATTTATTATTAAGTCCTTGCTACACACACACATACACACACACACAGAGCAGCAAGGCATAGTAGATAGTAAATAGAGAGAATGGCCTTGGAATCAAGTCCTGATTGCTACTACATGCTGGTAGTGTGGCAAATCACTTTGCTAAATTACAGATGAATTGCTGAATTGTGTAAATGGGAGTTTCTAATTCAGGAGTTCCTTACATCCACAAAATCATGTTATGTACCAAATATATATGTATGCTTATATATGTGTGTGTGTGTGTGTGTGTATATATATATATATATATATATATATATATATATATTTATATATACATGTATATGTCTTTGTATGAATGTGTATACACATAGAACCTAAGGAATAAACACAACTTTCTTTATTCCCTTTTTTCCTTCCTGTCTCTCTTTCTGATAAGCTTCAGTTTCTCTCTAGGGATCCCATTGTCCAAATAAAGCTTATCTTTTGGCAAGACTTTCTTTAAACTTAGTTGTTCCCTATTCTGTTACTTGCTGATAAAAGACTCCTCTTCTGTCCCTCCTTGCCTTCTCTGTCCTTCCTATTTACCAGCCCTTTAAGTCGTACCAAGTAGACAATGCATTTCCTTTTAAGAAAGGGAAATGGCTAATTGAAACTCCATTCTACCATTCTAAATGCAATTTTTCTGATATTGTGGATCTGTCCAAAGTTTAGAGTTGGCAGATATATTAAACTAAAAAAATTCAAGTACCTGTTGGAAACCATTTTAATGAAAAATAACTTTTCCTACCTTTCAAAGCATATCACACTTTTACCATGATGAACTTTAAAAATAAAAAGACAACTATTTTTTATATATTAAAAAACATATAAGATCAAACACATTGATTCTGAGTTTTTAAAATTTATTTTAAATTCTCCTGAGCAAGGTAATGTTGCCATATACTAACACCCTCAAATAGAGGAAATGAAATGATTGAACATGAATATGTTTAATATATGCTTTACCACTTGGCATTTACTTCTCTTGGGGTGGCCATAATACATTCATTTTTGCATATTGGCCCCATGAATGTATTCAGAATCTCTGTAACCAGGTTTTTTGAAATTTTAAGTATTTTTATATTAGCTTTAAATTATACTCTATGACATTGAGGTTGGATTTTAGGGTATTTTGTTCTTGAGCCAAGCATCAGCCCTTACTATGTAAAATCTGTACCTTAACAGTTAACCATTAATCCTAAATTATATAAATGTGTCCTCACTTTAACAATGTCTATAGAGACAAAACTTCCAAAGATGACATTTTTTTCTAAATAAATGAATGTAGTTTTAATGGAATTTCAAGTGCTTTCAGGTTTAACTCACAACACCTGATACAATAAAAAGCCTTAGTAACAAAGGTATGTGTTTCAGTGCCTATTCACCAAGTTAAGAGTTGCTATTATGGGACACTTCATAATCTTAAAAAATCTCTAAAGAATCCCTGAAGAGACAGTCCCAAAAAGCGACTGATGTATATCTAAAGAGATCAAATATACTTCTATATGTATCAGAGTGCCTGCTTGTGTGCTAGATTTTTCAGTAATTCTAAGACCTTAATTGTCTGGAAGGATTTTTTTTTAAATTTGGGACTTTGATCAGCTAAACTGGTTCCTTTTCCTAGGGAGAAAGACAGAGAGGGGAAGAGGTAGGGATAGAAGTGGGGGAGAATTATTTCTAATCTTGGCCAAGCATATTTTAAAAGTGAGAAAGCAAAAGAGAGGAAAACCACAGCCCAGTCAAATTGCATTGCATGCCTTTGGATAAAGTCAGGTCAATTTTGGTATGTGTTATTATTAAAACAAACATACAAGCACACACATTCATGTGCACATGGAGTGTGCACATATATACATACATGTCTTAAAGTCTTTAAGTCCCACAGTGTTACAAGAAACAGAATTCCCTAAGATACAAATTGTTTTGGCTTTTAATTTTCAGTTTTTGTCTGAGCTCAATAGTAATACTAACAGGGCCAAATGAATGGCTGAATGGAGAAAAAAAAATGCATCATTCAAGCTGTTTCCATAACATAGTCCAGGAAATGAGAACTGAAATATAATGACCTCACGATCACATTTGTTTAACCGCCAGGTTTTAGACAACTTGGGCATTTGTATGTTAAGCTAGGACTCCTAACATGAATTATTGAAGAGACCTGGCTTTTAGGCAAAAGCCAAGGACAATTGCCAAGTTTCTAGTTAATAAAACTATGTAAATGTATTTCTGTACATGAGGACTTCCCTAGCCAACTATTGTTTGACTTCTGCCTTGGTTGAGTATTTCACAGCTACACTAAAGAAAGAACAAAACTATACCAGATTTAAATGGATATTTAGAGTTTAGTAAGAAGTTTAGCCAATAATAATAACATCTCCTAACATTTATAAAGCACCTACTATGTGCTAGGTACTATATTTAGTCCTTTACAAATATCATGCCATTTGATCCTAAAGACAATCCCTGTAGGTGCTATTATTATGCTCACTTTACAGTTGAGGAAACTAAGGTAAAAAGAGGTTAAATGGCCTGCCAAAGTCATAGAGCTAAATAAGTGTCTGATATGGAATTTTAACTTAAGCTTTCCTGACTCTAAGCCCAGAACGCTATCCACTTAACTCCACCATCTAAGTGCAAATAAAATTAATGTTTACCTATCAGCTATAATACCTGTTAATGCATCAAAATATTTACCCATTTGTCTGTAACAAAAACCATTTAACACTGCAAATAATTATCCAAGATTTTAGAAGATATTTCTCCTTAGCTTCAAGGTAAATTCTCTATGCACTCTGCTCTGCTACTTTCACTGGAACTAAATGAGAACTGAATTATGTAAGTCAATGAAAAAAAGAATAGGCCATGGCATCCATTTCTAATATTGTGAATGGTGCAAATTAATAAATAAATCAACAAACACATATTTAATACCTTTTGTGTACTAGTTAATATGAAAACCAGCAGGAATAATACAATGAATGAAACAATATCAGAACTAAGAAATGATATAATTTGATCAAGATATTGGGCATACAACTATAAGAATTCTAATGAGAATGATAAAGAGCACATGAAATTATCTGAAAAATAAAATTAAAAATAACTAAATATAAAGTATTTTGTGGGATAGAGTACTGGTAATTTGGCAATAGGAATAAGAAGCAAGTTTTTTTACATGTGAAAAACAATCTAAAAAACTGAAAGGTTCACTCAAATTGAATAAGTGGCTATGTGATAGAAAACAAGTTGATTCTTTACAGACCTCCTTGTAGCCTTTTTCTAAGCTCTCCATTATGTCCTTGGTCCCAGGAAATGCAGGATACATGACTTCCTAGAGACCAATTGTTACATTTTCGGTGTCAGTATTTACACCTCAGAAATATTCAAATGTTACAAAACTGGGACTGATTTATTATTCTGATGATTGCTTAGACTGAAGAAGGTGATGGAGAAAATGATAATAATGAAGATTAAACTTAAATACAAATTAGTAAATATTTCTTCCAAAGAGTAGGTTGAATATTTATCAGCATACTCATGTGGTTCCATCACCTCATGTATCCTTCTGGTACCTGACCCAAGGATCATTTTCTTTTTGTTCATCTTCAGTCTCCTACTATTTATTGCTTCATTTCCTGCTCCCTACAAGCAAACTCAGGTTTCCCTTATCCTTAAAACAAAACAAAACAAAACAAAATCCTTTGCTTGACCCTACATCGACTTACCTATTATTTTTCTCCCTATCATAGCTACACTCAGTTTAAAGATCAGTGAAGATCAGTTTATACTCTCCCTCCACAGCTTCACTACTGATTTACTCTACCGAAGCTTTTCTCAGAAAGGTCACTGAGGACCTATTGTTGTTAAATAGGAATACTTCTCAGTTCTCATCCTTCTTGATGATGCTTCAGTAAAAGGTACCCTTGCTCCTGGATCCTTTTTCCTTCCTTTTCTTCTAGGTCACGTTTTTCTTCTGGCTCTGTTTTTTTCTCATTGCTCTCTGATTTTTTCTTCCTCTGTAGCACAGAAACCTTACCCTATTTTCCCCCTATCCTCTTTATCAATTTTCCTAACACTGATTACTTTTATGGAAATCATTGCTAAATCAATGTATCTAGCCCAGCAGTTCTTAAGGTGGAGAGAGGGGAGGGAGGTAGTGTCTCTAAATTTATCTGTGTATCTAGTTATAAACCTATGCAAATATGTATACAATAAAATATAAAGTAACTAAATGTGAAATAGTTTATGAGACAAAGCATTAGTAGTTTGGCAATAGGAATAAGAAACAGAAGTTTATACATATACCAAAAATCATCTAAAACATTGAAAAATTTAGTGAAGTCACATAACTGGCTATGTGACACAAAATGTGCTGGTTCTTTAGACATCCCTGTGATATACACACATGCTCACATACATGGTAGCTATTTTGATATAATTATTTTTCTTTGTAATGTTATATACTTTATTTTATGCATTTAAAATATTATTCTTTTATGGGATCCATAAGTTTCACCAGATTTCCAAAAGGATCCATGAGACAGAAATGGGGAAGAACCCTTGCTTTAACCAGTTTCTAGAACTCCAATTCTTCATCTCCAATATTTTGCCTGTCAGACATTTATGAAAAGATAGAAGTTAAGGGAATAAACATTTTGTAGGACCTATTATGCATTAGGCACTGTGTTAAGCACTTGCATAAATATTTCAATGGATCCTTATAGGGAGCTGCTATTCTAGCCCCATTTTATGAGACAAGTAGAAGCTAAATGACTTGCCCAAGGTCACATAAATGGAAGTACTTATCACATTCTCCCTAAATGCTTCCTTTCTCTAATTCCCCTTTATCTTGATGTACCACCATTCTGTCAGTCATTCAGTCTTTAAAATTTGGAGTTATCATTGCTTCCTCTCTTTCTAAAATCATATATCCAACACTTTCTCAAAGATTTCCCTCCTTTCCCCCAAGATCATTGCTGGCTCACCATTGCTTCTAGGATAAGATACCCAACTCTTTTCTGACATTTAAGATCCTCCACAATCTGGTTCCAGCCTGCCTTTGGAGCCTTGTTTCACATTACTCTTTATCATATGGTTGGCAGGGTATGGTGAGCCAAATGGATTACTAGCTATTCCCTGAGTTCAGTATTTGGTTTCTTCCCCACATGCCTGGGGACAGGCCAAATCTCCCCCTTAAGCCCCTCCCATTCTACTCTTTCCCCTCATTATCCTGTCAGAATCCTTATTTCATTTAAGGCTCAGTTCAGTTGACTCCCCATTGCCCCTAACTTCACCTCAGATGAAAGTGTTTTCTTCCCTTTTTAAAAGATCTTATTTATTTAGGTAGATCTCATTTCCCCATCACATTCTGCCTTGGATAGGTGCCTTATATTTGTTGACATAAGGCAGCTTGTGTAATGGAAAGAATGCTAAGCCTACAGTCAGAAAGATCTAGATTCAAAATCATATTTAGCACTATTGAGGATGATAAAAATAATGTCTTTATATGATACATTATACTTAAATATTTACATATTTATATTTGCATATATTTATGCATTTATATATTATATATAATTATATTTCTTTAAAAGTATAACTATAATAATATATCTCTTTATGATTTGTTATTTAATTTGATCAAAAACCTTGTGAAATAGGTGCTATTATCCCCATTTTGCAAATGCATAAGCTGAGGCTGAAAGAAAATATGGGGCTTTGCCAGGGTCACACAGCTACTAAATATCTCTAGCAAGGTTTAAGCTCAGGTCTTTCTGATTCTATATTCAACTTTCTACCATCCCAATTACTAGTTATATGACTCCAGATAAATCAATTAACCTCTCTGGGTTGCAGACAATCCTCTAAGACCAAGCATAAGACTGATACCAAACACAGATGGGTTACAATTTTGACTTATCTGGGCATACGTAATTTTGTTTCTAAGAGAATATAAATTTTTCAAGGCCAGAGATTATATTGTTTTCATTAATCAATTAATAAGCAAACATGAAAGAATGAAATAATTCTTACTTGCTTATTTTCAAATGAAGAAGATGACACACACATAAGTATACACAAAACAAGTAAGTATTGAGAATAAATAAATATTATGGAAGTACAAGGGAGTTTAGAAAGAAGGGCACTAATACTTGGGAGATATGAAAAGGTGTTTATGTGGAAGGTGAGGCTCAAGAAACAACTTGGAAAAGACAGACTCCACCATCTTCAAACACTTGGCCTCTATCACATTGTTTTGGTTATAATGGATCCTTTATGTTAAATTGAATTACAAAATTGAAGACAAGCAGGATGTTATTAACTGTATGACCTGGGACAAATCAATAAACTTCATCTGTCAAATGAAGTGAAGGTCTTCAAAGTCCCTTTCAGCCTTATTAGGGGCTTCTCCCAGTGACTTCATTTTATTATAATTTTCTTTTTATTTATTCTGAGTTTTCTCCTCAGGTTTATCTATGTAATAGGGATGAGGGACTGGCCAAATTACCATAGGGGAAAGAGCTTCCCCTTTCCATGTATTCTGCCATCCAATGACTCAGCCCTTTGGACTATAATTTGAACAAGGTGCCCCATGTCCTCATTCTGGACATTTTCACCAGCTGTTTACCATCCCTCAAATGTTTTCCTTCCTCACTGCCACCTGCTGGCTTTCTTCCTGGCTGGCTAAAAATCCTTCTGCAGGAAGCCTTTCCCGAGCCCTCTTTACTGGAAGGCCTTCCTTCTGTGAATTATTTCCAATCTATCCTATATATACCAAGCTTATAATTGTTTACATGTCATCTGTCCCTTTTGATTATGAGCTCCTTGAACCATCTTTTGCATTTCATTCTAACCTAGGGATTAGCACAAATCAAGCACTTAATAATGCTTATTGACTGAGAGCTCTGATACCTTATAATGATTCAGCAGCGACTGTACATTTGAAGCCCAATAGAACACACTCTCAGGCAGATTCTACCAGGGTGGAAAGGCCCGGATAATAGACAATGTCTGTTACCTGAGAAGCTGCCTAGCTACAAGCATCAGCAGCAGGTTGGTCCTTAGTTGATACATTGTGTGAATATGAAGACACATGAAACATTTAAGCTAAATAGTATGGTTATTGTTCTTCCATGAAATAATCTGGCTTCTATGGCTCTAATCTTTTTTATTTTCTCCCCCCACTTTTTGCTTATGTAATAAAAATTCAAGAGAGGAATAAAAGAATTATTGAAGGATAATGGATTTGTCTGGAACAGGCTGAAAGGCATTTCTCCCTCTTCTTAAATCCCTGAGGCTTCATTGTTCTCCTGCCTTTGAAAGCCGTAGGTATCAATGACCTTTCTGTCGAAGGCCGCTGAAGTCATGTTAATATTGTGTTTCTGTGTAATACAGCCTGAACACATTAGACACTTTAAAATGAAATTGGTTCAGACCTGTTAACCCCTCAGTTTAGTCAGTGATAACCTGCTAACTTTTAGGCTTTTATTTGCCAATTTTTTTGATCAGTTCTATTTGAAATAACTGAGTATAATTCCGTGGTGTCATTTTACAAATACCTCTTTGTGGACAGTAGGGCCACATACTTCAGTATCTCAGAGTAAAGTTACTAACCCACAGTAGGCCAGCTTGAAATACCAACAGTGTCTAATTACAAAGAAAGCAATATATAAAAATATGGCTAAATATGTTTGAATCGATATTGCCCTATTCATCCCCTTCATAGGTAAAACTATGCAGAATAATTAGTTTAGTTAATAAAGTGAAGCAATAAGGAACACTGATTCTATGTCTACTTCAACATTCGTCTCTAATAGTGTATATTTAAACAACCACTCATATTACCACCCATCCCTTCAGAGTCAATAGCTGAGATTCCTGAGTTATTCCTGCTAGGCTGTCAGAGGCCCTCTGAAAAGCAAGGCCTCAGGAATCTTGTCTCATCCTCCACTCTCTTATAGCAACACTAATCCTTTTCTGGCCCTGTTTCAGCTATGATTTTCATTCCCCCTTTAAAAACATATCCACCCTTATAAATTGCAGCACTGCCAATGTGAAGTAATTTTCTAATCTAGATTTCAAATGTAGAGGTAGAACTCAATGATGGCACAATTTGGCAGCTTACCTGCCAAATTCTCTTTTACTATTCAAAACATTAGGACCACATCCTACATCTGTTCAGACAGAAATTGCTTTTGAAACAGACAAGCAAAGATTAAGGTTTAGCAGTGTGGTTATATTGTCCCAAATTGACTAATACATGCCCTCCTTGATAATCACTTTACCAAAAAGGAAAAAAAAAATTTCCAAAACCAAACCCAGCTGGAATACTCCATCGAATGTCTTAATGCACAAAACCTGAATCAGTGAAAGGTAACAAAAAAGGCCCTGGCAGACTGAGGGTTAAGATAAAATAACAGGCTAAAACTACAAAGTACTCCCTTTATGTAGGAACAAAGAATGCTTTTCATAAAGCTCAAAATAAATTCATTACAGAATCGCTGGCTTATGCTTTCCAGTCTTCACATTTTCCCCCCTCCTGGTGTATCTTACACTTACAGGGTGATGACTTCATGAGAAACATGTTTGTTGTGACCTACTCTGCCCCTTTTTAAAGCTCGTGTTTCATTAAAGGAAGAAAAAAATGATAAAAGTGTAGATTTTTATTTGCCATTCTGTACTCTTCCTCTATGTCACTCTAATATGCAGTGTGTACACACACACACACACACACACACACACACACACACACCTCCAAATGAAATGAGAAAGTGAAAATTGCTTAAATTATTATAATGTTAAAAGAAAGCCCAACAGTTGCATCCTAGCTATTAAGCAGATATTATTGAACCAGGCAGCAGTGTAATTCATTTACAAAGAGAAAAGGCTAGATATTAACCTTTAAAATGAGAAATGTTTCTTCAGTGTGGGATATCAAACCTTAAGGGCTTTCTTCCTACTAAAGCCCTACAAAATGTGACTTCTGATTTGCTTGCTGACATCCTTTAAGTGAAAATGCCAGTTTTCCTATAATTACACATTCAAAGGGGAAAAAGTAAAAAACAACAACAACAACAACCACCAAAGCCTCACAAGCTTGAGTATTTAAATTATATTGAAGCTGTGGCGAAAATTCCCTAAATGCTAAGCCAATCTCCATTAACAACAGCTGCTTGTCCTTTCCTCACCGTTTTATGCCCAGACACAGGTATTTCAGGATCTCGAGAAGATATCTTTAATCATTTATCTTCAATGTCTTCTCCCAAACACCAAAGGGTCTTACCAAAATTATGAGTTTGCTGTAAGGATAGGTACATATCTAGTTGTTTTCCAGTGGATTTTTTTTTAACAATTTTCCCTTTTTTTCCTATTTAGTTAAAAATATCAAAACTTATATGGATAGATAAGTGGGGAAAAAAAGTAAAAATAATTTATGTAGAAAAAAGAAATACTCTATTTTTCATTTTATTCCTTTAATAATAGAAAACTTCCCCTTTCTACAATATCTTTCAAATGGAGATGTGGGATCCCTACAGAAATGTTAATTTAGTGGCTTGTCCCTTTTATTTCTATGACCTCCTATGAATGAGGTTAAGTAAGGCATTCATTTTCTATCTGTGGTGTTTCCAATTGGGGGGTTGAGGTTCAGGGTACTGAAGAGCTTGCAAAAACTAATTTCAGAAAACTAACAAAAGTCACCAGTCTATAGTTCTTAATTTTTTTAAAAAAATGTAGACACTTCAGGGAGTTTTCTAGATGAATAGCAAAGTGTGATTAAAGACTTAACATCATCTAAAGCAAAATTTAAGTGTCCTCAGCGTCCTTGATGTGGTTACTATAAACTCATGTTCATCAGAATATATCTATCTTTTTCCCTTAAGGAGTTTATAGGATCATATGATTTAGAGATGGAAGAGATTTAAAACTACCTAGCTCAATTTCTTCATTTTACAAATGAAGAAACTGAAACCTAGAGAGGTAGATGACTTTTTCAAGGCCAGAGAGGTGGCAAAGCTGTAGAATGGTCTAACATTTTTTTAAAAAATGATTTTGATTCTTCAACCATTAAGCATGTTTCTACCTTAATTCTCTGGAAGTACTGGAGGGATTTTCTCCTTAGAATTATGTAAGAAACTACAGCTTTTCTTCTACTGTTTAGACACCTTCATAAAACCCAGGTTAGAGAGTTTAAACTCTCCACTTCTTTGGTCTCTTTGTTGTATGGTCATTTCCATTAAAGTGATTTGTGTCCATCCATTTCCAGGACCAAGTTCATCTTCACTTTTAACCAAGAAAACAAAACAAAAACAAACAAACAAAAAAAAAAAAAACAAAACAAAACAAAAAAAGAGGTTTAATTCAATAGGATCATAGGCTTATAATTGTAAGGAAACAAATATGTCATCATATTATCCTAGTCTCTCATTTTACAAGTGAGAAAAATGAGGCCCATTAAATTGACTGATTTTCTCTGGGTCAAACAAAGAGGATATGGCTGGATTAAGAAGTGAACCAATCTTCTGTGACTCTAAATCTAGCACTCTTTCAACTGTGCCAGGTTGTCTTATAGACACCTAGGATCCTTTTTGGAATATTTAAATTCAGTCGAGGCATCACAAATGCAATTAAATAATCTGATAAACCAAATGAAAATTCAGGCTGATTACAAGATCATTTTCTATATGCTATACCCCAAACCTCTATTGTATCTATGTCAATGCCTGAAGAAAGGGATGAGTTAAAGGTTTTTTAATTAGTATTATTAGACATCCAATAAAAAAATAAACTCCTAGCCTGGGAACATTAACAAAAGTTGGGGTAATGATTGCGGATTATTCCTATCCCCATTCTTTTGAAATTGAATATGTTGAATGATTATGTGATCATATTATGATATAATGATATATTGTTAAGTACATATATTACATTATATATTAAACATATAATTAGCCTATTATGTTATTTCAATATACATTTACATACCCCCAAATAAATGAATTAAATATATTGTATTTCATATAATTGATTACATATTATATTCATGTAATTGATTATATTAATTATGTTAATATAAATAATTATATACTAATTAAATATGTTACATATTTATCTAATTTCAATGGAATGTGGCAAGGAATAAGATAGATGTCCTAAACATACCCATCCATACTACTCACACACATTTATATATACACATATATATCTATACACACATGAAAAGCTATGTGTATATAATCTCTATCTCATTTTTCTCACTACATGCACTACACTGCATATTGAATAAATGCTAAATCAGCATTGCCACGCTTATTAGACTATTTTATATGCTCAAGCAAATTTCATAAGATAAATCTTTAAAATTATACATTTTGATGAAATATTATTCATGTACTAAATTCTCATCCGCTATACAGAAATGAAAAGCAACATTTCTCTGGCCTTGAGCTAACTTTTTATGACTCCCTTGGTAGTTTCTTTTTTATCTTGATTTTATTTTAATGTTCAAATCAGTGAGTTTTCTTTTTCCTTGACACATTTTCACATATGTCGTCTTGATCTTTCACATCTTTTACCCATATGGGAAACTTCCTAGGAAATAAGGAACTGTGCTTAATTACCTCATGGGGACAATTTAGAAGCAAATCCAGAGCTTCTCTACTCAAGCTGTACCTTCTGGAAGAGTGTGAAACAACGGAGAGTGTGCAGTAAGTGACTGCATGGACAATTTTCTTTTTGCTCTCTGTGCTGATGCACTCCTTACTTAGTCTAATGGAACCTCCTTAATTCAGACTCTATTAACTAGAAATGTGTGATAATTCAGACAAAGGTTACACTTTAGTTCACCCTTGCACTAACTCCAAAGACAGAATTTGTTTAAGATGTAATTCAATAAACAAAATGATAGGAGTATTTGTTTTAACAACTTAAGAGAACACAAATAACCTTGTATTTCAGATGCACCCAGAGTGTGTGTATGTGTATATATAGATATATACTTTCTAGAAAGTGTTATATAAGGGCCATTCCTCTTCAACATCTCTATCCTGCTCCAATGTTTAAATTGCAGCATTAATATTAATAATAATAGCATTTAAGACAGAGCTTTAAATTTTTCAAAATGCTTTACATATTACATAATTTGCATATTGCATGTTATTTAGCACATTATATATCTTATTTGATTCTTAACAATAATCCTGAGAGATAGGTGCTATTATTTTCTTCATTTTACAGATGAGAAAACTAAGGCAAACAGGTCAGACAATTGCCCAGAGTGGCAGAGATAGTAATGGTCAGAGGCAGGATTTTAATTCAGATCTTCCTGATTCCTATTTATATTGTGGTTCCTTAAGTATAGTGATTCCCTATTTTTGTTTGTTTCTCCAAGGCTTAGTATAGTGCCAGGCATATAGCTTAACATACGCTTTATTAATTGATTTAAAAGGAAAGAACCCATTGGGACTAGATAGTGAATCAGACAATTGGGATTGTTAAAAGTCAATTTAGAACATATATGCATAATAGTGTATATGGGCTGTCAGCTTCAGTTGAAGTATTTGTTAGCTTTGCTGAACTGTTTCTTCTTTTAAAAATATTCTTTGATATAAGGATCGATTCTGGGGCAAAGGAGAAGATAAGGGATATATATTTATATAAAAATATATAATGAAGGTAATATAAAGACAAAATATTTAACTTAAAAGAATATATTTTTAAATAGTCAAGAACTTAGCCCCCAAAGAGCTAAAAGGAAACTAGGTAGCATAAAAAATAAAGCAACAGAAGTAATTCTTAGTATATCATTTTACAATGTACTTTCACCATGAAGTAGGTATTATAAATATTATTTTTTTATTTTGCAAAATGATATAACTGAATGGGATTTCTGGTTGGTTATTTGGTTTGTCTTTGAAAAAGGTCTGTGATTTCCGTAATATAGGGAGCTTTCTGGTAAGTAAATCGCCTCTACCAATGAATACTGACAATTGTTTTATAATTTAGAGTCTTCTAGATTTTTTTCAGGCAAGAAGAAGAGTGTTGAGGGAGGACAATCCAAACATTGAAAAGCTGAATGACTTGCTTAGGATTCCACAACCTTCCCAAATAAGAGGCAGATCTTGAGGCATCTTGAATTCCAGGCGGGCTTTTAGGCACTATGCCAAGTTGCCTCTGGAAACAAATTGGGTCTTCAAGAAATAAAATGACCTTCTCAATATCAGACAGCTAGATAGAACTGAGACCAGAACTCAGGTATTTTAAGTCTCAATCTGGCACTTTTGCATTAATCCTCTTTGTCTCTTGAAAATCATATAAAATGAGGCAGCTAGATGGTGCACTGGATAGGTCACTGACCCTGTAGTGAGAAGGACCTGAGTTCAAATCCACCTCAGACACTTAGTGCTTAGTAGCTGTGTGACCCTGGGCAACTCACTTAACCCCAATTGCCTCATATAAAAAAGAAAAAAAAAGCAAAAAGCAAAAGGGAAAACAAATCAAACAAAATAAGTGCTTCAAAGACATTATTGAACCAACTTTTGCATACCCATTTTGTTTTAGTGTTAATTGAATCACTCAACGACAACAACTGAAAGTGAATTGGCTCTGGACTGAGAAGAAGTGGGTGAAATCCTACCCTGACTATGTGTGACCCTAGGAAATCATTTAATTCATCTAGCACTCAGTTAACTAATATAAAACAAAGAAAGTAAAATAAATCACATTTGAAGTATTTTTGAACCTTAGAGGGGAAAAGAAATAAGAATTTATTTATTGCCCACTTTTTCTTTTGCTGTGCTGAATATTTTTACAAATATTATCTTATTTGATCTTTACAACAACTCTATGAGATAGGTGCTATTATTATACTCATTTTATAGAAACTGAAGTAGGTAGAGATAGAGGTTGAGTGACTTGTCCAAAGTCACACAGTTGATAAGTGTCTGAGACCAGATTTGAAATTGAATCTTCCTTATTTCTAGCCAAGTATTCTATCCACTGTGTCATCAGTTGTCTCTGGAGCTTGGATCTCAATGAAAGAGAGTGTTCTTTTTAGAGTTAGTGTGCTTGATGAAAGAGGGGCCAAAATAGAGACAATTGTGAGAGAAACACTGAAAAAAGGCAGTCATACAGAAAAAAGGGTAAAGCTGGGCAATGTCCCAGTTTCCTTGCATCTCATTTGTGTATGAATGATAGTACTTTAAAGGTAATAGTTAGGAATTCTTACATGCCAGTTGAGAGGGTCAGATCAGGAAGTCTTCACAGCTGTCTTGGTGTATCTGTGTATTTGAACACAGGCTAGATCTAGAGAAAAGACAACCAGAAAATAGCTTGAAAAGTGTTAAATAGTCAAGAGGCGTGTAGGCACTGGTTAGCTCATCCCAAAAGAATCATAGTATTTCAGAAGTAGCAGAAAACAAATAATAGTAACAAAAATTGGGGCAGTGAAGAAGAGCAGAATGCTATCTTTAAAGGGAATAAGATGGCTGAATGGCCAGATTCAAAGAATGGTCAATAGTTCATGATATACAGTAGGTACTTGATAAATGCTTGCTGAATTGAATTGCAGTTTGATGTAAATTTGAAAGGAAATCTCCAATGGAATGGGCTAGAACTTTGCATTTGAATCTGTGATATTGAACACTTTTATGAGTGACTTATATAAAGGCATTCATAATACGCTTAGCAAATTTTTCAGGTTACACAAAGCTAGAAGGGATGACTAATATATTTTATAACCAAGTTAGGATTTCAAAAGAACATCTTGACAGGAAAATTGTTGAGTCAAATCTAATAAGATGAAATCTAATAGAGATACATGTAAAATCTTTTATCTGTATTGAGAAAAAAATAAAGTCCACAAGTTCAGAGAGAAGTCAAAGCTATAAAGAAGTTCATCTCAAAAAGATCTGGGAAGATTTGTGGACCACAAATTCAATATGAACAAATAGTGTGACAAGACAATGAAAGAAGATTAATGTAATTTCCAACTTCACTAAAAAAAAGTGCATTGTTTAATTATGTTGAAATGCCTATTTTACTGTAACATGTCCTGGGTCAGATCACATCTGGAGCATTGGGTTCAGTTTTGGGGATATTTTAGGGAGCACTTAGGCTAATGTTTAGAGAAAGGCAATCAGGATGTTCAAGTTCATGTGTTGAAAGTATCAGCTGAAGAAACTAGGAATCATTAATCTAAAGAGGGTAGAGTTGGATATGATATGAAAGACTTAAGAGGGATTATATTTATTTTGCATAGTCCTAAAAGACAAAACTTTTAAAAATGGGGTAAAAGGTACAAATGTGCAAACTTAGACTCGGAATAAGGAAAAGCTTTCAATAATTATTGCTATTATGAAATGGAATAAGTTTTTGTTTTGTTTTGTTTTTTTGTTTGTTGGTTTTAGAAGAGGGTAATGTGAGTTCTACATTACTGAGGGGAATATGGTTTAGATTAGATGATACTCAGGTTCCTTCCAACTGTGAGATTTTGTGGTTTTTAGAGATCAGGTGACTCTAAGCTATTCACAGACTGGAAAGAGACTGATATTGTACAGACCTGCAGGCAGCAGCAATGGTTCAATGGAGCATGGAAGGGAAAAGAGAGATCAGAATGACAAGATGCTCCTGGAGCCAAGTACCCATGGAGGGGCTAGAACCAAAGAGCAAAAAGGCACAGAGACAAAATATGGCCATAGCAAATACAAATCTTACCCTTTATTGTTACTGTCAACCATATGACCTGAATTTCTGCAAGGTTGGGGCAAGGGTCAATTCTCTAGTGATTCTGAGTATTTTTTCTACCTTAGGAGAACTGGATCCCATTGTGGTAGAGATACTTAGAGTTCTCTGGGGGAGAATGAGACTCAAAAGTAGGGAACATTTTCTTGACTATCTATGGGTTTGTCCTTTTTTGTATCCTTTATATTTGTTTTATGGTCCATACTTCTGTGGCCTATGGTAACTGAACACTCCCTAAGGAAGAACAAAAAAGGCACTAGGTTATAATGTTCCCAGTGAGATTTCTGGGTAGGAAAAAACAAAACCACAAAGACGTTTAAATACTGAAGAACTCTCCTAGGTAGCTATTGGGTCTCCATGGACCCAAAGTCCGTCAGATGTGGGTTATAGCTTCTCTGTCTTTCTGTCCTTTTTGTCTCTCTCTCTGTCTCTCTCCCTCTGTCTCTCAGTCTGACTCTCTCTCTCTCTCTCTCTCTCTCTCTCTCTCTCTCTCTCTCTCTCTCTCTCTCTCTCTCTCTCTCTCTCTCTCTCTCTATATATATATATATATATATATATATATACATATATATATATATATACATATATATGTATATATACACTCATATACATACATAAAATATATATATATATTAGTCCTTCAAGAAGTGTTCAACTCACATTAATTTTCTTTTTATTTATTATAAAATTTTACATAGCCCCAAAGCAGTTCTATACTGATAGAAACAAATGGATGAATGAACACTAAAAGCTTGGAAAGCTGCTAGTCTGTGGCTTACCATTTAAAACTCTTTTAGACAGCAGCACAGCATGAAATACTAATTCACTGTATCTCCAATACCATATCCATTAGCACTTCCTCATCCTGGAATTTAAATAGTCCAAAGCTTAGAGAATTGCTAAAGAGAGTAATTAATACAATAGCACAATTCTCCATGGTTCAGGTGATGTGATGGATTGAATTACCTGTCACAAATAAATCTCATAGAGGGCAGTTTTCTCCTGTTCAGTATTTTTAATCCAGCATCTCCTTATCCCCTCATGGCTTCCTTCTACACATTGGTGCACAATTATTTGCTTTACTGATTTTTACATTTTAGTCCACTTACTAATTGATGGTCAGCTTCCCTTACCCCTACACACCTCACTACATTTCTAACAGACTTATACTTTGAAACCAGGAGCTCCAGACAATCTAAAAACATGCACAATGGGAAAGGGTTTTCAATTGTTCAATTTAATCCATCCATTATCTTTCTCTTCTGCTCCTCTTCCTTCCTTTTATTCCTTAGGCATGGTGCTACTCAGAGTGCACAAGTTCCTTTACCAAGGATGCCACTCAATTATGTGACCAACCAGTGAGGGCACTCCTGTCCAGGGCATCCAGCTGTGTGCTATGGGGGAGTAAGTGCCTCAATTCCATAATTACAGATTATTAGTTCCTTAGGGTTCCCAATTTCCAAGTCCATTATCAAATTTATATCAGTAGCAACTTCACAAGGCTTTCAATATGGGATATAGATGCTTTTGTGTATTCTACCCAGGGGATTAAAAAGCTTTAGAAAAATGTTGAAAATGCTCAATTGACTTCTTTTTAAAGGGGAAAAAAATGGCTATTCTATAAACAGGGACCTTTTCTGCCTATATATATTCCTTCAGTATTCACAGCTCTAAAAAGATACATGCCTATAGCTCATCTATCAATGTTTATCCTTATCTTTTACATAATTATTCTGAATATATATGAGGTGATGGATTTGCAAAAAGATCTAATTGTCCAATGTATGGACAGTGGATGCTGCTGATAGCTTGATGACCTGGGAATAATCCTAAAATGCAGGCTTTAAATGACCTGACTTTCAAAGGCTCAAGGCCTAATGGTGAACTTTTCCAGGATTTCCTGGAATGTTTGTTGGTTTTCTGCATATTAGTATCAACTTCTCAAACAAATACAAATGTTGAGCTTCTCCTTTATTTTGGTTGGTCCTGCACAAATACAATACGTTTCTATCTATTTATTCCTTCATGGACTTGGAGTTAGGAAAATAGAATTGAATCTTGCTTCTGATATTTACTAACTATATGATTCTGGACAATTCATTTAACCTCTTTGGACCTCAGTTTCCTCACCTGTAAAAAGAAGTTTACTTGATACCCTTTAATGCCTTTTAATCTCTAATTCTAAGACTTTATGATCCTCTATGGTACTGAAAAGACCTAGATTAGGACACATGGAAAATTCTGAGGGGAAAACAAAAGGACCCAAGGAGCAAGTGAACTTTAGGATGAGGCAAAAGAATTATAGGAAATCTAAATTTTCAGAATGCTTATTTATACTTCTTTGAAGAAGCTCAAAGCACTTGTACTCTGCTTATGGACTGTGTTCAGTAAAGGTCGTTGATTAGTTAAGTATATGAAAGACAATCTTTTTTCCCCACCTCCTCTGAGGAAAAGGTTAGCATCATTATCCCCTTTGTAATCATCTCACACATGTATTGCATGCCTATTATTTATAAAGGAATGTCTTCAGAGAATTTTGAAAATGGAAATATTAAGTCATAGAATGAATAAGAGATGAAGCTGAGAAAAGAAAGCACTTCTTCAATCATTTAGTCAAGAAACATATATAAAGTACCTACTCTGTGCTAGGCACTGTACTAAATGAAGATAGGAGAAAAGTAAAGGGTTCTACTTGTTTCTCTTTCTTCAAATTACTAGACTATGATGTGCTTCTTTTTTAGTATTCTAAGCAGGATATTAGAGAATCACAAAAAGCCTAATTATTCTCCATATAAAAAGTAGGTAAGAGGCAGCTAGATAGTGCAGTGGATAGAGCATCAGCCTCAAAGTCAAGGGGACCTGATTCAAATCTGGTCTCAGACACTTAACATTTCCTCGATGTGTGACCCTCGGACAAGTCACTTAACCCCAATTGCCTAGTCAAAATAAACAAATGAAATAAAATATAAAGAAAGTATGGAAGGACTGGATATGAGAAGTCTAGACAGAGTACTGGGTAGTGAATCATATGACTCTAGGTCTAATCTTGGCCCTGCCAAGTAGCTTGATGATCTTGTTCAAATCACTTGATCTTTTAAAGCCAATAATTGGGAATGTCTCTTAAAGTGCTTAGAAATCCATAAAGCTCTTTATAAATGTTAGCCAATAGTGCATATAATTTATATTTATATTATATTACTATGTCTTTTTATATTACTATACATTTTTGCATGTCTCTTCATACTTTAATACATTCCTAAAACATTCTGGGCCCAGCGATGTGACTGAGGGTAGAGATGGTCAAATTTAGGGAGTTTTTTTTTAAATTCCCTCTAGCACTCTCTAAATATCTTCACAATGATTGGATAATTGATATTCAAGAATCTGAACAGAAGCAGAAGTACAGGTTTTAGGTTCATAATTTGTAATAGGCCTCCCTATAGCCTCTGTTACATGGAGTATTGTTGCTTTGGATTTCATCTAAATTATGAAATCAATCAGGAGTTGTACACATACACAGAAAATAAATGTAAATGAATTTTCTTAAATCATTCAAATAACAAGGATGGTGAAACTTTAAAATGTATGGATTTGTGTCATATTTCAAGAGGTACAACACATCTCAGAGAGCCTAGAAATTAGAAGTATATGAGAACGTAATCAAAGCAATATACAAAACAACTTAAATGGGTGAACAAATGAGGCTAGAAGACAAGAAGCAGAGAAGGAAGAAGAAAAAGGCACTCATACTTGAATGTTTGTCTTATTTTATTGTATAGCATTTAAATCTCTTGGGATTTTAATTATGTAGTAAATATGATGCTTTAATTCTTTGTTTATAGTCATTCAGTTTTAAAACTATGTTTTCCCATTAAGGCATCAAGGTCAATGATATGGGTAATTAACTAACTGATTTAGTGTATTAATTTTCCATGAAGTTGTTGCAAGATATGAACAATTGAGCCTTAAGATACCAACACTATTGTAGTTATCATAACAAGCATTGGAACCATAATAGTTTACTGATGGATCCCATAACTGACTTTCTGTCTCGTAGAAGCATGTGTCTGTTTAAATGATGATGAATGCTATCTTTGTACTAAGAAGGAAGATAACATTAAACTGGCAAATTTTGCTGATCTCCCAAGGTTTCCTAGTAAGCACTGGCAAAGGGTAGTAGTGTTCATAAAGTCTCATAAAGCTAAGAACAGAATAAAGCAAGGAGGTAAAACTGATTAAAACAAAACAAAACAAAACAAAAACTATAGAAAGAGCCTAAGGTGAATCAAAGACTAATATACTGAACTGTACAGAAAAGATTTTCTCCTTGTTCTCTACCCTTGTTTTCCCCCCTAACATCTGAAATAAGTTCATTGTTAATTCTTTACTGGCAAAGCTTTGCTCAGCCATTCATATTAAATCCTGTCAAAAAATTTTTTTTGAAATATCTGACCACACAGATGTTACTTCTCTTTATCTCATTCCAGGGTGCCATAATTCAAAATAAAAATCATCAGATTCCTGAGAGACAATGCAATATCATTAAATTACTAACTATAGTGTCTGTCTGTCTGTCTGTCTCTCTCTCTCTACAAGCACATACACGCGCACATATAAATACTTTGGATTAAAGAACAATTATCTTAGACCATCAGCAAAGTGAGGGAAAAGCACTGGAGTATTTTGCAAAGGTTCAACTTTGCATTTTGCTTATTCATTTAATGGTACTTTTAAGAATAGTAATCTCTGTCCTAAGTTCCTTATGATTTCTATTTCTTTTTATATGATGACTATTTTTGTGCCATTTACTCTCCATCATAATCAGCGCCTATCTACATAGAAGGTGCTCAAAAAATGATGAGAGGAGTCCCCATATCTCCTGAGTAGAGCTCAATCTACTCTTTGATAATTCTAGTAGCTAGGAAGATTTTTCCTATCTGAAAGTTAAATTATCACCATTGTGACTTCATCCCATTGTTCAAAATTCTGCCTTTTGGGACCAAGCAGAACAATCTCAATCTCTTTTCCATAACAGTCTTTCATGTTCTTTAATATACCTCTATATCTTCTTTACATCTTCTCATCTCCAGGTTAAACATTATCAGCTTTTTCAATAAATCAAATGGAATTAACTAGAGACCCTTGATCATCTTGGTTGCCCCTGGTCTAGATATTTCTCCAGTTTATCAGCATTGTTCCTATATGTGATCAGCAGAATTAAATGTGATTATTCAGATATGGCATAACTAGGGCAGAAAACAGCAGGGAGATCACAATTTTGGACTAGGATGGTAAGCATCTATTAATGCAGATTGGTGTTATTTTTTTAAGATACTATATAACAGTTAACTCACATTGAAGTTTTAATCTACTGTAATGAATTATATACTTATTCACTTATTCCTCTAAAAGCCTTTAGATAATAAAAAGAATATTTTGTCTTTTATTTTTATATCAGTTACTTCTGAAAATACCTAATCCTTCCTCTCCTCTAAGGATGTCCTCTTTCAGATAACTTTCAATTCTTGCACAGATTAAGTTATTTACATTTTATCTCTCCCTTTAGAACATATTCTACTTGAGGACAGAAGTTTTTTGTTTGTTTTGTTTCTTGCCTTTCTTTGTATCCCCAGAACTTAGCATAGAATCTAGTACACAGTAAAGACATATACAATTCTTGATACCTGATTACTTCTACTTTTTTGGGCTGCTACAAAAAAAAACACTTGAATGAATATTTGTTATATATTGAAACTTTCTGCCTTTCACTTTCTTGAGGTGTATGTCTATAAGTAGGATTTCTGAGTCAAAAGGCATGACTATTATAATCACTTTTCTTATATAATTCATGTTCTCCAGAGTCAATGGACCATTTAATATCAACAGTTTATTAGTGTTTTTAATATTTCTCCTGCCCTCTAATATTGGATCTTCTTCTCTCCTCTTTTCATTTTTTTTCTTTTTTTCTCTTCATTTCTGATTTCCTATCTGAAATCTCAAATATTTTAACTTGTTTTTCTTTATTTCCAAGCATATTTTCATATGATCAGTGATACTTTGTAAATTGCCTCTTGAAAATTGTTCATAACTTTTAACCGCTTTTTTATTATCTCCATAATATTTTTTCAGATGAACTGCTACATAGCAGTTGAAACTTATGAACAATTTGGAATCATGTAAAGAGTAAGACTTTATTTTTTCTTTATTAAATTACATTTAATTGGATTTGCTTCAATGTTTTAACTTTTAATGCCCTTATGATTCTTGATCTTTTTATCCAAGCTATTAGTTTGCCATAGAAGTTTATATTAGCTATAAACTTGATAAACCCTTATTCAATACATGGATTGATGTATTGACCTGAGCTAAGGATATATCCATCTGTATTCTACTAGAGATCTCCTATTAAGTTAGCATTAGGCTGTACATTGACTCTGATTTGGATCTAACCAGTCAGCCAGTTATGAATACATAGAATCACCGTATTTTCTCATTTATGTCTTTCTATCTTGTCAACAATAATGTGAAAGATTTTATCAATTGCTCATCTAAGATGTAGGTAAAGTATATTGACAACATTCCTCTGATCTACCAGCATAATTCCACATGGAGTGTGATCTGAGAGGACAGGATATACTACTTTGGGATGTATATGACTCCATGCCCTTCTTTTTAAAGGAAAGGCCTATTATAATTACTCTTAATTCCACCTCTGAGTCAGCAAATTCCCTCATGAGAAGGGAAAATGATATATTTGCCTTAGGGCATTCCTGCACATGAAACCAATATTTGATGTTTTCCTATATATACAAGTTTGATGATTTTGTCAAAAAGGGAATGTTAGTTTGGATAGAGCTGTTTTAACCTTTTAACACCATTTTTCTAAATGTTCACTAACAATCCCTTTAAAAAATATGTTCTAACCTATCAGATTTATGGATAGAAGAAAAATTATGAATAAACAAGAGATGTAGAACATTGTGAGATGCAAAATGGATAGTTTTGTTTTCATTGAATTTATAAACTTGTGTTCAAATAAAAGGAAAGCAAGAAAGCATAAAATTTAGGAGAAACTGATTTTTTTTTGCGTGTGTAAAAGCCTCATATCTCAAATATATAGGGAATTTTGTTAAATTTATAAGAATATGAGTCATTCCCTACTTGATAAAAGGTCAAAGGCTATGAACTGACATTTTTTCAAAGAATAAATCAAAATCATATGCACTTATATGAAAGGATGTGCCAAATAATTATTGATTAGATAAATGCAAATTAAAATAACTTTGAGATATCATCTCACACATCAGATTGGTTAAAATGTTAGAAAGGGAAAATGGTAAATGTTGGAGGGAATATGGAAAAATTAGAATACTAATACACTGTTGGTGTAACTGTGACCTGATCCAACCATTTTGGAGAACAATCTAAAATTAGATCTAAAAAAGTTATGAAATTATGTACACTCTTTGACCCAGCGATACTATTTTTTTGGTTTGTTTTCCAAGATAACCAAGGAAAAAGGGATAGAACCTATATGTTCTAAAATATCCACAGCCCCTCTCTTTGTGATCACAAAAAACTGAAAACTGAGGGGATGTCCATCAACTGGGGAATGGCTAACAAAGTTGAAGCATATGGTTGTGATGAAATGCTATGTGTCATAAGAAATTATAAGCTGATTGATTTTAGAGGAAAATAAAACATGGAAAGACATGAAATAGGGAAGAGAAAAATGATCAGAATGATGTGTGGAAGACGGATTGGAGTAAGGAGTGACATGAGTTAGACCAATGAGAAAGTTAATGATATCCTTTAGGCAAGATGTGGTGGCAGTCTTTATTAAAGTGGTTACTGTGTGTTTAGAAAGAAGGAATCAGATGTGAGAAATCTTGTAAGCTAGAAATGGCAAGATGTGGCAGATGATTGGATGTATCCAGATAAGGGAACTTGTGGAATATATAATATGAAGATTATGAAGATGGATGCTTGAAGAGAGATAGTAAAGTTTTTGCTCAATACAAACACAAAACATGCCAGGTATGAATTAAATCTCTTCTTTTTGTGTTCTTATTTTTATATTTGAAGTATAAATCCTGTAATTCTCAGAGACAAAATTACAATATCAAGAGCACTTTATAGGTGGAAAGAAGCCCACTCAGGTATTAGAAACTACTCAGAAGATATTCAGGATTGATGCCTAATATGATTTTGTTACAGGAGAAATGAAGACAACTATAAAACCACAAATCAAATTCATTTTCCCAGAAAAAAAAGTAAACACAACTCAGAATGTCATTGTCAAAACTTATTTGGTTGGTACAGAAATCCTATGGACAATATGAAAACATATTCTATATTTTACATCCCTGCTGAAAGAAATAACAATTCCCTAAAAACTATTTCAGAGTACTAGCATTAGAAGATCATCCTCATTAGCATTTAATGAACTGGATCCTCCCAATACCTTGTTAGACATAAATTGGGCATTTTTACAAGGTTCTTGAACTCTTCTGAGGGCACTGTGCTATTTTTTAGCAAGTGTATTGAGCAAACTGGAAAGTTTGGGCAGCCTTCCAACAATCCAGGTTAGACAGAAAAACAGGATCAATGTTTATTGACCATTTACAATATCCCTAGGAATACGCTGGGCAGTATAGACAGAAGAATCCTTGACATTTATATGACATTTATGTTTTCAAAGTGATGCTACAAATATCATTTTATTTTACTATCACAACATCCCCATGAGACAGGTATACAGAATGCACATGCATAGTTCCCAAAATCAGCAAAAGCAGATAGGTCAAGTAGGTAAAATGAAATAATGGGGCTATGAGATAATTTGATTATGTTAAAATCATGCATGGATTCATGCTACATAGTCTGTCAGAGAAGACTTTATGGTAGTCATAGTAATGATAATTCATTTATATAATAATACAGCTCAAAAACTTAGAGTATCTGAGGTCATCAGATTTGAACTCATAAAGATGAATCTTCCAAATTCCAAGTGCAGTGTTCCAACTCCTATTCCATCTAGCTACCCTCTAAGTTCAAAAGAATAGCAAAGGAACAAAGACAGACTCTAGAATTTTCCATAATAGACCACTTTTAAAGCTGATATGGAAACATTTATTACTTTTTAGGGCTGACCAACTAGGTGGTTCAGTGACTAGTGTGCTAGCATAGTCCCAGTTTTGCAGTCAAAAGGACCTGAATTCAAACCCAACCCTTAGATACTTATTACCTATCCAACTAGGGCAAGTCATTTAATCCTGTTTACTCCAAGTTTCCATATCTGCAAAATAAGTGAAAAGCTATTCCAGCATCTTTGCCAAGAAAAATCCAAAAGAGATTATGAGGAGTTGAACATGACCAAAAAATGATTAAACAATAAAAGTAATAATGATGATAATAATACCATTGATCATTTATAGAATAACTATCATTTATATAGAACCTACTATGTGCCAGGGACTGTGCTGTGTTTTACAAATATCTTATTTGACCCTCAAAAAACCCTGAGAGATAGATTCTATTTTTGTCCCTATTTTACAATTTGCGGAACTGAGGCAAAGAGAAGTTAGGTGACATGGTCAACATTACATAGACAGTTAGTATCTGAGACTGAATTTGAACTCAAATTCTCCTGACCTCAAGACCAGTGTTCCATCTACTGGACACCACTTAGCTACCCATTTATATACCATTTTACAGTTACAAAGTGGTTTACATGCAACCAATTCTCTCTAAGATTTCTTATGAATATTTCATATGATCATCATAGCAACTGTGAGGCAGTCAAGGTTACTATTCCTCTTTCACAGATGAGGAACTAAGACTTGGAGAAATTCAATGATTTTTCTCAAGGTCACAAGAAAAGCCTGTATTAAGCCAGGATTTATATTCAGTTCTTTCAATTTCAATTCCATGCATTTGTATTTTAGCATAGAATTATCTATCATAAGATCATACCTATAGAGTTAATTTAGATCTTATCCAGTCTAACCCTCTTTTTCAGGAAAGTGAGGCCCTAAGGGGGTCTCTGGCTCAAGGATATGCAGTATTAAGGTGACCACCCATGTCTTCTTCAGAATCCTGCTCTCTTTTCATTATACCATTTTAATATGGAAGAATGTTTTTGGTAAGTGAAGGAGGGGAAAATAAAGTGAATAGACAGAGGTGAAATGGAATATAACAGAAACAAAAGAAACTGCATTGAAAAAGGTAAAGCTGAGTGCATGATATCAAATATCTGACTGAAAATGGAAAATATCATTCTGTTATTTTGTATTTCTCTAAATATTCAGATTTTCACAATTGATAAGAGAAATAAAAATTAAGACAACTCTGAGGTGTTAGGACTCTTACAAGGTGCTAACTCGGTTGTCTAATTTAGCATGGTACTTAACAGTTCTCTAGTTCAGAGTTCACACCTTTCACACCTTTAAAAGAGCATATAAAAGGACAAGCCCATTGGAAGCTCCAGGAGATTCAGAGTCAAGATTCATTCCCACTTCCACCTTTGTGCTGGCTGGAGACATTTGGACAAGAGCTCTCGGGACCCAAGGAGAGAGGAAGGCCTCCAGAAAAACTAGCCAAGCCCCAAGTGAAGGAGATAAGATTTTGGAAGAGACAATAAAGGACTTGGACTTTAACTCCTGGCTGCATTTGGGGTTATTGAACTGAATTGAAACTAAGGCTGTCTCCAGAAGGCCCAAGAAACCTGCACCAAGAGAAAGATTATAATTTAGAGATGAGAACATTACACTGAGGTACCACTACACACCTGTCAGATTGGCTAAAATGACAGGAAAAGCTAATGACGAATGTTGGAGGGGATGTGGGAAAACTGGTGCACTGCTGGTGGAACTATGAAGTGATCCAACTATTCTGGAGAACAATTTGGAACTATGCCCAAAGGGCTATCAAACTGTGCATACTCTTTGATCCAGCAATGTCTCTAGTGGGATTATATCCCAAAGAGATATTAAAGAAGGAAAAAGGACCACATGTGCGAAAATGTTTGTGGCAGCCCTCATTGGAGTGACAAGAAACTGGAAATTGAGTGGATGCCCATCAGTTGGAGAATGGCTGAATAAGTTATCATATGTGAATGTTATGGAGTATTATTGTTCTGTAAGAAACAATCAACAGGATGATTTCAGAAAGGCCTGGAGAGACTTACATGAACTGACCCTAAGTGAAATGAGCAGAACCAGGAGATGATTATACATGATAACAAGAAGATATCAATTCTAATGGACATGGTTCTTTTCAACAATGAGATGATCCAGGCAAGTTCCAATGGTGTTGTGATGATGATAGCCATCTGCACCCAGAGAGAGGACTGTGGGAACTAAGTATGGATCACAACATAGCATTTTCAATCTTTTTGTGATGTGCTTGCATTTTATTTTTCTCATTTGTTTCTTTTTGATTTGGTTTCTCTTGTGCAGCAAGATATTTGTATAAATATGTATGCATATGTTGGATTTAACATATATTTTTATCATGTTTAATATATGTTGGGATATTTGCCATCTAGGGGAAAAGGTAAGGAGAAGGGAGGGAAAAATGGGAACATAAAGTTTTGCAAGGATTAATGATGAAAAATTATCCATGTCTGTATTTTGAAAATTAAAAAGCTATAAAAAAATACTAAAAAAGACTTTCCAAACCTCAAAGCAATAAATAAATAAATATTCAGATTTTGATACTATAGAAAGTTTTTCTAGATATTCTACTCAAATTTTCAGTTTTCATCCAATTGTTGGCAATGTGTAAGCATTACCTCCAAGGCACTCAATCGCGATATTTACTGAGCAACTTGCCATATCCGAAATGCCCCTCTGGGTACAAAGACATGATTGGCCCTCAAGACTCTGTGCTAGTGTTCCTACTCTTATTTTTTTACATTCTCCCTCCTGGTGGCTTCATCATAGCAAATATGTTTAATTATCATCTTTAGACTGATAACATGTGTTTATACATCCAATCCCTATCTTTTCCCTGAGGTTCAATCTTGTCCCTAGCAGCCTATTGAACATTTCAAACCACATTGAGATCAATATACTCTAATACACACACACACACACACACACACACACACACACACACACACACACACCCCTTATTTATCATTGGCTCCAAACCTCTCAGATTCCTCTGGTAAATATATCCTTTCTTAAACTACACACTTTTGTTGTTAATTGCCTTTGCTGTTTTTTTTTTTTAACTCTACAACTTTGTAAAATTGAACTGTGTGCCTCTTGTTTTTTGTGTGCCTCTGTTGTTTTTTGAACTGCATGCCCCTGTAAAGTTGAAACTGCAGGCCTCTATTGACTGCAGTGCTTTTTTAGGACCATCTATATCCATTTGCATCCAAATTGTCATTTTGTCTGTTTCTGTCTTTGTGAAATATCTGTTTTGTGTTTTTCTTGTGAGCTAGATTCTGTTACCTTTAAAAAGTGAAAATGCAGCCAGGCAGAAAAACTTTTAAAAGCTGTACATAAAGAGTTTAGAATACTGGGAAAGATCAATGAACTTTCAAAGTTGAAGCAATTGTCATAATAAGTAAGATTGACTCCAATTTTAAGCTTTTATTAGGAGAATTGGTGATAAGAAAAGAGAAAAAGAAAAAAATATATATCTGAAAGACATTTCCCCCCTATCATTTCAGCTTTGTCTATTTGGAATTAAAGAAATAAAGGGAGGTAATCAAAGTTTGTGGAGCTATTAAAACAATTTAGCCAATAAAGGAGTTTCAAGATTAATCATTTCAAGATTGCAGAAGAGAACTCCTGAGGCCTTGAGGTAATTCCATGAACTCATTCCCTTCTGTAATAGTTTAGTAAGTTTTAAGGTACTACTCTCTAGAATTTAAGCATTAGGCTTTATAAAAGTTTTAAAAGTAATTGATAATATTAATAGCTTCATTGTTCTAGGGGAATGGAAAAAGGCAATTAGTTTGGAAATACCCCCACAGGGAAGAAAGGAAAAAAAATAGGTAAATGGTTTGCACCTTATCTCAACTTCTTTTTAACCCTTCCTTGACATTTCTTAACATGATAAAAGAAAATATTGCTAAAACCCTCTCCCTATTAGCCCCTTTCAATCCAGATTAGATTCCCCAAAAAAGGTGTTGGGAAAAAATGCTGGAAAAAAATGTAGAGAAACTTGAATTACATTCCAGTTGCAGAAATTTATTAGCTGGGTAATCTTAAGACATTTATATTATCTTTGTTTACTCTAGTTTATTGAACTGTAAAGGCAAAAGTAATAATTATACCCACTTCCCAAGATTGTTGTGAATATCAAAATAATACAATGATTATAAAGTTATTTAACTAGTGACTGGCATATGCTAAGCACTACATTATTATTATTTCTTTAATTGAATATAATTGCTCCATGCCTGATAACTCTAAAATGGTTTTAAAATTCCAAAGGTAATAACATAAATGATTTTACATATGATAATTTGGAAATGGAAGTAATGTTATCTGAAGTTTATTGTTTGTATAATTATTGTATTTCTAATTTCTATTCCATTGAGAAATTTGAAGACCATTGTAATAGAAATTCTAATTTGTCTAATAAGACAAAAAAACAGCTTTTTAATCTGAATGCTGGTACACATAAATTGGGATTTTAAAAGGACATGATGAAAGGAGATATTTGAAAATTCTCAAATAGTTGTTGTATACATTTGTTATGAATCACATAATATATATATTAGCAAATTTTAATTGAAATTCTTGACTGTTATGTAAATGTATGTAGTGACACAAAGATGTAGCTTCAATACAATAAAGATAAGTCTATGATCATTTATTTGCTATATGTCTGAAAACCCAGAATATGGGTAGTTTTATTTTATAAGTAAAGGATAATGAAATGTTAACTGTTAACATCAGGAAAGATATTCAAGCTTTAAGTTGTAGTAAGTAAAATTTTACTATCTAAGGCAAAATTCCTGGAATTATAATTTGTTATTGTTTTGAACTTTGATTCTAGAGATAGTTGTCTGAATTGCCATGAAGTCAATAGTAGAAAATAACATGCATTGCAGTCTTGGAACTGATAAAGGTAAATATCTGTGCCTGGAAAAAGTTTTAGGGCTTATCTTAGTGTGGACTAGATAGGATTCCTTGACTCTATTTACCTTTTGCACTATTTCCTTTTTGAAAAGGAAATTTCTCACTTGGCTAATCCTGAGCCTTGCTTTTAACACCCTGTAATGAAAAGTTGGATTTAAGTTATGATCCATGGCTGGAATCAAACTGAATTAAGGGAGTTTTTCCTTTCTGTTATGGTATATGACATGGTTATAACTATGTTTCTTTTTTATAGCAAATTCTATAATTAAGAAGTTTTGTTAGTACAATAATAAATCTATTAAACAATAGATTGATACTGAAACATTTCTGGGTTACTATAATGGGATGAAAGTATGAATATCTTACATTTTTAACCCAAATTTGTGCTTAAATTATAATACATGGATGATATTCTCCTTATAAGACAAAGGTGTAATGTGAAAGCTTTCTAATTAGATGGAATAGTAAAGTTTGTGGAAAGTGGCAGTATTAGACTGTTTTCTCTAAGAACAATATAGTGATGTAGGATTGACTTCCAAAATTTATTTACTATGGAAATTTAGGCTTTGAATGTGTTTTGGTAACAAGTCTTCAAAATTGGATTTTACATGTGACTTGCCGATAATGGTAAAGAAATTGAAATTATTTTCCCATCATTAAAATAACTATCTGATAATTTTTTAAAAATCAGAAGAATTCGTCTTGCAGTTGGATCCTCATATATTTTAAGATTTTTATATCATGTACAGAATTTAGATAAAGATAGAAACAACAAATGGTATATCAACTGAAAATCTTTAGTTTCAAAATTGGATAACTAAATTTAAATGATATTATCTGTAAAATTATCTTGGAACCTCTAGATTTGGAATGGAGAAGTAGAGTACTTTTTAGAGCTGCCCTGAGCATTTGCATATTTTCTAAGAAAAGATATTTAGGGACCAAATGACTACAGGAGACATCTGGACCTCAAACTGTACTGGTTAAGTGGATATTGAGAATGGGTCAGTAGAATGCAAGGAGACTTGATTTCATTATGTATATGTATTCTTTTGTTATTCTGGTGCATGTAAATGTCCTTTCTCAGAACAAGTCAATTGTGAGACCTCTACGTGGTTTGATCTGTACCTGACTTTATGTAATTATGAATTATGGGAGTTATGTAAAAAATGTTGCTGCATTGTTTGATCCTATCCCCATATGACAGCAAAATTATTATTTCTGTGTCTTCTTTAGAGACTTTAAACTAAGGACCTGTGCTGACCAGAAACTCAGATTCAAAGACTGATGCAAGGAGTTTTTTCTAAGGGCTCATACCAGGTCCTTCTGACTATTCCCACAACTGGCAAACTTGTGAGTGTGGCTCACTCTGAAGAAAGCCCCTGCTCTTGAATGGATGGGAGAACCTTCCAGGGACCTCAAAATTTGTCTAGTACAGACTAAAGTAGCTGACATCCAGATGATACAGAGGTCCTAGGATTCTGGATGAGGGCTGAATATACTGTCCTAGTTTTGGTTTTTGTTTTTCTCTTCACTTGTATTATGTGACCAAATGCCAAGGCCCTGATTTAAATGTGTTTTTGGCATTTTCTCCCTCTACATTTTTGGTCCCCTTCTCTTTTCTCATTGCAAGCAAACAGTGGCTAGACATACTTTATCAATAGATTCCCTTGAGGAAGTGGCCTCCTGGGCGAAAAATGCTCAATCTTGGCTCAACCAGCTTCTCATGGTATTTTGGCTTATACCTGCCCTTCCTTTATTGGGTAGAAGGGAAGAGGCTCATTCAGACCTCCTACTTTTGGTCAAAAGGGAGAACTATCCCCTCCCCCCCCTTTTCCAGAGCTAAGGCACAGCAAGAAAACTGTGTCCTGAGCTTAGCATAACAAAACTTTATATTCACTCTCTGCATGATGTCCATATAATCCCATATTATTATTGTATTGCATTGACCAGCACCAAGTGTTCTTTGAGCTCAATCACTGGACAAGTCCCCATGTTCCAGTCATGAATCCCTGCTATGACTCAAACTTGTGTCAGTGTTTCAATTAGCCCCTCTTTGTCAGGGCTACCCTAGAGCTCACTACATAGCTATTGGTATAAACAAAGATCTCCATATATTGCCTTGGGCCCCTCCACTAGGGGTAGGGCTCTGGCATATGTGTCTAGATCCCTTCCTTTCTTACAAGTTATTTCCCTCTCTTGGCAATTAAATTTCTGTTTCACTCCCGGTTCTCCTGCTCTATTCCTTTTCTGTTTGACTCTGGTCACCCACAGATAAGAAGTCTGTTCATTCCAGTTAACACTTCAATACAACTCAGTCCTAAATCTTTCTCTACTTCCACTCTAAAAGCTTTCTTACACTGACAGTGCACCCCATCCCTATAGCTCCCTGATTTAATTGGTGCATTCCTCCTTGCAACCTCGATTTAAGGAAATATTCATGCCAGCTATGATCACTTTAAAACTCAGCTCAGCTTTTGACTCCCTTGACTACTTTTCAATCTTGTCCTTCCCTCTTTTCCTTCCCCCACTCTTTTCCTGTATTGTCTTCTCTCATTAAGCATCAACTTCTTGAGGACAGAGATTGTCTTATTTTGTATTTTCAATTTCTCTCTGTCTCTCTGTGTCTGTCTCTCTGTGTCTGTGTCTGTGTCTGTGTCTGTCTGTCTGTCTGTCTGTCTGTCTCTCTCTCTCTCTCTCTCTCTCTCTCTCTCTCTCTCTCTCTCTCTCTCTCTCTCTCTCTCTCTCCTTTCCTGCTTATATATTCTTCAATCCCCTTTCCCTTTCTCTTTCCCCTTTCCTTTCCCATCTCCACTCCTCTCTTCTCCTCTCTTTTGCTCTTCTCTCCTTTTTTTTTCTCTCCTCTTCTTTTTTCTTCTTTTCCCTCCTTTCCTTTCCTGAAATGAATTGAATCAATTTTGACTTCAAAGTTAAAGAATTTGGACATTTTTTTAGGCAAGGAGATGCTTGAAGATTCCTGAGAATTCCCTTAAATGTTGAAACTCCAGGTGATAATATTACTTTTGGGAGGGAAAATGACCTTCATGTTGGTGGCAGCCCTTTTTGTAGTGGCAAGAAACTGGAAACTGAATGGATGTCCATCAATTGGAGAACAGCTGAATAAGTTATGGTATATGAATGTTATGGAATATTATTACTCTATTAGAAATGATCAGCAGGATGATTTCAGAGAGGCCTAGAGAGGCTTACATAAACTGATGCAAAGTGAAATGAGCAGAACCAGCAGATTATTATACACAGAAATAAGATTATACCATGATCAATTGTGATGGACATGGCTCTCTTCAACAATGAGATAATTTAAATCAATTCTAAATGTTCAGTGATGAAGAGAGCCATCTATACCCAGAGAGAGAACCATGGGAACTGAATGTGGCTCACAACATAGCATTTTCACTCTTTTGTTGTTGCTTGCTTGCATTTTCTTCTGCTTCCTTTTTTTAACTGGTTTGATTTTATTTTTCCTGTGCAGCACAATAATTGTATAAATATTTATGTATATATTGGATTTAACATATTTCTACCATTTTTAACATATATTGTATTACTTGTCATTTAGGGGAGGGTATGGGGGAAAGGAGGGAAAATTGGAACACAAAGTTTTGTAAGGGCTAATGTTAAAGAAATTACCCATGCATATATTTTGAAAAATAAAAAGCTTTAATAAAAATATTACTTTTGAATCATAATCACTAGAAGCCTTTAACCAGATTGAGTCTACCTTATCTTCTAATAACTTAAGGAAGAGGACTAAGGGGGCAATGTGGTATAATAAAAATTAAGAGAGATCTGAATTTTAATCTGACACTTATCAGCGTGGATAACTGAGCAAAGATATCTAACTTTTTTGAGGAAAATCTTTCTGAGTCTCAACTTCCTCATCTGTAAAATGGGGCTAATGATACTTATAGTACTACTCACACAGGGCCAGCATGAGGAAATTACTTTGTAAATAAAGCACCGGAGAAATGTGAGCTATTACTTCATTGCCACTTCAGTATTTCAATAGTTAATTAATTTTAAGCTTCTCTTACAGGCTAATGTTGTTGTTTTTTTTTTTTTTAAGGCACTTCACAGTGCACAAATCTCCAAACAACATTTATTTATATTTACTTTTAATATGAGCTATAAAACATGTCTCAACAAGCAGCAATTTAATTGCATCAATGCATTTGATCTGATGAACATCCTGTTCATAATAAATTCTTACCTATAAATACACATGGAAAATACAAATTAAGCTTCCATGTTAAGCTCTGGAAGACTAAGTGCCCCAATTCCTCTTTTACATGTCATGAATTTCGCTTTAGAATTATATGTAAGACCCTAGACTAGAGCAGAGTTGTTTGTATATTCTTTGGAATCAGCTTTTGTTTCAATTTGGGAAGTGGGGAGTACTTCAGTAATACTCTAAGACTAGTGACTTTTATAAGCAATTTTTCCATTTAAATCAATTACCCATATTTTAAATTTTCCCTAAAAGAACTATTCTTTTCATTATATTAGAGAGACATAGCATTGCTGCTTTTTATTTCTAGATGTTTTTAGTTTCTCAGAAGGAAAAAGTGTAGTTAAGTCATGATTATTCAGGGACTGATTAGCTCATACATGGATTTTTTAACTCCTCACTTGTATTCATGTTATCGGCTGCCCATCTTTTGGCCATTATCACTTAACAGCAATCAGGCATGGTACATTGAAAAGAAGACTGACTTTGAGAGTAGAAAACTTGGGTGCAAATATTACTTCTGATACTAGGTATCTGTGTGACACTGCTCAGTTTCCTTATCTGTAAAAGAAGAATTGGAAAGGAGGGTTTCTGATGTCCCTTTGAGCTCTAAATAACTGATCTTAAAGGACAGACGAGATTCAATTAGAATTGTAAATTTTATTGATTTTTAGGGGGAAGAAGAGTTTATTATTGAGTGTAGTCAGATTTGGATATATGTTGGGTTTTATTCACCTATTCAGACCATGTTTGTATTTTTTGTAATGAATTATATATATACATTTCATGCTATATATATATGTATACATATATATATATATATATATATATCATATACACATGTACACATACATATATATATATACATATACATACACACATTCATAGAGAATTGAGACCTATCAATATATATATTTGAAAAAATTATCTCTAGCTGAGTTTTCAAAAATTAATATTAAAATTATTATTTATTTTAAACATTCTTTTCTTTGTAAATTTTGAGTTCCAGATTTTCCCTCCCTCCTAACTTTCTCTATCTACTGAGAAGGAAAACAATACATCTATTACACATGTAAAATCATACAAAATACATTTTTATTAACTATATATAGTTTTAAAAGCAAGTAAGAAAATTATACTTCAATTTGCACTCAGAATTTATCAGTTCTCTCTCTGAATGTGGATAGTTTTTTTTCATCATGAGTCTTTTGGAATTACTCAGATCATTGTATTGATCTGAATAGCCAAGTCTTTCACAGTTGATCATTCAGATGAGAATTTTAAAAAGGTGTCCTGTAGATTCTAAGGGATAATAAAAAGCTTTATGGCCTTTTTCTACAAGAAAAATCTATAGAACTTAATTAAATATTTATTGTAAAAATTATCTGAAGTTAGGCTTTGACATCAATGTATTGGCCATTTTCTTAAAAAAAAAATCAACAAGTGCTTTTCTCATTTGTTTATTCATCCATTCAACAACTATTTAGATTTCTTGCTATATGATATGTTAGGCATTCCCACAGAGACAAAGATGAAGTCATAATTCCTGTTCTCACTGAGTTCAGAGTTTTAGAGAATATATTAGACATGTACAAAAATACTATAATAATAGCTAAGATAAATACAACACTTACTTTATACCAGGTAAAATGCATTAAGCATTTTACAGGTATTATTACATTTTGGTCCTCACAACAATCCTGGGTTGTTGTTATTCAGTCGATTCAGTTGTCTCTGATTCTTCATGATCTCATTTGCAGTTTTCTTGGCAAAGAAATTGTGCATCACCTTCTTCAGTTCATTTTACAGATGAAGAAGCTGAGGCAAGCAGGGTTAAGTGACTTAGGATCACACAGATAGTGTCTGAGGCTGGATTTGAATTCAGGTCTTTCTGACTCTAGGCTCAGCACTCTATCCATTGTGTCATCTGATTGCCCCTAACAACCCTCTGTGGCAAATGCTATTATCCCCATTTTACATGTAACAAAACTGAGGCAAACAAAAGGCAAATGACTTACTCAGGGTCACACATCTAACAAATATTTGAAGCTGGATTTGAACTCAGGTTTTTCTGACTTGAGCATCAATGCTGTCTTCCTAACCTTAGGTACAATATGAAATTTAAGGAAGAGAGGTAAGAAATGTTTTATTAGTTTGGAAGACAGATTTTTGGGGATCACTGAGGTCTTTATAAAGAAGAATGCATTTTTGGTGTTTAATCCAGGTTAGCAGGAATAAAAGGAATAAGAAGGGACATAGTGGGAAATGAAATTGGAAAGGTATATTATTGTCCAATTGTGGAGAGCCTTTGAATGCTAGGAAAAGACAAATAAAAGACAAAACTTCATACAGTAGTCCCTATTCACAATAATAAAATGACAAATCCTTAAAAAGTAGGAGGAGGCATTGAATATGTTTCAGAAAATAAGTGAAATAATCAGAATTCTGTTTAAGTTGCAAAGATCATTGCCATTGGTGGACAGATTGGAAAGTAAAAACTTCTTTCAAGAAGTCTGGTAGTGAAAAGAAAGAAAACATTTCAAGGAAACTGAGAGTAGTAGGGTCAAGGAATTGTATATGCGTGTGTACAAATTTGTACACACATACATATATGTGATATTAAAAATCTAAGAAATCATAGATTTGTAGATAGATGATTAAAAAGCCAGATAAGGTCATCGTGTCTTTCATTAGTTTTACTTAAATGTTTTACACTATTACAAGACATTCCAGACCCAGTGCTCTAAAATTTGGAAGACGAGTTTGTGGATCAAATAAACAGATTAGTATTGTCAAAGAAAAGGGACATTTCTTATAATGCTTAATCTTTTTTTCTTAATCTATAAAATTAAGAGCGTCTCACAGATCTTGATAGATAAGGAAGGGAAAACTGGCCATAATCTTATTTACAATCTGGATTTGAGGATACTACAATGCAAAGGGTTCATTGAAGAAAAATGTAGGATCTTATGATATAAAATTCAATATGGGAAGTCATTCAAAGTGTAATAGGAAGCTCTCAAAAATTTAATTCTAATAAGACACACAGAAGAAAAAGGGTGAGTAGCTGTATAAAGAGACTCATTAGGATATGCAGATAATTTATTGACTTAAATTTTTAAGAGAAATATAAGAAATGAGGAAATGAGAGTATTAAGTGAGGTGATAAAAACAGACTGAGTATATAGGCCAATTATTAGAGAGGCTAGAAAAGAGGCAAAATAACAATATCTTTTTTGCGTCTTTTACTGCTAAGAAAAGCCATCAGATGGGAAAAGATAAAATACAAAACAAACAAAAAGTTGAAACTTCAAAGTAAGCAATGAAATTGTGAGCGAACCTTAGAAGCCCTTAAAGAATCCAAGTTGTCAATCCAGGACATTGAAATAAGGAATGGATGTGATTACAGAATTGCTCTTAATGATCTTTGAAAAGCCATGGATAATGTGAGAAATGTTTTATTTTGTCAAAGGGTAAATGTTACAATTTTCCCCCCAATCCCACCTCATCCCTCCAAAAAATGTTTAAATATTATTTAAAGAATAGGCTGGCTTGACTTTGAACCCAGTTTGGAGAATAGAAGGTTTGGGTATTCCTAATAGTTCTCATTAAGAGTGAAAGAATTTTAGTGTAGGAGTGTTTGGCTCCAGAGGTAGAAGAAAACTTGGTAAATAAATGAGTTTTGCAAGAGAATTATGAAGAAAGAGAAACAACTTGGGAAAGGAATTATAACAATTGACTGAAGAAAACAACTCCTTAAAAAACAGAATTGGCCAAATGGGTAAAAAAAATGCATTAAAAAACCCAATTCATTTTAAAATAGAATTCATCAAATGAAAAAGAAAGTTCAAAAGCTAATGAAAGAAAATAATTACTTAAAAATTATAATTGGGTGAGAGGAAACTAATGACTCTATGAGATATCAAGAATCACTAAATCAAAAGAAAGAAGAAATAGAAGAAAATTTAAAATATCTTATTAGAAAAACAACTGACCTAGAAAATAGATAGTAGGTATTTATTGAAAATATATTGAAAGGTATATATTGAAAATAATTCAAGAATTACTGAATTATCCAAAAGTTGTGGTTTAAAAAAGAACATGGACATCATCTTTCAAGAAATTATCAAGGGAAAGTAACCTCATATCCTAGAACCGCAGGGTAATATAGTCATTGAAAGAATCTATCAATTATTTCCTGAAAGAGATCCCAAAACGAAAATTTGTTTTGGGGGAAAAAAAGGAGAAGGAGTCCTGACAAATTCCTTTTATGATGCTAACATGATGCTGATACTTAAACCAGAAACAGCCAAACAGAGGAAGAAAATTATAGACAGATTTCCTTAATGAATATTGATGAAAAAAATTAAATTAAATATTAGAAAAGAGATTGCAGTAATTTAGTATAAGGATAATACACTATGATGAGGTGAGATTTATATCAGGGATGCAGAGATGGTTCAAAATTAGGAAAACTATTTACATAATTGACTTATCAATAACAAATCTAACAGAAATCATGATTTTTCTCAATAAATGCAGAAAAAATTGATAAAATTCAGCATCCATTCCTATGAAAATCACTGGAGAATATAGGAATAGATGGAACTTAAAATTAAAAGGGCTACAAACCCATCAGCATGCATTATCTGTAATGGAGATAAGCTAAAAGTCTTCTCCATAAGATCAAGAATGAAACAAGGATGCCCATTATCATCAGTATTAATCAATATTGTATTGGAAATATTAGTTTTAGCAGTAAAAGAATAAAAAAGAAATTGAATGAATTAAACTAGAAAATGAGGAAACAAAACTATGCCTCTGCATATGATATGATGATATACTTACAGAAAATTGGAGAATCAACTAAATAATTACTTGAAATAATTAACAACGTTAGCAAAGTTGCAGGATATAAAATAAACTCAGATAAACCATAATCTTTATATACATTGGCAGTAAAACTCAGCAAGAAGTAATAGAGAAATTTTTTTTAAAATAACTGTAGATAATGAAAATATTTGGAGTCTACTTGCCAAGACAAACTCAAGAACTATATGAACATGATTACAAAACACTTTTCACACAAATAAGATCCGATCAAAACAACTGGGAAAATATCAGTTGCCCAGGGGTAAGCTAAACTAATATAACAAAAATGACAATTCTGCCTAAATTATTTTATTTATTAAGTGCCATAAGAGTTAAACTACCAAAATATTTAGAGAATTAGAAAAATTATTACAAAATGCTTCTGGAAGAACTTCAAAAACATTAATGAAATAAAAATGCAAAAGGAAAACTACCTAGTTATACCAGGCATAAAACTAAAATAGCAATTATCAATACTATTTGGTAGTGGCTAAGAAATAGAATGGTGTATAGTAGAATAGATTAGGTATACAAGATATGTTGGCAAATGATTACAATAACCTACTGTTTGATAAATCCAAAGTCTGGGATAAAAACTCACTATTTGGCAAAACTTTTGGGGAAAAATAGAAAATATTATGGCAGAAACTAGGTATAGACCAATATTTCGTGCTGTAAACCAAGATAAGGTCAAAATGGGTACATGATTTAGACATAAAGAGTTACACTATAAACAAATTAGGAAAATGAAAGAATAGTTTACCTATCAGGTCTTTGGAGAAGAGAAGAATTTATGATCAAACAACAGATAGAGAATATTATAAAATGCAAAATGGATGTATAATATGTAACTAGTTTATAAAAGTAAGGCAATAGATCCTCTTTGTCTCTTTTCTTCATCTGTGAAATCCAAAAACAGATCAATTTCAAGAAAAGGTAGAAGGGGAACTCTGTGCATGGGAATTTAATTTTTTAGGAGCCTTGGGAGGAAAACACTTGATAGAAGTAAAAATACTCTCCTCCCTCCAGCTTGAGTAGAAAGCTCCAAGCCAATTTTGAGTCTCTAACCTCAGCCTTTGATTAGCAGTAGCCTAGCTTCTCAACCATGACCAGCTAAGTGACAATGTCTGGCTAGAGTAAGCACTGGCCATGCAGTCAGAAAGACCTCACTTCAAATTTGACTTTAGATGCCTAATCATTGTGTGACCCAGGGTGACTCCACCATGTGGTTGCTCTCAAGATATAGTAAAATGCTTCATTTTAATGCATCCTCATTATCATCTGAAATTAGTCTCAGTCAATTGGACTTCTTTGGGCACTCATATTTGACTCTAGCCTGTTTTTGCAGGCCTTATTGTGCAGTAGCTCTTTATCATGCTATTTGTTTTAGACAATTTCTCCTACCCTAGTATTTTTGAAGAAACTGCTTCCTATGCCTAGAATGTACTCCCTCTTGATCTCGCTATAATAGGAATCCCTAGATTTCTTCAGGTCTTAGCTCAAATATCATCTCCTACAAGAATCCTGTTCTAGTTCTCTCCTTTATTACCTCATATTTTTGTTTACATTTTTTGATATAATTTATTCATCTGTTTACTTAGTGCTTTTCTCAGACAGAAAGTTAGCTCATTACAAGAAGGGTCTGACCCATTTTCATATTTTTATTCCCAGGGCCTAGCAGGCATTTAATAAATATTTGTTGAATAAATCCATGAATAAATCAACTAATTAATCAACAAGCATTTATTTGGTATCTACCATTGTGCAAGGCAATAATAAATGATATAGACAAAAAATTAATTGAAATAACTATTTCAAAGTGCATAAATTCTATTGGGAAAATAAGGTTAGTATATCTGAATATAAATAAAATAAATAAAAGATGGGAAGGGAAGGCACTAGGTGTTAGTGGATCAGGAAAGATTTTGTCTGGAAAGCTGGGAGCCAGGTGATACAGTAGATAGAGTGCCCAGCCTGGAATCAGGAAGACTCATCTTCACAATTTCAAATTCAGCTTTAAACACTTAATAGTTGTGTGACTCTGGGCTTGTTGCTTAATCATCTGAAAAATTATCTCTGTCAAAAAAAACCCAAGATGGGGTCAAGAAGAATCAGATATGACTGAACAACATTAACAATAACAGAAAATCAATAATGTCTGAGTAATATCTTGAAGGGGGGAGGAATTCTATGAGACAGAGGTGAGGAAGGAATATATTCTAAGTATGGGGTGGACAGCTGGCAATATATAAAGAATAAGAAAGGACAGTTTGTCTGGCTGTAGTATGCTGGAAGAGGAAAAAGTAAAATAAAACTAGAATGACAGATTGGGGTCAGATTATGAATGAATTTAAAGGTCAAAGGAGTCTACATAGTATTTTCAAAGCAACAAGGAGCTGCTGATATTTATTGAGAAGGAAGATGTGGACAGTTGTTGCTTAATGAAAATCACTTTGGCATCTTTGGGAAGTCTGAATTGAAATGAAGATGGATTGTAGAGAAGCAGGGAAACCAATTAAGAAATTATTGAAAAAAATCTAAATGTGGGACAGCTAGGTGGCGCAGTGGATAGAGCACCAGCCCTGAATTCAGGAGGACCCAAATTCAAATCTGGTCTAAGACACTTAACACTTCCTAGCTGTGTGACCCTGGGCAAGTCACTTAACCCCAGCCTCAGGAAAAAAAAAAAAAAAAGGAAAAAAAAAAAAAGAAAAGAAAAATCTAAGTGAAAAGAGATTATAAAAAAGGAAAAGAACCCACATATGCAAAAATGTTTCTAGCAAGCCTATTTGTAATGTCAAGGAATTAGAAACTGAGTGGATGCCCATCAGTTGGAGAATGGTTGAATAAATTATGGCATATGAATGTTATGGAATGTTATTGTTCTATAAGAAAAGATCAACAGGATGATTTCAGAGAGGCCTGGAGAGAATTACATGAACAGGAGAACATTATACACAGCAACAAGACTATGTGATAATTGACTCTGATGGACATGGCTCTTTTCAATAGTGAGGTGATTCAGGACAAGAGCCTTCTGCACTCGGAGAGACTGTGGGGACTGAATGTACATCACAAAATAGTATTTTCTTAGTTATTTGCTTACATTTTTTTTCCTTTTTTCTCTTTTTGATCTGATTTTTCTCATGCAGCAGGTAATTGTGGAAATATGTATAGAAGAATTGCACATGTTTAACATATATTGAATTACTTGTCATCTAGTAGAGGGAAGTAAGAGAGGGAAAAGATTTTTGGAACACAAGGTTTTGTAAGGGTGAATGTATTCATAGGTTTTGAAAATAAACTTTGAAAAAGGAAAAAAGACTATGTGAGAGATGATGAAGTGATAAAGTCATGAGTAGAAAGAAGGTATTGGAAGTAAAAAGTATTTTAGAGTTAGGAATGATAAGATTTGATAGGTGGTTGTCATTCTTTGTACATTTCTACCTCCTGTCTAGCATCATTTTCACCTGAGAGTTGCCTTCATTCTGAGACATACATTCCTGGGTGCTGAATCTCCAGCTTGGATTACTGTTTCATAAGTAACCCCAGCATGCTCAAGTAGTTTCTAGCTCAATTCACTCTCTAGACTTTTCCATTTTATTTTATTTTGTTGAGGCAATTGGGGTTAAGTGACTTGCCCAGAATCACACAGCTAGGAAGTGTTAAGTGTCTGAGTTCAGATTTGAACTCAGGTCCTCCTGTCTTCAGAGCTAGTGCTCTATCCACTGTGCCATCTAGCTGCCCCTTTTCCATTTTATTTTCACTAGTAACCTTGTCCTTCTATCCTCTTTACCTTTCCTTTCAAGTCCCCTTTATATTGTCTTTCCTTGTTAGAATATAAGCTCCTTGAATATAGGGACTACCTTATTTGCTTGCCTTTTTATTCCTAGTATTAGAATAGTCCCTGCTATAATGCAAGGACTTCTTAAATTCTTGCTTCCTCACTTGCTCTATCTATACATCTCTTTCCTCCCACCGTCCCTCCCTCCTTCTTTCCCTCCCTCCATAACTTCCTCCCTCCCTCCCTCCCTCCCTCCCTCCCTCCCTCCCTTCCTTCCTTCCTTCCTTCCTTCCTTCCTTCCTTCCTTCCTTCCTTCCTTCCTTCCTTCCTTCCTTCCTTCCTTCCTTCCTTCCTTCCTTCCTTCCTTCCTTCCTTCCTTCCTTCCTTCCTTCCTTCTTTCCTTCTGAAAAAGAGTGTGAGTAATTCCATTTAAAAAAAAAAAAGAATAATTCATGACTGTCATCCTAAGTAACTGAAAGTATGGTAGTATCTTTAAGAGAAACAGAGAAGTTTGGTAGATGAATGACTGCTGGGAAAAAGATGATAGGTTTGTATTTTGGTCTGTTGAGTTTGAGATGTCCCTGGAACATCATGTTAGAAATACCATAGAGGAAAAAAAATGATGCAAGACTGAACTTTAGAAGAGAGAATGGTCAAATAGGTTCGAAAATAAGGAATAAGTAATGTCATGAATACTCAGAGAAAGGAATAAATCTAGAGGAGAGGGTAATTAAATGTTGAGCAACAGAAAGATCAAAAAGTATGAGGATTAAGAAAAGGCTATCTTTTCTGAAATCTAAATAAAAATCGAAAATAAACTTATTGAAAGTGATTTGCTGAGAGGGAATAATGAGATTACAAAGGGTTGAGGGATATGAGAGGACATGAAATGGTGGTGACAGCTTTTTTTAGAAAAATAAATTAATGGAACCCCTGAATATTATGGATTCCTATCAACTGGGAATGGGATCACTGTGATTTTGTAATGCCTAGTTCAGGGAATATCTAGACAAAACCAAGGCATATTTTCTAATTCAAACCTGGTTATTTTTGTACATCATCCAATTGGTTCCTAGGTGGGGCACAAATCACCCATCCTTTTCTTGGTTCAGCAATCATTTAGGAAGAAATTTTTCGTCTTGGTCCCTCCAAATTCTTTCAGCTGTAGCTGAACTAAACACAATCTATAAGCAGAATTTTTTTGTATCTAGGTGCAAACTGATAGTGATAAATCTCAAGAAGTGAGCATATCATTATCCACAGAACAGACCTACCTTTCTTGGCAGCATTGTTTGCTTTCAGAGATTCATTTGATTTGTGAATGTGCTTAGGACTTTAATCAAAGATGGAGAGAAGGTCAAGAGAGGCAGCCAGTCAAAAGGAGATATTGGCACCACAGGCACATTCGATTGTTTTCACTTCTTGCTCAATTTTTACATTATTTTTGTGTTGATAAAATTGAAAATGTGTTATGCTTCCCTTACAGAAGGTGATAAACCTAACCTGCAATGACTATGGTCTTGTCTTGGAATTGTTTTTCCAGGGGCAGTGACAGATTTTCATGGATACATTCACACTCTCACCCAATTCCTTTCGTGAGGGACCAATGTCACAAATAGGTGAGACAGCTGGAAAAGGTGGGGTTGCAATTTGTAGCCACAAGCCCGAGATAATTTAACTGGGTCATAGAGGGTGTGAATCCAATACCTTGGTTTCATTAGCAGGATGCTGTACTTACGAAGCTATAAAAGCAGAGACATGGGCAAAAGCGCCCGTCTGAATTTAATTACAAAATGCTTGACATTTATGATGGCTCTGACTATAGAAGCCCATTTTGCACCTCAAAGAGTTACATTATAATTCTGTCCTCATGCTCAAATCTTGATTCTTGTTCAGAACAGAAACTATGCCTGACTCAGATTTTCCCAAACATTTTGAAGCTGGTTTGTATCGGAGCCGTCCTCTAATATCATTTGGCCTTTCTTGAAAGACAAAACTTCCTCATAAAATACAATAAATTCCATTTGGCTCGATAGCTTACGGGTCAAAATAATAAAGTTGCTAGTGAATGAGGAATTCTTCAGATTGTACCTACAAATTCAGCACACCTAAAAGATCTTTACCAGCTCTACAAAATAGTTCTCAGAAATGCAAGATGTTTGTAAATGGATGCTTCTCAAGTCCACTGACTTCTATAAAGTGCACAGAGACTATTCAGGGATGTTTTAGACTTATCCAAAACATCTCTGAAATCCTGAAACAATTATTTTGAGAAGCAATGTTTGTTATTTTTGTAGTTTTTTGCGTGTGTCAGCTCGTAGTCTTTAACAAAGGGATCTGATTTTTATAGACCCTGAAGTCTGAGCTGGAATAAGAAGGGATTTAGTGTCTCTAGGGACCTCACTATCTGCACCCATGGCAACTAAGTTAGAACAGCATCTCACTGCATCAATCAGTCTTAGTGACACCTTAGCCCATTCTTACCCTAATTAATGATAAATCAACAGACAGACAGGTGACAACAATTACATTCTTTCACCTTATCACCAGAGCTAGGAATAGTGGTGTGGGATTTTACTAAGTCACCTTGTGATTCCTGAATTTTAATTTTATTCCATTGAATTTAGTTACACACACACACACACACACACACACACACACACACACACACACACACAGATGTAATGCAATGCATATATAGACTTTTTTTTTGAAACAGCCAATTACATATATTACAGAGAAAAGACTGGGATTTCATCCAAATCTACTGGAGTTTGAATTTAACCTCCTGGCCCTTCTCTAATTCTCTTCCTTCAATTCCACATGCTAGTCCACTCATTTATTTTCCTGTGGTTGAGCACATCTCCTCTCTGCCCTCTTTGTTTCCTCCTACTTAGGCTGCTTCTGTGCATTCTTCCTGGGAGCATTTAAAAAATGATAAATTATCCCATGAATAACAATTATCTTGATTCTACTGTTGAATTACAAGTAAATAAATAGCCCACCCTTTAGTCTTCATTGGTGTCCTAACTCTGGTTAAGTTTCACGAAGAAAAATATATCTAATATCATAGGAATGAATATACACATTTATCTATCATCTGGTATCTACCTTTATAATCTATATACATACACATGTCCAAAGTACCTATTGTAATAATACTCTTAGTTAAGCTTCAATGAACACTATTAACTGCTAACTCTAGGGTATGATTTAATGAATGTGTGTATATTGGTGGTATGGGTAAACATATTTGTGTTTATATACATATATATATATATACATACATATAAGTGCACACACACATACGTGAAGGCATTTAACCACCAACAGGTTTTTATGCATAGCTCTGGTCTTAGAAGTATGATGATGGGAGGCTAGGAATTCTTTCTACTCTGACCAATACATATAGTTATTCTTTTTTGGGGCCATCCTGAAGTTGAATCCTCTAACTTCCAAGGTGACCCTGGGATAATTTTGTATGTCTGCCAATTTACAGGCTTACAAAGAGTGTGCCGTTTCCTCCCTGGGTCAATGCCATGTTAACCTTACCATCCATTCAAAGCTCCTCTGCAGGAAGCCTATATCCATAAGACTTAATTACTTTTGAATCAAATTATATCATCCACAAATATTTAGTGATCGCTGTGCACAAAACATTGAACTTGTTTGGTGCTGTAAAGGAAACAAAGAATCCCAAGACAGCACATAGCTTTGGAAAACACTCCAGAGATATGCACCAAGCTGTTTCTAATCTCTTTAGAAACAGACCCAGTTGTGTTCTCTCTTTCATTGAGACTATGATCTCTCTGATTTTAGGAGCTATGTTTTATAGGATCTATCTCTTATTATTCATGAAGACAAATATGATTTGATAATGATAGGCAATACTTAAGTCAATTTAAGCATTCATGGAATTATACATTTAGAATAGGAAGAAATTTTGGAGGCCCTCTTGTCCAACCTGCTCATTTAACAGATAAGGATAATGAAGCTCTGAGAGTTTGAGTGGTTATTCATGGTAAGGAGTATAACTGGAATTCACATTTAGGTTCTCTCATTCTAAACTTAGCCTGATTTGCAAAATAACATCCCTTTCTCCTTTCCCTCCCCCATGAAAGGATGATATGATCATATTGATATAATAAATAATGAAGCCTGTCCTAATGTTGTCAAAATTTTAGAGCCATCAAGGTTAACAAAAATCCTACAGTTAAATAAGGAATACAAGAATATTTTTAAAAACTTATGTTCTTGAAAAAAACATGTTTTTTTTCATCTTGCCCAGTTTCAAGCAGGGACAAATCATAAAGAGGATGAGATTTTCCTCTTCTCCTACACTTTTGAATAATATCAAATGTAAATTATTAATAAAAAGTTAAGTTCTCTCAGACCTGAGAAAATTTTGAATTAAAATTCTGGGCAAAATACCTGTTTTGTTTAATTTCATTTGGAGCAGATTCATTTAATGTTGTGTAATCTAGGATAGATTTTAGGTCAGGTGACATTCTGATAGTCTCAGTAGGCAAACCCAGATCCAGCATACCAAATTTGGGAAAATTGATTATGAAATATATATATCAAAAACAGTATGTTATCATGTTATGTGATCTGTCAGACTTTTGCTTCCTAGAGATTTTACCAGTTTCCCAATGTAAATAATGCACCCTGTTCATTTTTCATAATGACCAATTCTGCTGCAAGATTTTGAAGAGAAAAGACATAAAAAGAAAGCTGAAAGGCAAGACAGCTGATTGGCTTTAGACAAATGTTTTTGATTTAGGAGACACATAGATTAATGCCCTGCCCTGGCCATCTAATTAAAATGAGAAATAGCACAGTGAACAGGATAGGTAGTTTTGGGAATTGACAATCAGGCAAAAATGCAAAATAAGGAAATAAATATTTTTAGAATATTCATTTCCATCTGTATTTCATCCAAGTCCAAATGTCAAAGAATAATAATATAAACAATAATTCAAATAACATTAATAATGTTAGGCAGTGGCCATAGAGATTTTAATAGCTGAGAATGTCAAAATATTATAGAAATGAATATAATATCTATTTAAATATAGTTGAGAAATTGCTAGAAGCATACATGACTTACCAAAAATTACATATGTTGAGGTTAGAGATGAGAATATCAGTCTCCAGACTGCTTCATGATCCTATGGTCAATTTCAAATGGGCAGAGACTACCAGGAATAATCCCAAAATGTAAAATGGGAACAAAATAGATGGATTTAGCCTGGCCTGGACATACCCACTAAAATGAAGGAGACCTGATTTAAAATTGTGCTAACTGTTGGCAAGCAGATGAGTTAGGAGGAGGTTAAGCACAACATACAAACTCAAAACCCCAGGAGGAAATATGCTGCTTTACTGGGAAGGATCTGCCAAGTTCTCTACTTCAAAGAAAACTCGGTGGGGTGCAGAAGAAGAGAGGAATCTGGATGAACATGTGAAAATGTTTACATGGGTCTAGGAGTAGGGGTATTTTTTGAATGTGTGCAGAACAAAAAAAATTAATGAATTAAAGTATAATATAAAAGAAATATATTGAAGATGCTTTCAGTAAATAATTGAGGAAGTGGTTGAAAGTGAAAGGATATCAGAGATTAAGCGCTTTAGACATTCTGAGCTCTAGCCCTGGTTATGCCATCAATTTTTTTTCTTCCTTGTTGTGTGTTGCTGGAAAAATCTACATGACAGGTCTGTTTGCAACTGTCTCCTCTGATTTTATCAAAAATGTACATTTTTTAAAGCACAGTACTACTTAGCCAGTCATCATGGCGCTCACAAAGAGTACACACTTTTCCTATCTTTCATGAAGGTTTTCCCATGAGAATAAAACACAACTCAGACCTCTGAGTTGCCCCTCCTGATCCTGATGTCAGCAGTCAAACTATCTGATGCTATTGCTGTCATATTATTTTTGGACTCCTCTGTATTTTATCTCCTCTCACTGGCAGGTGAGGTAACAAGGCTGGATCTGGTCACTTCACATCTGGACACAGAATGTATCCAGATTTATATTTCCTGTGTGACTGAGTGAAATGGGTAGGAAGAATGGGAAAGGGTGGTTCCTTATCAGTATGCAGTGGAGTGAGGGTTTCCTGTATCCCTAGGAAATATTAAGTATAAGGAGAAATTCACATCTTGTGACTTTGAATCAGGTGTTAAATCCTCAAGTAGTAGAGTAAATTGTGGGGCAGAGAAGGCAAGACATTAAACAAACTATCTGCATCGTTGAAATGACAACAACTTAAATGTTTTGTTTTATAAAAGGAAGAAAAGTCAGTTTCAGTGTCCTCAGAGGTAATAATAGTTGATCTTCTATATCACTTTACATGTATTACTTTACTTGAGCTTCACCGTAATTCTATGAAGTAGGTGGTACAAACACTATTATGTCCATTTTATAAATGAAGAAATTGAGGCTCAGACAACATGAGTGACTTTCTTGTAGTTATACAGATAGTAAGTTTCAAAAACAGAATTTGAACACAATTCTTCCTGAATTCAAATCCAATATTCTATACAATACGATACAATATACAATACAATTCTATGTATCGTTATGTTAGGAGTTATCTACATAGTAAGTTTTTATAATGATTTTCAATGGCTAGGAATGATTCTTTCCAGATCATTTGTACTCCTGGTATAGGGAACACCTGGTAAGTAAACTCCCTCTATAAATACAAATTAGACTTAGTTTTTATCATTTAAAGTCTTAGAGGCACTGGGGGCACTGAGAAAGAGATTAATTCACTTGTATTGGGTCTAGTCCTGGACATAGGATAATTGTGTGTCAGACCTAAGAATTGATTCCAGGTTTTCCTGATTCCATTAGACTTAACTGCGTGTTTCTATAGTAGCAATATAATAAGATGATCTTTGTTTCTGTTTTTTTTCCTTGATGGTCTTTGTTTCAAAAAATAATGTGAACATCAATGATATGCTGAGAAAAATCACTAAAAAAATCATTAAATGCTTTGAAAACGCCAGTCATATTACAAATAATCATATGAATATAATATTAACTGAGAATGGATATTTATAAAGCCCTTTATGGCCTATAGTCACAGAATTTGAAAGCTGTCCTTGCCTTTATTTGTAGTCCTATCACCTAGCACAGTGTTTTGAATATAGGTGGAGTATAGTAATTACTTAATAATAATAGCAGTTTCTTAAACAACTGACTTTAAAATATCCAGCTTCTCCTCAGACACCTCTGAAGAAAAGAACCTCTTACCTTTCAAATAGGCTCTTCTACTTCTGAATAGCTCTGTTAGGAAGTTTTTCCCTCCTGTTTTCAAGTTTAATTTTTGCCTTTTGGTAATTTCTACTTATTGCTCATGATTCTGCCATCTGAGGCCAAACACAACAAGTTGAATTCCTTCTACATGTGATAATCCTTAACATATTAGAAGATACTTCTCTTAGTCAGAATAAACATTCATTGCATTTCTTTAACTTTTTATCATTTGACATACAAACAAGGACCTTCGTCATTCTGATTGACCTTCTCTGGATATACTTCAGCTTATCAATGTACTTTTTTTTTCCTTTTTTTTTTTTTTTTTGTTTTTTGTTTTTTTTTGTTTTAGTGGAGGCAGTTGGGGTTAAGTAATTTGCCCAGGGTCACACAACTAGGAAGTGTTAAGTGTCTGAGGTTAGATTTGAACTCAGGTCCTCCTGACTTTAAGACTGGTGCTCTATTCATTGCATCTATCAATATACTTTTAATCCATTTTTTGCTTATTGCAAACATGAATCATGTGCCACTCCTTTCCAAGAAGTTAAAATGATAGTCAAATGATTTAATACATGGGGATGATACTGATTCTATTTGAACTCAATTGGAAAAGAAATTCATGAGTTGATAAGCAACATGGGTTTTAAATATTCTAGAACTTTTGGTTTAAGTGATATGTTTGTTAGCTGAGACATATATTCCAATATATAGTAGAAATAATCTTACTAGTAATTACAGTTAGCTTTTATATACTGTTTATTATGTGATGGGATGTGTTTTATAAATATTATTTCCTTCTGTCCTCATCACAACCCTGGGAGGTAGATGCTATTATTATCCCCACTTTACAATTGGGGAAACAAACAGAAGTTAAGTGACTTGCCCAGATTCAGATTGCTAGTAATTGTATAAAGTTAGATTTGAACTCAAGTCTTCTTGATTCCAAGCCTAATATCCCCTTCTTCCTATGTCAATTGGTTTTCCCATAATATCTGTCATGCTTGGAATCTTCTCCCTTCTCATTTCTATCTCCTGGCTTCCCTTAACTAAAATCCTGCCTTCTACAGGAAGTCTTTCCTAGTTCTCTTTAATATCAGTGCCTCTCCTCTATTGATTATTTCCCCAATTTATCTTCTATCTGGTTTGTTGGCACATATAGACTTTACATGATGCTTCTCTTATTATATTAGAAGCTCCTTCAGAACAGGACCTGACTTTAACTTTCTCTGTGTACACAGCACTTAGCACAGTGCTGAGCATGCAGTAAGTATTTAATAAATGTTTATTGTCTTAATGACTATAGGGGCCTATGTTTTTCACATATTCTGTCTGATATGGATCATTTTTACCATTCCAGGTACCACAACATTGTGTTCCTTTTTACCTTGTGATAAAATGCAAAGAGCCCTAGTTTTAGACACAACAATAATTTTGTGACATTGAGTAAGGCACTTAGCCTCTCTGTGAAATGAGTTTCTACACCTGCAACATGAAGAGTTTGGATTAGATGACTTCCTAGGTCCTTTCTAGCTCTAAATCTGTCATTCTATCTGGATTATTTGGAAGCAAAAAAAACCTAACAATCTATGAACATGTAAACTCATATCTGCTATATGCCAAGTATTTCACTAGATTATAGGAATAGAAAGACAGAAGGGAAGTCAATACCTTCAAAGAGATTGCAGGTCAAGAGAATATATCTATATTTTTATGGATGGATAGATATACTTGTTTGTGCATGTATATGTGTGTGTGTATAAAATGTCATTTATATTACAAATAATCATATGAATATAATATTGAGAATAGACATTTGTAAAGCTCTTCATGGCCTATAGTCACAGAATTTGAAAGTTGTCTTTGTCTTTGTGTGTAGTCCTGTCACCTAACACAGTATTTAGAATATAGTAGGAGTATAATAATTGCTAAATAATAATAGCAACTTATTAAACAACTGACTGCAAAATACCCAGCTTCTGTTCAAACACCCCTGAAGAAGGAAATCTATTACCTTTCAAGATAGGCTATTCTACTTCTTAATAGGTATGTGTGTATACACACAAAATTTAGATATTAAATGGGTACAAGATTTTTTGGGGAAGAAATTACTATAAGGGACATAGATGTAAAAGCATTTCACGTAAAAGGTTTAACCAAACTGATCCTTGAAGGATTGATTAGTTAGTTGGTTATTTGTTGAGGACCAAAATGTCATTGCTTTGGTAAAGTCAGGTACAGTGTGTCTGACTGAGGCTGATTAGAACCATATGAACCCAGAAAGCTCTACCACAAGGTCAGGTACAAATAATCCATTGACTAGATAGTTTAAGGGAAAGATGCAAGGATAGTGGAAAGGTATGAAGATAGGAAATATAGTAGGTGACTTGTGAAGAATGGGAGAATGCCAGTTTGGCTAGACTAAAAAGGCATGAAGGGGGATTAAAACACATACACTTATAGCATATAATAAAGCATTTTTCAATATTTAGTATCTTGGAATAAGCTTCTTGAATAACCAGTATTATTTTTTTAAAAAGATGTAGTTGCGCTGGAACCATGAAACTTTATATGTCAAGATTCTCATCTTATATTTTTGTGTTTCCATGGCTTCATTCTCTTCTTATTAAAGCACTTACTTTATATAGGATATTTGTTATAAGTTCATCTGGTTGAGTTGATTCCTGTCCAAAAGTGATAATCCTCAGTTTGGGATATCTTAATCATTTCCATGGCAACCACCTCCAGGTTAAGAGGGTCACGAAGAGGATTACCACTCCAGATAGGAACAACCAAGAGGATGGAATACTAAAACAAAAAGATCCTAACCCTGAAGTACAAAGAATAAGAGAGAAGAAGCAATTGTTTCATTTAAAAATCATTTCACTTTTAAGTCAGCTCTTTTTAAAAAGAATCCTCAGGCCTGAGCTTGGGGAAGAGGCAGATGGTATCTTCTCATGAGGGATCAGAATGGACAAAAATCATGTATCCATTAAGAGATTAGAGGTCTCAATTTCTCAAAGGGCAATCTTTTATCTGGGCTGCATAGCATGAAACATATTACAGAAAAAATACACCAAGTGTATGTACTTGTACCTGGTCATTTTGGTTTTTCATCAAAAAAGCCTTAATATCTTCATCTGGAGGAAGTCTTTTGATCTCTAAAGCCTACCTTTGAGGCCACTGGAGGCTACCTGCTGAATCAACAGTGAATTGCATGGTGTTTCTAAGCTACTTTTTAATTGGAGAGGATCATCTAGGGCTTTTATTGGGAATATGATCAGAGAAAATTGCAAAGCAGAAATACCTTCTCCTGATATACTCGGTAGTGAACATCATGAAAGGGAAGTTTGTAATATCTGACTTGCAAACTATTTTCACAATTGAAATTTAGAACCATAACTTTGTAATGTATGTTTGGGGTCTATTTTATGCATTTTTGTCAGTGTTTATCTTTTACTAATGTTTCTAAATCCAATAGAGAATGGAGGGCTCTGCACATCTTGTCCTAGGGTATATTTGGAGCAGGTCCAGAAACATTTTTAGGATGTAGAAAACTGAGGACAATTTCTCTAATTCTCTGTGCTTTCTAGGGTGAAAGTATTTACTGAACAATAAGGGATTGTTAGGGGACTATTCAGCATGAGGGGGGTAGAAAATGGTTCCACTACTAGGTGTTAAAAAGACCAAAAGTCCTTATACATAAAATTGGTCAGTCAATACATATTTATTAAGTACCTATATATCAGGCACAACATTAAGTGCTGGATTAGTGCTTTAAAACAAGCTGTAAGCATCCATTATGATTACAAAGACAAAGACCCTATGAATACACAATAGTTCTAAAGCTACATGGGAGAATAAGAAACTCACACTGGCTTTGGAATAAGTCTAAATCTTTGCCAGTTTCACTAACTACTTGTATGATAAGTCACTCAACATCTCTGGGACTCAGTTTCCTCATTTGTAAAATGATTTATTATGTGACCTCTAAAGTTCCCTTTTAGCTTAAAATCTGAATTTCTTTTTTTTTTTTAAAAATAACATTATCCCTTGTATTCATTTTTCCAAAATTTCCCCTCCCTCTCTCTATGCCCTCCCCTAGATGGCAGGCAATCCCATACATATTAAAGTGTTACAGTATAAATTAGATACAATATATGTGTGTAAATCCAATTTTCTTGTTGCATGTTAAGAATTGGATTCCGAAGGTATAAGTAATCTGGATAGAAAGACAGTAGTATTAATAGTTTACATTCAATTCCCAGTGTTCCTTCTCTGGGTGTAGCTGTTTCTGTCCATCATTGATCAACTGGAAGTGAGTTGGATCTTCTTTATGTTGAAGGTATCCTCTTCAATCAGAATACATCTTCATACAGTATTATTGTTAAAGTGTATAGTGATCTTCTGGTTCTATTCATTTCACTCAGCATCAGTTCATGTAAGTCTCTCCAAGCCTTTCTGAATTCATGCTGCTGGTCATTTCTTACAGAATAATAATATTCCATAACATTCATATACCTTAATTTACCCAACCATTCTCCAATTGATGGACATCCATCCATTTTCCAGTTTTTAGCCACTACGAAAAGAGCTGCCACAAACATTTTGGCACATACAGGTCCCTTTCTCATCTTTAGAATTTCTTTGGGATATAAGCCCAGTAGTAGCACTGCTGGATCAAAGGGTATGCACAGTTTGATAACTTTTTGGGCATAGTTCTAAATTGCTCTCCAGAATAGTTGGATCCTTTCACAACTCCACCAACAATGTATTAGTGTCCCAGTTTTCCCACATCCCCTCCAACATTCATCATTATTTGTTCCTGTCATCTTAGCCAATCTGACAGGTGTGTAGTGGTATCTCAGAGTTGTCTTAATTTGCATTTCTCTGATCAATAGTGATTTGGAACACTCTTTTATATGAATGGAAATAGTTTCAATTTCATCATCTGAAAATTGTCTGTTCATATCCTTCGACCATTTATGAATTGGAGAATGGTTTGATTTCTTATAAATTAGGATCAGTTCTCTATATATTTTGGAAATGAGGCCTTTATCAGAACCTTTAACTGTAAAAATGTTTTCCCAATTTGTTACTTCCCTTCTAATCTTCTTTGCATTAGTTTTGTTTGTACAAAAGCTTTTTAATTTGATGTAATCAAAATCTTCTATTTTGTGATCAATAATGATCTCTAGTTCTCCTGTGGTCATAAATTCCTTCCTCCTCCACAGGTCTGAGAGGTAAACTATCCTCTGTTCCTCTAATCTATTTATGATCTCATTCTTTATGCCTAAATCATGGACCCAGTTTCATCTTATCTTGGTATATAGTGTTAAGTGTGGATCTATATCTAATTTCTGACATACTAATTTCCAATTTTCCCAACAGTTTTTTTTCAAATAATGAATTCTTATCCCAAATGTTGGTATCTTTGGGTTTGTCAAACACTAGATTGCTATAGTTGTCCCCTATTTTGTCCTGTGTACCTATTCTGTTCCACTGATCGACTAGTCTATTTCTTAGCCAATACCAAATGGTTTTGGTGACTGATGCTTTATAATATAGCTTTAGATCAGGTATAGTTAGATCACCTTCATCTGACTTTTTTTTCATTAATTCCCTTGAAATTCTTGACCTTTTATTCTTCCATATGAATTTTGTTGTTATTTTTTTCTAGGTCATTAAAATAGTTTCTTGGGAATCTGATTGGTATGGCACTAAATAAAAAGATTAGTTTGGGGAGTATTGTCATCTTTATTATATTTGCTCAGCCTATCCAAGAGCACTAATGTCTTTCCAATTATTTAAATCTGACTTTATTTTGTGGCAAGTGTTTTGTAATTTTGCTCATATAATTCCTTACTTTTCTTTGGTAGATGGATTCCCAAATATTTTATACTCTTGACATTTGTTTTGAATGGAATTTTTCTTTGTATCTCTTGCTGTTGCATTTTGTTGATGATGTATAAAAATGCTGAGGATTTATGTGGATTTATTTTGTATCCTGCAACTTTGCTAAAGTTGCGAATTATTTCTAATAACTTTTTATTAGAATCTCTGGGGATCTCTAAGTATACCATCATATCCAAATCTGAATTTTTAATAGGTTCATTGATGATCTTTATTCAAGGATGTCCTTATTACTCATTTAAGCTTGCTTTGGGGCAGGAGTGTGATTTCCTTCCCCCATTCCTTATCCCATTCCCTTTTATCAGCTTAACAAAATCCAGCAATAACTTCCCTTCTAGGATTTCTAACCATAAAATGACCTCACTTTGATAAGGTAAACTTTTTGCTAGAATTAAATACTTCAAAATTCCACAAGGAATAGATATGCTAAGAGAAACTAACAGCCCATTCTAGGTCGCCAACAAGTATGTATTTCCATTCACTTGTCCCATCTTCTATTTGGTTCACCAAAATACTCAATCAATCTGAGTGGAAAATGACCTAACAAAAAAGTCATGAGCCTGGGGGATGCCTGGAGAAAAAAGTGTGGGAAGCTGTGCCACTCTTAATAATGAGGCATTTTATATAATGTTCATCCTGTGTAAACTTATAACTAGTCTACTTTTCAAAACTTTTTGCTAGGTGTCATTGGTTCCATAATGGCATCTTGGAGCTGCTGAATACTTCTAAAATTCTTGACAAATAGCACAAAAAGCAATTAAAACTAATTGTTATCACAATGCCTGACTTGGAATATGCCTAATTCTTCATAATTAAGGAAATTAGTAGAAAAATATATGTTCCTTTCTGATTTCTAGATAAGTCACATTTCAGTAATTTGCTAATTGAATAGAAAGCACATTGTAGCTTTGATAAAATACTTCCCTTGGGATCTAAGCTTCTGGAAATAGCTTTTAGGTAAGAACATCATATAATATGGTCATTTTGCAATTAATTAACTGGATCCCCTTAGGTGTTTTTGGAGCCAACCTAACTTGAACAGAGAGTTCTATCGACAGGAACACATGTTCTGGAGTAAGAGGACCTGAATTCAAATTTCACCTTTGCCAATGTTTATGCAATCTTAGATAAATTATTAAGCCCTCTGGAGGTCCATTTCTTCATCTGTTAAATGAAATTGTACCAGATGGCTTCTAAATCACTTTTAGTTCTATGTGTAGGAAACAGTGTCAGAGTGATCATAAGGGAACTAGGTGGCACCATGGTGCACAGAGAACTGGGCCTGGAATCAGGAAGACATTTTCCCAAGTTTAAATCTGGCCTCAGACAATTGCTAGCTATGTTACCCTGGGCAAGGTAACTTGCAAGGTAAGTAGGCAAGGTATACTCATCTATAAAATGAGCTGAACAAGAAATTGAGAAACCATTCTAGTATCTCTGCCAAAAAAATCTCAAATAGAGCCAGGAAGAATTGCAAATGGCTGAAATGACTGAATAATAACAATAAATTACCAATAGTATCCCAAAAGTCATGGATACTACTAATAGTTTAATGAACCAGAGACCTATGAACATGACACTAGCTATTTTTCCTATAATTTTGTCACAAGAAGGTAGGAAAGTAAATATTAAGTAGAACAGCTTAGAGTAGGGAGAGATACTCCTTTTCTCTCCCAATAACAATAATAACAAATAATAAATAACATTTATATAGCATTTGCTATGTACAGGCACTATATTAAACAGTTTATTTCATTTTATCCTCTCAACGGCCCTGGGAAGTGGGTGCTGTTATTGTCCCCATTTTAAGGACAACTAAACTGAGGCAAACAGTGGTTAGTGACTTACCAAAGTTCCATAGCTTGTAAGTATTTGAGGTTAAATTTAAATCCAGCTCTTTTTGAATCCAGGTTCAGTGTTTTATGTATTGCATGATTTACCTGATTTTTTCTTCCATTTTTTGGAGGGAGGTTGTGGGAGGCAATTGGGATTAAATGACTTCCCCAGGATCACACAGTAAGTATTAAGTATCTGAGGTTGGATTTAAACCAGGAACTCCTGACTCCAAGACCAATGCTCTATCTACTGTGCGATCCAGCTATCTCAACCTGCCTGCTTTTAATACCATAGAAACATAAGTGTGAGTTAGCAAATGCACAAGCTATATACTACTAGTCATCTGGCAGTCAATAAATTTGGTTAAGGTGAGGGTTGGGGTAAGGTAGGGAGTTGCTTATAAGCAATATACCAAAAATACCTTTAGGAATTCATTAATACTGGTGATTTGTAGCCTAGCTGCTAATGGTACAATATAACACAAGAAATCAGTCCAATGCCAGTTAAAAAGTTGTGATTTAGGACAGAGTAGGATTCAGATTTATAATAGTAACCAATAGTAATATTGACCCTATGAAGGGTCAGTAAGTTTTATATCCTTCTGATCATTTGATTTAAGTTTTGTTACTATTCTTTGTGGCATGTTGTCTATAGGACTGGGATTTGAGAAGTGAATCTTATTGTACCTTTATATTCATTGACTTAATGTCCCACTAGGTTTCTCTGCCTTGTAACAGCCTGGATGATTGGCTGAAGCAAAGTTCATAACTTTTTTTTTTTATGTGAGTCTGGCAAAGACTTTGGACCTCTTCTCAGAACGATGTGTTTTTAATGTAAATAATAAAACACACAGGATTACCATTAAAACATATCAAAATGATTTCAAACAAACTAGTAAGTTCATGGACCTCCTGAAATCAATCCATGGATCCAATGGAGACCCAAATGCTCAAGTTAAAACCTCCTGCACTAGTATAGTATCATTCAGGGAACTCTTTGGGATGGGTAATGGATTCTAGGCTTGGTACTGAACCACAAATCTGACTAGATTCTACCAACATACAAATATCATAAATTTTTGACAAAAAAAAATCATCCTTCTTTAAAGTAATCTGCTACACTGATTAACACAGTGATCAATCACAAATCCAGAGGATTGGAGATTGAAGTATGCAACTTAGTATATGTTGGCAAATACTTAACCATTGACTGAGTGGAAAAAATATTTTTGTGACACTTTTAAATTCAATCGGCATTACTATGATTTTCTTTAGCATCATTTAAAATCTAGATAATTAACAAAAGAATAAATCAAGCCTTTGATTTGCCAATTTCTGAGTATAAATGCTCACATTAAAATTTTAATAGCTGGGCAGTTAGAGCTGGCTCTGGCATACACCTGCATGTTATCCATCTCCTGAAAAAGAGGTGATGGACTCAGGGGGAAGACTGAGATATATACTTTTTGGACATGGTTAGTGTGGGGATTTCATTTTAGCCTGTAGCAGCTTATTTGTTACAGGAGTTTTATTTTTCTTTTTTCAATAGGGAGGGAGAGGAGGGTAGAATATTTATAAATAGATTTTTTAACTGAAAAAAATTGAATTTAAAATAATCTGTTATTTATAGAGTCCTTAGGCCCAAACATGGGCAAGAGATTAATGTGTATTGTGAAAAGTATAGTCTCTACTGAAGTTATCCCTTTCCTCCTATTAATGGTATAATAGACAGAAGAAGGCAGTACTTAATCCATACCACCCAGAGATAGTACTCTTCCCTCTCCTTTACCACCCCTATTTCCCTCACTCCTATAACACCTTGCACACTCACTCAGGGGCACAGAAATATGGGAAGACACAAAGGAAAAAGGATGCCAGGACAATTTTTCAGGGGAGTACATTTTGGGAGAGGACAAGGAGTCCCTAGTGTTAAAGGCTCTCTGAATGGTTCTGCTAATGAATTCTACTTGCTGTACATAATGTACTACATTTAAAATGAAGAAAAACAGGGAGATGAAAGTAACAACTCCCATGCAGGTGACAGTTTTCTGCTATGTCTGAATCCTGGAAGAAAATACATTACCAAGTACAAGGAGAACATACGATGGCATAAGAAAGAGATATGCAGGCATAATTCTCTTGGAGATATCTAGATCCATCATTTTATGTGACTTAGTAATTCTTCATGCAAAGATGTTTATCACACTTGGGATGACAGAAGGCTGATATACTATAATGTATAAGAACCTCCTAAATCTTCATAGCTTTTTAAAACAGAGGATTATAAAGAATTATAGGTACAATGCACAATCCATTAAACAGACCCCATAAGGACACTTATTTTTGCCACCTTTAAACATTTAAGAAATAACAGGATGGGGTAAAAAGCATTAAAAAAAATTGATGTACTAGAAATAAATGACCTCTAAATTCTCTTCTGGCTCTAACATTTTATTATTCTAATACAATTATTTTTCCGTAAAAAAATTCTTGCTATTTATTGTGAAAAATCAGTGCCAAGGTTTGATAAACATCTCAGGAATAACCATATGGCTTGTTTGTGATAGGGCCTACTGAGATTTGATATTGCTAGTTAGCTGTTTATAATTAAATTATAAGACTAGGCCAAACTATATAAGTCAGTTACTATTCAGCATTAAGTTGTATTGTTTTAGAAGGTGTGTTAACTTTTCCAGTCCACTAGGATACTATGAATGAATCAGTCTTAGTCAATCACAAATATGTATATTGCTCCAATGAACCTGGTAATGAGCTAGGTACCCAGAAAATTCCATTCTATTGGGGTGGGGGGGATCACATATAAAAATAGGTAATTAATAGGTAATTACAAAATTACTTGCAAGGAGAGGAGGACAATGACATCTGAGATGAGGGAATAAAGAGAGGTTAAGTATAGGAACTGATCCTTGAAGGAAACTATAAATTCTAAGATGTGGGACAGCCTTTCAGCTACGTTGGCAGCCTGTTCAAAATCACAGAGAAATACACGAAATTTTTTCTATTAGGGGAACAGAAAATAGACCAGATTGCCTTAGAATGAAGATGGGACAGAGAAGAGTAAGGAAAAGTAAGTGTGAGCCATCTTGGGAAGGCTTTTTCAAAACCAAATAGATGAGTTTGTATATTATCCTTAAGATAAGAAGAATTCATCCCAGCATCTTGAGCAAGGAAATGACAAACTTCAACTTTAGGAATATTAGTTTGGCAGCTGAAGGAAGATGGATTGGAGAGGAAAGAGAATAAAGTCATCACTATGAAATCATTCGGTGAATGTCAATGCATTATGGGGTATACCCCCTTTTAATTACTGATTTGTTTTATTTTTTTATTTGTTTCAGTAACTGAGTCATATATAGCTAATTGAATTGTTTATATAGCTAGGTTCCAATTAGTGCATATAATAAATCCCTTGAAGCAAATTCATTATATGAATTCATAGTGTGCATTTCCATTGACCTGGAAATAATTATTATCTTTTAAATAATTATAACTTAAATAATCTTTTAAATAATTTTAACTATGAATAATATGAATTCAATAGATGCAGCTACATTAGGGATTCATTATTCTTATTGAGACTTAGTAGCATAGAAATTTGATTTGGCCATTGGGAAGTGTTAAAAAGTCAGTCATTCTTTGTATGCTTGCATGTGTGTGTGTGTGTGTGTGTGTGTGTGTGTGTGTGTGTGTGTGTGAGAGAGAGAGAGAGAGAGAGAGAGAGAGAGAGAGAGAGAGAGAGAGAGAGAGAGAGATGGAGAGAGAGACAGACAGACAGAGACAGAGACAGAGACGAAAGAACATGTGATCCAATATTTTCAATACTCCTAACTACTGAATCAAGTTGACTTTATAACCAATATAGTTAATGATTCTGGATTCAGTTACTGAGAAGAGAAACCAACAAAAGCATCCAAATATGTCAGTTGAGTGAGTACATGTGAATGTAGCTAAGATAGGTAACTACTGATTTTGATGTGATCATTCATAGGATCCTTTTGGATTAGAAGAGTTAATATTCCTTCCAAATAGTTCCTTCCAACTTTCTAATTTAGAGTAAGCAGCTCACATGGGATGACATAACATACCTACTGACATTCATACATGTGTTATTCAGTCATTTCAGTTGTATCTGTCTCTTTGTGAGCCTCTTTGGGGTTTTCTTAGCAAAGATATTGGAGTAATTTACCATTTCTTTCTGAATCGCATTTTACAGAGGAGGGCATTAAGGCAACCAGGTTAAAATGACTTCCTGAGAGTCACACAGCTATTAAGTGTCTGAGGCCATATTTGAACTTATACCTATCTTCCATTTCAGTGCTCTACCCACTGTATAAAGTAGCTTTCTGCAGACATACATACTTACATATAAAATTAATTGATATATGTGATTTGTGTACATTAAACACATTACTTATATCATGACTTTATTTTTCTATGGAACAATCATGTAAGAGACTAAATAAAAGATAGGAAAAAGATGTCTTAGATATGAATAGAGCAGAAAAAAAGTCTGAGTTTCATAGTGGGCCAAAATATAGAGAAATTATTTTTTAAAAATATCTAAGATGTAGTAGCAAAAGTGTTGTGTAGATATACTAGATTATAATTTCCATGGGGGCAACAACCACATTTTCCTTGGATTTCATATTTCCTGTAACACTTGGCATATGTTTTCCATATGGTATATATTTTCTACAATCATATTGGATTATATACCATGGGGGAGGGGGGAGAGGTTTTCTATACTCCTCAGTGATTTCAAATCTATTTATGTATACTGTATCTAGCTTTGCTGACTTTACATGTAAAAGGATATGGAGAAACTAAAGAACCTCCAGAAGAGGGCAATGAATGAATAAAAGGCTATGAAGCAGATTTACAAATATAAGCTTAAAGGATTTGGAATTGTTCAGTCAAAGGAAAAGACCAAGGGGTAGTAATAATTCTTAAGCACATGAATTATTGTTATGAGGAACTTATTTTCCAAATATTTACCATATTTAGAGGAACATGAACAAGAGGAAGTTGCCTTAAAATGTAGAATAAGAAAATTTGTTTAAATATAAAGAAGAATGGTTTAAATGTTGGGATACTCTATCCATATGGTTTCTTACATTGGGACTATTAAATAATTTGTTCAATTTCTATCCCTGGAATTATTAAAAACTAAGACAATATACATTGTTTCTCCATGGTTTAGGCCTGAAAAACCAAAGATGCCACTCTGTGTGGTCTCATTCATATCATTGCTTCTGGCTCTCAGCCAAATATTTCCAGATATGGAATTTTAAGGGTTTTCATCAAATGTTAGTCAGGGTTGTGATGGTAAATGTTCAACAGCTGACTAAAAAAAAAATCACAGCATATTTTTATGCTTAATCTGAATTATTAACATTTTCCCCATCAGTTTCTAAAGTCTAAAAAATCATAAAGTCATCTTATTATTATATTACATTATGGAAATGCTTGTTTTAGTCCACAAATTAAAAATAAAATAATTCAACTGTCATAAACCAAGCCCTTATGTATAGTGTCTGCTGATTTCTAAAGTATAAATGCTTACACTGAAAATATAATAATAATAAACTTTCTCAAACCAGCAGGAAATGGCCCTAGTATACTTCCATCTTTAGTACATCTAAAGTACTAGTTCTATCTGAGATGTTTAGCTTTGATAAAATTCTAATGTGTTACTTGTCTATCAATGATGATAACATATCCCATAGTATATTATTACCTACTGGCTATCTTGTGCTATATGAATCAGAGCATTATAGATTAAGAGATAGATTGAATCTTAGAGCTCTCCAAATCTACTTTTCTTCTTTTATGTATGGGCAAATTGAGCCTCTAGCTATTAAGTGACTTTCCTGAGATCACAAGTTATTAAAAAAAAGGTATTTGAACCTTGGTCCTCAGTATAAATCTATTGGTCTTTCTATTGGAAGCAGTGAACTTCTGAAAAAGTTGACTTGAATTTAATTTTTTCCCTTAACTTACACTATATACTTGGAAACATTTTCTTGGAAAACATGTAGGTACCAACTTTGATATATATTCTACTCATTCATGTAGTTCAAAAAATTTCATTCTTTTAGAGCAGAGAGAGGGATTTAGTAGAAAGTGTGCTGGATTTGGAATTGAAGGACTTGGTTATGAATTCCAACTATGTCAATTACTACTTGTATAACCTTACTCAGCTCTTAATCTCCATAGATTTCAGTTTGCTCATTTACAAAATGTAGGGAGCTGACATAGATGAACTCTAAGGTCTCTTCTATATTTGTTATCTTATAACATATGTAGTTATACTATTAATTTATGCTAATGTGGTAAATATTTAATAAATGTTACATATATGTCTAGAATCTACTTTTCATAGATTCATATAAAATAAAACCAAATCAACAGAGCCCACTAGAGAGAAATCACTATGTTGGTTCTTATGGGGAAATAATATTTTAAAAAGACATATTGACAAAAACACTGAATTATATCTTTTTCTCAGGTGGGAGGAAAAACTGAAAGAACACAGGAGGAGGAAGACTGGGAATTTTTGAACCTTACCAGGAAAAGAGAAGGCTGGGGTGCTAGTGGCCAATTGCTTACTATTAAAGGGTGCTGCTACCATGAATTAAATATGATCATAGTTCACTGACACATTTAATGCATGATCCACCTAAACAAAACTCTATAGTTTCTCTTAATGCCAATGCTAATGAAACTTGGCAAATTGATCCCTTCTCAACTATCCTTTTCCCTGTCTCCTCATTGTCTGAATAAATGGCATCACTTATCCTTGGGAATTTCTTTCTTCCTTTAAACTTTATTTATTATATTTTATGATGTATTTTGTTTTAGATAAAAAATAAGCTAATTTTTATTTCATGGTGTTTACTATAAAGGAATAGATGACATAGTGGGGAAGGAAAAATGGGAATTCATGGACCAGTTGTCCTGATATTAACTGCAAGCTTGTATTGAAAATCTGTTTCTGTCTCTGTGTCTTGCTCACTATCCCTCTATCTCTATTCCTCCTTCTATCTTTCTCTGTTTCTCTGTATCTCTTTCTCTGTCTTAGTCACTATCCACAAAGATGAGTTTTACTTATATGTGGGAGCCATATAAATAGAGTGCTAAGCTTGGAATCAGGAATTCAAATATTATTTCTGACCCTTCCTAGGTTTGTGACTTTGGCTAAGTCATTTTACCTCTCCACACCTAAGTTTCTTTAACTAATTTAACTAAATTTAGTTTTAAATAATAATATATAAATATATTATATAAATAAATAATAAATAAGTCTTAATTTAAAACTTAAATTTAACTAACTTAACTAAAATTGGAAGGTTAGACTTATAGGTCTCTTCAACCTTGAAATATATGCTCCTGACCCTATGATCCTTCTGCCAAAGAATTTACCATTTAGTTCACATAAACAAACTAAAACATTTATTATTAGGATGAGTCAAATACATTTAATATTATAAAGATAAAAAATCCTTTATATTAATCTTAAGCTATTACAATTGTTATCATTGTGCCCATTTTATGAATGAGAAAACTAAGATATACAGAGATTAAAGGATTCGATATTTAACTCACTAATTACATTAGCAAATATTAGAGGTGCAGACTTCTTGACTGTTAGCTTAGTTGTCTTTTCACTGTATTTTTTCTCTAACTCATCTGGAACCTTTTTTAGGGTATGACCTATAACCAAAGCATATTTCGTTTTTTATACCAAGTCTATTACATTCATTTTGAAATTGTATCTCCTTTTTTCCTCTTTTGGAGGGAGTATGATTTCCTTAATCTCAATGATAGCTTTGATTATATTTTGTCCTCATTTAAAAAAAATCTCTTCCCCCATTCAAATTTTAGCTTCACTTAAAAAAATTTTTTATCTATTGATTTGACATCACCTGTATTTGCAAGTGTATTCCTCTTCTTTCCCTTCTCCCACAGAAGAGTTATTATAATAAAGGGATAAAAAGAGAGATAAAAAGTTCATCAAAATTAACCAATACATCCAAAGTCTGATTTTTAATTCTGTGTTCCATATCCATAATTTCCTACCTCTGTTAAAAAACTGGGGATGGGGGCCAGGAGGGGAAGGTTTGACCCTGTATTTAATAAAACCCACTAGGAAAGGTAGACTTCTTCCTCGCAAATTTATTTATTTTATCTCTATTTGCATGTAAGTAGAGATATTTCAATTTTTTTCCATTGACTCTGTTGCTGTCCTAGACTTATTCAGGGTCCTGGAATATAGCTCCCTCCATCCAGCTCTCCAGGGGTTCCATCCTACTCCATAGCTAGCACTCTTTACTCTCTATTTCTGTTGGTTAAGTCACAGTATGGTGGTAAGTTATACTATCACAGAATTCTATGAAGTGTAAACTTAATGGGACACAAGCTGAATGTTGTATATGTGGTCGCAATATACTGAAGGGTAACCCCTTTAAAAGGCTTTGTTCTTTGTATTGTTTATTTTGACAGATGAAGATCCCCTAATGTGAATTTAAGTACATTACATTCTTTATTTTTATTTTGTACTGCTTTAAAAAAAATACCACGTTGCATATTTCTCTAACAGATGTCAAAGATATGATCTATTCACACTTTTTCAACAGGGAATATCAGTTATTTTAGACCCCCCACTTTTTCTCACCCCAGACGATTTTGTCATTTCTCATGATTCATCACTATGTGCAATGTGTTGGAATTATCAATTCAATGACTTTAGAGAAGAAACCAATACTGTAGGTCTACTGTATGTTCTTGTTGATCTCACTATCTAGATAGCCAGTAGGGGAGAATCTGATTTTTAGATGCTTCAACATAGAAATAAGGAAATGCAAAGGGATATATTTTTCTCTTAGTGCCTTTTTTTCTTTCAATGAACAGTAATTTGTCTACCATAGATTAGAATTTGTACCCAGAGATTAAGCTGCAGTTATAAAATTTCTCAAACCTTAATGTCTGACAAAAATGTATACTTCTGAGTAAGGATGGTAGATGGGGATGGGGAGAACAACTTTTTCCTTTCAGCATTTTGTCTATACAAATCTTCAGATACATGAATCAAGTCAATAAGTATTTACCATATGTTAAGGAATGTGTGTGCTTGTGTTTACTGTATATCTGTGTGTGTGTGTGTGTGAGAGAGAGAGAGAGAGAGAGAGAGAGAGAGAGAGAGAGAGAGAGAGAGAGAGAGAGAGAGAGAGAGAGAGAATAGATGGGGAGAAAGATAGAGGGAGAAAGAGGGAGAGGGAGAAGAAGAAGAGGGAGAGAAACAGGGAGAAGAAGAGGGAGAAGGAAAGGGAAATGGACAGGTAGAGGAAGAACAGGGGCAGGGAGAGGGATAAGAAGAGGGACAGGGACAGAGATGGAGCTTAATGGGAAACTGAGAAATCTCCCAACAAAATCTATCATTGGAGAACTATTCTAAAGATATAAGGCTTTGGAAATGAGCAGAAAAACTTTGCACATGATAAATCCTTGATAAGTGTTGAATTGACTTTCATCTCTGTATAGTCTAGAATGGTAATCCTTAACCTAATCTAAAGATTGGGTCAATATTCTTTCAAGGCCACTCTTTTTCCACCTTTTCTTCTCTAACCCTCTTCCAGTTGACACAAATCTTATCAATCTTTTTAAAGTTTCTTGATTGGTCAGAAATAATAACTTACAGGATTCCCTAAGATCAGCCTTCATAAATTGATGGAAAACTAGCATAAAAGAGATTCTTAAAATTAATTTTATGGTCCATTATAGTAGGCGTTTCATTGAATGAGTGATGAATTTATCAACAATAATTATGAACTGATAAGTTTTCAAGCTTACATAGGAGACTATTGCATATACATAGTATAATCATCATTAGAAATGATTAATCTTAGTTAGCAAGATCAGAACTAGTGCCTCTCCTAACTGGTCATTCTGGAAAACATGAAATAGAAGAAAAACTTATGCAACTAACTCTGGTGAGAAGGAATATGGTTTCACCAATCCTATTCCAGTATACAACTTGAGATCACAGGAATGAATTAAATATCCAATTACTTTTATATTTATCTAGTAAACCTCCTTCTACTTCTTAGATCTGGAAAATTTAATACCTTGTCAGTGTGCTTTAAATAAAGGGCACATTTAAGGTCTTCAAATATCTTGTCCAAAGGCTTAATATTCTTGTACCATGAAATCTGGTATTTTTATCTGGAACTCTAATTTGTTCTACATAATCTCCCCCCCCCAACAAATTGGTATTTAAACCTCAAAACCTTTAGCTAACTACATCTGTCATTGATATTTTATTGTTTAATTTCTTTTTATGGAGCCAAATTACATCTCTCCCACATACAGCCGGCACTTTACATGTCTAATTTGTCGACATGTTCTATAATGATAATTTCATTGATTTAGAAAGTGACATTATGAGCAACATATGTTCAGTTTAGCAGTAGACCTTGTTATGGCAATCAATTTTTTTTCCTCCAGAACTCAACTATATTCCACAGTCAGAGGCAGCTGAATCATTTAACCAATTCATGTTCTCATGAAAAAATAAGAAAGAAATGTATTTGAGCTCATCTTAAAAAGAAAAAAAAAAAATCTCACTTTTGTGCAATTTGCAACATGCAGGCTAAGTATTACATAACTGGGGGAAGGGGAAGACCCAAGCAATAGAGTAAGAGACATTGTATAAACAGGAGATGACATAAAGGAAATGGAGTTTCATGTTTACAAAAATTCATTCTTTTCCTCCTTTTCAATAGTTAACATCCCCTTTATCCCACTTTTCTCCCTCTTAAAGCTCTTATGCTGTAACAGAAATATTTAAAGCAACAATCTAGATCTAACTCTTTTATCAACCTGTGAGTACTCAGGAAAAATAGATTTTCTTAGCAGAACAATCCAATTCGGTACTTGAGTTCTGTTCTTACATTAGTATAATGTCATATACATTGTGTGGATATATAAAATGTGTGATTATGTTGATTATAATTTAAAGATCAACATAAGAATTTATGTTAGCACTACTGTCTTTCTACCCAGGTTACTTATACTTTTGGAATCCAATTCTTAACATGCAACAAGAAAATTGGATTTACACACATATATTGTATCTAGATTATACTCTAACACATGCAATATGTATGGGATTGCATGTCATCTAGGGGAGGGAGTAGAGGGAGGGGAAAATTTGGAAAAATGAATACAAGGGATAATGTTATTAAAAAATTACTCATGCATATGTACTGTCAAAAAATTATAATTATAAAATTAATGAAAAAATAAGAGTTTAGCTCAACAAGATGTATATTCCAATGAATACATGGTATTTTTATTAGCTGTACCAGGGAAAGGTGATTGAGGAATGGAGTAACTCTTCCATGGTTTACTTAAATATCCTTAAGACGTCATGACGCAGGAGAAAGAACATTTGTTTTGAAATAAAGAAGAATACATTTTGAATTTCATCTTTTCTCACTACTTTTGTAACTGAGCAAATCCCTTAAGTTTTCATTCCTACTGAGTAGATGCCCATTAGTTGGGGAATGGCTAAATAAGTTATGGTATATGAATATAATGGAATATTATTATCCTATGAGAAACAATTAGTAGGATGATTTCAGAAAGGCCTAAAGAAACATGTATGAACTTATGCTAAATGAAGTGAGTAGAACCAAGAGAACATTGTACACAGCAACAAGAAGATTATGTGATGATCAATTCTGATGGACATGGCTCTTTTTGACAATGAGGTGATTTAGGCTAGGTCCAGTAGACTGGTGATGGAGAGAGCCATCTACATCCAGAAAGAAGATTATGGAAACTGAATGTGATTCAAAACATTAAGCAAACAACAACAAAAAAGGTGAAAATACACAACATAGTATTTTCACCTTTTTTGTTGTTGTTTGCTTAATTTTTTCTCATGTTTTTCCTTTTTGATCTGTACATGCTGCACAAGAAAAATCAGAGATATATGATCTCTGTATATATGTATATCCATATAGAAATATGGATATACATGAAATATGAAATATATATAGAAGAATTGTACATGTTCAAAATGTATTGAATTACTTGCTGTCTAGGGGAGGGGGTGGGGGAAGGGAGAGAGAAAAGTTTAGAACACAAGGTTTTGCAAAGATGAATGTTGAAAACTATCTTTGCATTTATTTTGAAAATAAAAATATATTATTAAAATTTTCAATTTTTTTTCACTTCCAGTATCGATATCTGTCAAATGAAAGAATTACGATTGATGGTTCCAGATTAATAAGTATTTAGCATATTTTAGGCAAGGTGTGTGCTTGTGTGTACTTATATATCTGTGTGTGTGTGTGTGAGAAAGAGAGAGAGAGAGAGAAAGAGAGAGAAAGAAAGAGAAAGAGAGAGAAAGAGAGAGAGAGAGAGAGAGACAGACAGACAGACAGACAGACAGACAAACAATTAGGTGTCACACTCTATCAAATGATGGGCCTGTAGTCAGGAAGACCAAGTTCAAACCCAGCATTAGAGTTCACTATCTTTATTGTTGGGGGGGGATAAAATAATAGTTGTAAAACACTTTACCATAATTCCTAGCAGATAGTAGATTAAGAAGTATTTATTAAGTTCATCCTCTTAAGGTTCCACCTAAATTCTTGAGATCTATGATTCTTAAAATGTTTGTGGATAGGATTAAGAATGAGAAAGGGAGTAAAGAGACAATAAGCAGTAAGAAAGGTTAAATATTCTGAGAGGAAAAGATCAGGGTTAAGCAGTTTTTTACAGGAAGTAGACTGAGTTAAGGCTTTTTGTGTTTATGATTGTGTGTGATTGCTATTGTGAGTTTCTGTCTTTATTGTATTGCTAATACAAATCTCTTCTTCCAGTGCTTAGCAATATGGGAAGTAACATGTAGAGCATGAGTTTCACATGACTATAACATAAATCAATTTGTTAACCTTTCCCACATTATCATTCCATCATGACTGCAACTGTATAATCAGGGCTGAGAAAGGATGTTATGATTGGTAAGTGAACCAAGGAGCTATAAAAACTTAGTCTTGTTAGTGCTGGAATAAAACTGATTGGTGAAACCAATTCAATTTAATTCAACTAACATTTATAAAGCACTTAACTTGTGGAGAATGTTTTATCATGTGCTGATGGAGAAAAAAAGGACAAGCCAATGTTCCTACTATCATCACCATCACCACTACCATCATCATTTTCATGTCATCAAATAACAACTGATATTTATATAGCATGCTAGAGCTTACAAAGTATTTAATATATTTTTCAGAGATAATACATATTTTTAATTTAGAAGGCATCTTATAATCTTTTAGGCAGATATATTAATATCTCACTTTGCTTTAGAGAACATGGAGAAAAGAAGGCTCGGAATGACTTGCTAAACTGTCTTCAAGTATTTATTCTGCTTATCCTTGGGGAACAGGAATAGAAGTTAATATGAAAGAAAAAACTTCCTAGCAAATAGATCTATTCAAAAGTGGCATTGCATAACTTTAATAATGTATGGTTTGACAAACCCAAAGACCCCAGCTTTTGGGATAAGAACTCACTGTTTGACAAAAACTGTTGGGAAAATTGGAAATTAGTATGGCAGAAATATGCATTGACCCACACTTAACACCATACTCCAAGATAAGGTCAAAATGGGTTCATGACCTAGGCATAAAGAATGGGATTACAAATAAATGAAAAGAACATAAGATAGTATACCTTTCAGACCTGTGGAAGAGGAAGGAATTTATGACCAAAGAAGAAACTAGAGATCCTTATTGATCACAAAATAGAAATTTTTGATTATATCAAATTGAAAAGATTTTGTACAAATAAAACTAATGCAGATAAAATTAGAAGGGAAGCAATAAACTGGGGAAACATTTTTACAGTCAAGGGTTCTGATAAAGGCCTCATTTCTAAAATATATAGAAAATTGACGCTAATTTTTAAGAAACCAAGCCATTCTCCAATTGATAAATGGTCAAAGGATATGAACAGACAATTCTCAGATGAAGAAATTGAAACTATTTCTAGTCATATAAAAAGATGCTCCAAGTCATTATTAATCAGAGAAATGCAAATTAAGACAACTCTGAGATAACACTGACACACCTGTCAGATTGGCTAGAATGACAGGGAAAGATAATGAGGAATGTTGGAGGGGATGTGGGAAAACTGGATCACTGATACATTGTTGGTGGAATTATGAATATATCCAGCCATTCTGGAGAGCAATATGGAACTATGCTCAAAAAGTTATCAGACTGTGCATACCCTTTGATCCAGCAGTGTTACTACTGGGCTTATATCCTAAAGAGATCTTAAAGAAGGGAAAGGGATCTGTATGTGCAAGAATGTTTGTGGCAGCCCTCTTTGTGGTGGCAAGAAATTGGAAACTACGTGGATGCCCATCAATTGGACAATGGCTGAGTAAACTGTGGTATATGAATGTTATGAAATATTATTGTTCTGTAAGAAATGACCAACAGGACAATTTCAGAAAGGCCTAGAGAGAGACTTACATGAACTGATGCTGAGTGAAATGAGCAGGACAAGATCATTATATACTTCAACAACAATACTATATGATGATCAATTCTGATGGACGTGGCTCTCTTCAACAATGAGATGAACCAAATCAGTTCCAATAGAGCAGTAATGAACTGAACCAGCTACACCCAGCGAAAGAACTCTGAGAAAGGAGTATGAACCACTTCATAGAATTCCCAATCCCTCTATTTTTGTCCACCTGCATTTTTTATTTCCTTCACAGGTTAATTGTATTATATTTCAAAGTCCGATTCTTTTTGTACAGCAAAATAACTGTAAGGACATTTATACATATATTGTATTTAATTTATGCTTTAACATATTGAACATGTATTGATCAACCTGGGGGAGGGGATGGGAGAAGGAGGGGAAAAATTGGAACAAAAGGTTTTGCAATTGTCAATATTGAAAAATTACCCATGCATATATCTTGTAAACAAACAAACAAACAAACAAACAAAAAAAAAAACAAGTAGCATTGCAACTTTCAGTGTATAGTAAATTTCCTTTTTTGAAAGTTGTCAAGTGGAGGCTTGATGAGATATTATAGAGAACAAATTACTTTTGTAATAGATGACTGTTAGAGTAAATTCAATATCTGATATTCTGTAAATTGATAATCATGTCCCTCTTGTATATTACATTTTATAAAGATTCATCAAAAAAGAACATACTGAATGAACAAAAAATAGGAATAACAATTAGGAGGCTATACTAACAATTTAGCAAGTAGTAAAAAAGGGATTGAACTCAGGTGGCAGGAGTGGGAATGGGAATGAAGGTATGAATAGGATAGATACTTAGATAGAAATAAGAAGGTACATCAACTAATTGAGCAGAGAGGGGGAGAAGATAATCTCACTGAAGTTTTAAGTATAAATGACTGGGGGAAATGATGATTGCATTGGCAGAAATAAATTAGAAATAAAATAAATTTGGAGAATGCTAATCTTGATTTTATACATGTTAAGGTGCTTACTAGACAACCAAATGAGCTGTCAGCTATTGGAAGTGCCAGTCCAGAGTTTAGGAGAAAAGTTAGGATTAGAAATATAGAATCCAAGGTAAATGGAAGGGAAAGGAGATACTTGTAGAATAAATTAATATTCAGTGAAAGATTGGGGAGAAAGAATATGGAAATATTGATAAAACAACAACAAAAAGCCTGAAGGGTTCAATGGAAAAAGAAAGAAAATGGTAATAAGAAGGAAACTGATATGAGCTGAAATTATGTTAATAGATATAACTATTGATTATTAATGATCCTCACAAAATTTGATCTTAGTCCAAGCTTCTATACCATCGATACTTTGATTGATAACACAGTCTTAGATTGATTTATTTTGACATAGTCTCCACTTTCTATATACTATATAATGAAAATGGATATCAACAAGAATCACCCTGAGAGATGCAAAATCTTCAATCAAGGATTGATTTTTTTATTGTTGTGTTTTATAAAATAGGAAATTGGGCTAATCCTTTTTAGATGTATTTTCAATAAGAGGGATTAAAACATAAAAAATTATATAGTTTAAGAAACTGTCAGTTAAACAGAAAAATTATAACTAGGCCTTTCCACTTAGAAAACATTCTTATGAATTCATGGTTGGCTCTTTTTGATCTTGGATAAAATTGGCAGGTTTGTATCTCTGGATACAAATTTGTGGTGCTTCTTTAATAACAATATATCCAATAGATGCTAGTTAAATATTTGCTTATTTATATATTGGAGTTTGTAGAAATATAGATATAAATGACAAATGAGCTATACAAACCTTCAGAATCATGTTCCAAATCTGGGTGAGTTATCACTTAGAAGTTGAATATTCCATGTTTGGGAGGTACTTACCTTTGGGAAATGAATTAATTCCCTAAAAGATACCTCGGTCCCTCTCATTTTGTGTTTCCCACTTCTAAAGGCTTTCTAGGGTACCATTTACTAAGAATTACCTGTCCTACTAGAAATATGCATCTCAAAGGATTTACTTTGCTCTCATTAAATAACTGATTCAAATGTAGGATCTGGCAGAACATCTGATGTGTAATGTGAACTTCCTGAAATAAAGGTACTTGTTATTACAATGCAATGTTGTTAGGAATATTGTTATTATTATTTTTTGTTGTTGAATCACAGCATCATTAAGGACATTTAAAACTAGCTAAGAGGAAAGTTAACATCAGGGAACAATTTAGTGTTAGCAAAGAGAGTAGAACATGACCTAATAGGCCTTTCTCATCTCTAACTTTATGATCCCATAAAGTCAGAATTTGAGTGTGTGCAATTTAGCTCTTGGTCCAGGGAGGTCAATTAATATGAGATTTTGATGCAAGCCCATAATTTGAAAAGGGAAAACAGAAATGGAGGCAAAAGTAATGATAATACAAACAAATCCCAGGCCTTCCAAAAGTAGATGAAAAAAAAAAAAAAAAAAAAAACAGGACCAAAGGAGTCATTGAGTCCTTTTCCAAATGAATTTTCAGTCTGAGGTGGAGCATATACTGGTACTGGCAGAGAATCACTCTTTGCAATAACGAGTAACATTGAAGAGCCAGAAGAGACTTACACAAAAGCTAGACCAGCTCCTTATTTTACAGATAAGGAAATTAAGGCTCAAGGAAGTAACAATTTTACATATAGATATATGTACATAGAGATGAGAGACAGAGAAAGAAAGAGAGACAGAGACAGAGACAGAGAGAGAGAGAGAGAGAGAGAGAGAGAGAGAGAGAGAGAGAGAGAGAGAGAGAGAGAGAGAGAGAGAGAGAGAGAGAGAGAGGCAGAAACTGGGTGGAGGGGAGGAGGTATCACAGCAATGTTGGGAGGGAATTTAGAAAGCATGACCTAATCAGCACAAGTTCTTTTCTGTGTCCTCACAATATCCTAAGGCAGCAATGGCTTTCCTTCTTTCTTTACCAAAGTCAATGGTACATCACCACCTTGGCTCTTGCTTCCCTCTTTGCTATTTCTCAAATGTTTTGAGACACAAGATTTTTTTAGTAAGTAGTCTTAAGAGCTGATATTCTTTTTCTCCACTATGGAGTAAATTATCTCAAATTTTAGTCAATCATCTCAAACTTAAATGATCTGATTTTGTATTTACATTAATGGTTAAGTAGGACACCTTTATATTTCTTTTTTTTCATTGTTGTTTATATTATATAGATCTTTTTTATTATTAATTTTATAATTATAACCTTTTTGACAGTACATATGCATAGGTAATTTTTAACAAGTATAATTCTAAATAAAAGGAATGAAGGATACTGCTCTTTAGAAGAGAACTAGGAACTAATTTGAGAGAAAAGGCCTTCCCAAGATCGCTATATTATTGAAACAAGTCAATGAGCATTTTAACATGTGCCAAGCATTGTGCTTAATGATATGACAATGATCAGTGAGTTGAAATCTTTGTTTTAATTTTATTTTTCTTGATTTTTTCAAATCACCTTCATTTCTGAATATGTTTGCCCTTATATCTTGAATAGTCAGCATATTTTTTAATTAAAAAAGCAACTCAGAAAAGCTTTAATTATATTTAAAAATATACACAATATTCTGCACCTGTGATATACTATCTATACAAAGAGGGGAAGCAGATTTATTTTCTCAGTTCTTTTTTTAGGCCCAAGTATAGTAGAACAGATGGACAGCTATGTGGTACAGGGAATAGAGTATTGGCCCCCTGGACTTAGGAGATCCTAAGTTCAAATTCAGCTTCTGATCTCATGAATTATATGACCCTGGTCAAATAATTTAATAGTTTGTCTCATCTATAAAATGAGCTGAAAAAGAAGTAGCAAACCAACCATTCCAGTATCTTTTCCAAGAAAACCTCAAATGAGGTCACAAAGAGTTGGACATGATTTACCAACTAAACAACAACAAATGGTAGAATAGGATGCATTAAAAAACAAAACAAAACAAAACAAAAATCATTCAGTTTTGCAAAATCAGTTTTCTTCTACAGAAAACAAGTAAAAATCAATGAAAACCACCAATAGTAGATATATTTTATATGAAATAAATAAGAAATAGATAAGGTATTCTTTATCTTTCACCTACATAGTCCTGTATTGTACTTATATGTTACTTAATAACTACTTCATTTCAGTCTGAGTTTTGAGTATTCCTTCATGCTATTTATCACCCTGGGGAAATATTCTAACTTGCATTGAGCTAAGGAAGGCTATATAAGAATGTAAATAGTTGCTGCTTTAGTTACTATTATTTCTTTCAGAGATAATTTTGTAAAGTAATGAAAACTGGTGTCTTAGTTGCATGGAAAAAATATTCTTGGAAAATATGAATTTGACACTCTAGTCAGCTGGCTTTAATAATCTGTAACCCAAGAAAAATAGTGAGATTCTGCATTAGTTCAACCAAACATATACTTCAGTTTTCCAATGGAAAGCAGTGTTTTAAAATCAGAATAGAGGAAAGTAAAAAGGTAATCTGTACTCACCAAGAAAGATAACAGCCACTCTAAGTGGTGATGCTTGCTTTTAGTTCGCAGGCCTAAGTTGAAAATTACAGTCCTTTCAGTTTTCTGAAAATGCAAGCAGAGTTTACATGAAATTCTCCATTTCTGATAAATGACACCAACCAATACAGTTACTAGGTCAAATCTAAAGAGTGATTTGACTTAGCCATAGAATTATCCATTTCAAGTGCTGATTTTTGGACAAGCACACATTAAATTAACACCATCACAATTCAAATGATATTACAGAGGAAAATCTTCAGCCCAAAGCCTGCTTCCAATATTTATTATTTGTGTCTTCCCAGATGAATTATCTAATGTTACTAAGACTCAATTTCCTAACATAATATATAAATGAAGATCATATACTATTTGCCTAAGGTCGTTGTGAGGAAAACAACTTGTAAATACTAAAATACTATAAAATGAATTAGCATCATTATACCAAGTAGCATTCCTAATACATTTGAAAAATCAGCTTACCCAACCATTTTGTTTTCTAAAAAAAACCAAACCCTTACCATTACATTAGAATGACATCTCTTTAGCCATAGTGTGAGCAGTTCCTACTATTCATACTTCCTTTCTTAGAAGTACTGAGAAGTTGCCTGAAGCATATAGAAGTTAAATTGCTTGATCAGGATTAAATATGTAGAACAGAATGAATGATTCCAAGGCCAGCTTTCTCTTCTGGATAGCTATGACATGACTGCTTTAACTATGAGTTGGTCTTCTGAATAAAATTGATATAGCATCTCAAATCTTTTTAAAGTTACTTGGAAATCATCAATTTAGCTACATCATTTTGTAGATGAAGACACTGGAGTGATACCCATGGTCAAAAGTCTAACATGCATACACAATGATCTTTATTCTCCTTGACAACTTTCACAAAGTAGATAATGAAGTTTTTTTTTTTTGATTCATTGATTGACTCTTTAAAATTTTTTTCTTTTCCTCTTATTTATTTAATATTTTCCCTAGTTACATTCAAAACAATTTTTACATTTGTTTTTAAATCTTTTGAGTTTCAAATTGTCTCCTAATCCCCAGTCCCAGTCACTATTAAGAAACCACATTTGATAATCTAAGACCAGATTTTCCTTCACAAAGTTTTTGTTTTTTTCACACACAAAACTCAAACCAAATTTTGAGAGCCATAGAAGAAATCAAGATCCACATTCTGAGTCCCTTATCACATTTGCTCTACATGTGTTATATGATGAAGTAAAACCTTTAAGTTACAACAATTATATTGATACAAAAAAGAATACTATATGGAAGACGTAAAAATAAAACCACACACACATGTGAACTTAGGCATAACATTTTCATAAATGTCTTTTTGTTAAAGAAATCACAGATCTTTCATTTCTAATAATAAAAAACCCTCTAGAAAAATAAAGTTTTAAAAAAGTGAGACAGACACAGAGACAGTCAGACACACACACACACACACACACACACACACACACACACACAGAGATAGAGAGACATATAGAGAGAATATGATCAATCTGTATTTAGACACAATCAGTTTCTTCTCCTGGTGTGGATAGGATTTTTTTTTTCATAAATCCTTCAGAGTAGTCATGGATCATTGTACTCCTAAGAACAGGGAAGTTATTTACAGCTGGTCATCCCAGAACATTGCTATTATTTTGTATACAGTACATTTCACTTTACTTGAGTTCATGAAAGACTTTCCAGTTTTTTTTTCTAAGAACATTCTGGTCATCATTTTCCATAAAATAATAATATTCCATGACAATAATATATCACAAATTATTCAGCTATTCTCCAATTGATGGGCATCCCTTCAATTTCCATATTTTTTTTGCCTTGATAAATATTTTTGTATATATGTATGTATATATATATATATATATATACACACATAAATATATAAATATATAAATATATATACATATATATATCTTTTCCCCTTTTAAAAAAATCTCATTTGGTATTCATGCATAATAGTGGTATTGTAAAGTCAAAGGATATATATGAATTTATAGCCCTTTGGACATAGATCATATCTTTTGCATTGTTCATTACTTGTTGAGTATGAGATAAGTTTCTAAAAGTCTTTTGATTTAAAATAAATTTCAAGCATTTTTCTTGCCATCTTATATGTTACCCTCCTAATAACCAGGGGAAAAATACTGTTAGAAGCTATTTGGAACAGATCTTAATATGTGTGTGTGTGTGTACATGCAATGCATGAATACAACTATGGACCCTTTTGGTTATTTGGTGAAATCAATGGACTCCTCAGGGAAGAAATATTTTTAAATACATAGGATTACAAAAGAAAATATGAATGTTCTTCTAAATAAATAATATGGAATAATAATATGAAATGTTTCTGTCTGTCTCTATCTCAATTTGTTTCTTTCATTGGCATACTATTAAAGGGTAACAGTTGGAACCAAGAAGACCCATGTTTAAATTCTGGTTCTAATACCAGCTGCAAGAACTTTTGTGAAATAACTTCTTCATGTGTTTCCATCTGACTTATTTACTTAGTTACAAACAGCCCACAGATTCTTCTCCTGCCATAAGTGGGGTAAGTTTCCATATATAAAACTTCCACATTGCTAAAGTGACAGATTCTTTGAATGTCCCTTCATACTTTTAAAATAGTTTTCAGATTTCAGAAGTAGTGCTGCTTTTAATTCATTCCTTTGTCCTGAAATTCCCTTTTTGTCTAGGATGGCACATGGTTGTTTGCATGTTAAATTATCTGCATATGCATGCCTTGCTCCCTAAGTAGACTGAGGTTTATGTTTTAAGGTACTTTTTGTTTTTGGAGATTAGGTGGAAACTCATTTGCTGTAAATATCATGAGGAATGGTTTGAAGGTATGGAGGTCTAAGAAGCATATGAAATAATTAGGAGAAAATGTCCACTTAGGACTTGGAAATATGATACTGGAACTCAGCAGAGAAGTTAAAATATAGAGATAATATTTGAAACTTTGGGAGAAGGCAAGATTGTCTAAAGAAAGAATGAAAAAAAGAAGACAAAAGATTATAGAACAGACAGAACCTTGTATATTTGGTAGTTAAAAGACAAGGAAGAAAGCAGAAAATGACTTGAGAGACAAGTAATTGAGAGAAAAAGGTCTTAGTATAGTTAAGAATGAGCCCAATCAGACAAATATATCAACTTTGGAAATAATAAGAGGAATTTTTTGGTAGAACCACAGAAATTCTAAGTTGAAAAGGACCTCAGCAGGCAGCTGAGGTATCACCTATACATAAAATATGATAATAGGGTCCTTTCTACTACATACCAGATAATTATTCAGACTTTGTTCCAAGATCTTCAGTGGGGAAGAACTCATTAATTCCTGAGGTGACCCATTTCAGTTTTGGAATTTTGTTTTTTGTTTTTTTCATTGGTCAAACCTAAATTTCCTCTTTGCAAATTGTTTCTATTTCTCTATCTATAGTTATCCAAAACAAGAACGAATTTTCTTTCATATGACAGCCTTTTGAGTGTTTGAAAACATGCAACTATGTTCACTTCCTACCCAAACTGCATTACTTTCTCTTTTCCAAGTTAAACATACTTTGTTCAATCAGTTCTCAAATGCCAGGTATTCAGAGCCCATCACCCTCTTATTGTTGTACCCAGAATAGAATACTCATAGTATGATTCTTTTCCTCTAAAGGAAGAATACAATGGGGCTATCTCTTCCTTATTCCTCTTACCAAAACTTAATATAACCTTAGCTTGCTTAACTACTATATCACACTGTTGACTCATAAATAAGTTTGCATGATCGCTAAAATCTTTGATCTTTTTCCCCCTAGACAAAATATTGCCTACTGCCATATAACCAGTTGCAAATCTATACAATTGTATTATAATGTAGCCCACATCTCCCCATTTTATCCATAACAATAGCCTGCGATAAACTGTATATAAAATTCTAATGAATTAACTACTTAGTAACCTTGCCCCAAAGTGAAATTATGTTACTCTAAAATATAATCATATTAGTTTTCTTTGGAGATAAATCCATTTTTCTAAATATTAATTAACCATATTCTTGATAGTATATTCTACATTCTCTGCAGGAGTTGACATCAAGTTCAGTGGCCCCTTTCCTAATTGAAACTGGGGCATTAGTGTCTCTCCAGTCTTTTAGGATGTTTCCTGCTTTTCTTTATCATTCAAATATCATTGAAAGTAGTTCAGCAGTCATATACCAAGGTCTCATGACTTGAATTTATTGAGGGCAATGTTCTTTACTAACTCCTACTGATTTGGGGTATCAACTCTCTATTAGTCATTTTGTCTTTTCATTTCAAACATCACTTCTCCTTAGCAGAGATACAAGTTAAATTAGAAATCCCATCTTTCTCTCCTATCCCAACTATTCCAACCAATAGTCTTACAAAAGCTTTCTTTGATTCTTTTCTTACTTTAAGTAGTTAATAAAACAAACAAAACAAAAACTCTTTGTTATCCTTAGCTTTCTTTGTAATCCTCAACTCACCCTGAATTTAGTGCTTTTTCATATTACCTGTTTTTGTATTCATTCTCTATTCGTTCTCTTTGTTTCCATCTTCTATCCATTGCTTTCAAAAATACAAGTTAGTAAGTTCTCTGTTGCCATATAGGTTTCCTCATCAAAGTCTTGCTTTTCTTCTTTATAATTATAACCCTTCTATGTGTAAGATTTTATTCTTGAGGATTTCCCATTCCTCTTTAGCTGGCTATTTCTGCACCGTTTTTGTCCACATAATCCTTCTTTGTGGCTTTACCTTGAGCCCCTTGAAATATGGTCTCTTCATTCTAGGAAATGCTGAATTATGTCAAACTTCTATCTCTTTACCATAAACACTGAGAGAGGAGTGTATTACTCAAAAGGTTCTCACAATATTTATTCTAGCAAGCAAGTTCCTCCTGCTTGATTAGACTCTTTTCTGAAAAATAATTCCCCTTTTTGCTTCTTTTCCTTTTTGAAGGATGAAATTTTCAGAAAAGGAAAGAAAAGAGATGCTCACTGTTCTGCTTTTTGTAGAGTTCAAGAACTTCAGCAGATGTCTGGATAATTGAAGCCCTTCATCATTACTGTAGCATGCTTCTGTACCAGATTTTTTTATCTATTCTCTAAATCCATGCATACTTAGATGAGAAAATTGTTTCTTTCTCCCTATGGATCTTCTCCCATATGATCACTTCAATGTTTATCTTTATGATTCTTGAATTTTCTCACCCAAGTTTAACTTCTTGATATACAATGGGATTCTATCCACTTTTTCTTATTATTTACTTTTTATACTTAATCATTTTGCTTATTCTTATTTCTTTTGGCTAAGATATCCTCATTCTCTCTCTCTGAGATAGAAAAGCTGCTGACAAATCAATATATGATGATAGAGAAAAAATTGAGGGCAAAGAGAGGAACTGAGACAGTTTGTAAAGGGATAAGAAACTTTAATCAGTGATACTAAATCTTATCTCTCTTCTTTAAATGAACCAAAATGAGCAAATAGTTGCTCTGGATGTTAGTTTGCTCATCTATTAAATGTTTAACAAGATGAATTCCTTCTATGACATTTGAGCTCCTATTGAATGGTCGGGATTTTTGAAGACAAGAAGTAAGATCAGGTTTTGAGTATGTGTGTGTAGAGACATTTGGGAGTTGTTAAAGAGTAGAATGGGTGGAGACAGATACTCAGAAATCATCAAAAGATGAATCATAATAAAATAATTTTAGTGATACTTATTTTTTCCCTGCCTCTTGGGAAATTAAGCATTTCTTTTTTCCCTATTTGTTTATAAAATCTTTTTAATTTTCAAAAGACATGCATGGATAATTTTTCAACATTAATCCTTGCAAAACCTTGTGTTCCAATTTCCTCTTTCTCCCTACCTCCTCTCCTAGATAGCAAGTAATACAATATATGTAAAAAATGGTAAAAAATATATGTTAAATTCAACATATGCATACATATTTATACAATTATCTTGCTGCAAAAGAAATCAAATGAAAAAGGAAAAATAAGAAAGAAAATAAAATGAAAACAAACACCAACAAAAAGAGTGAAAATGCTACTTTCCCATACTCCTCCCTCTGGGTGTAGATGACTTTTTTCATCACAAGATCATTAACTGAACTAGTCTGAATCATCTCATTGTTGAAAAGAGCCACATTCATCAGAATTGATCATCATAAACTATTTCCTCTCATATGAAATAGTGTTCCAAATCACTATTGATCAGAGAAATTCAAATTAAGACAACTCTGAGATACCACTACATACCTGTCAGATTGGCTAAGATGACAGGAACAAATAATGATGAATGTTGGAGGGGATGTGGGAAAACTGGGACACTAATGCATTGTTGGTGGAATTGTGAATACATCCAGCCATTCTGGAGAGCAATTTGGAACTATGCCCTAAAACTTATCAAACTGTGCATATATCCTTTGATCCAGCAGTGCTACTACTGGGTTTATATCCCCCAAAAAATACTAAAGAAGGGAAAGGGACCTGTATGTGCCAAAATGTTTGTGGCAGCCCTTTTTGTAGTGGCTAGAAACTGGAAAATGAACGGATGCCCATCAATTGGAGAATGGTTGGATAAATTATGGTATATGATGTTATGGAATGTTATTGTTTTGTAAGAAATGACCAAAAGGATGAATACAGAGAGGCTTGGAGAGACTTACATCAACTGATGCTGAGTGAGCCGAGCAGAACTAGGAGATCATTATACACTTCAACAACAATACTATATGAGGATGTATTCTGATGGAAGTGGATATCTTCAACATAGAGAAGAGTTAATCCAATTCCAATTGATCAATGATGGACAGAATCAGCTACACCCAGAAAAGGAACACTGGGAAATGAGTGTAAACTGTTAGCATTTTTTGTTTTTCTCCCCAAGTTATTTTTACCTTCTGAATCCAAATCTTCCCTTGCAACAACAACAACAAAATTCAGTTCTGCACACATATATTGTACCTAGGATATACTATAACATATTTAATATGTATGAGATGCCTGCCATCTATGGGAGGGGGTGAAGGGAAGGAGGTGAAAATTTGGAACAGAAGGGAGTACAAGGGATAATGTAAAAAATTACCTATGCATATGTACTGTCAAAAAAATGTTATAATTATAAAATTAATTTTTAAAAAAAAGAATTGATCATCATATAATCTTGTTGCTGTGTACAATCATCTTCTGGTTTTGCTCATTTCACTTAGCATCAGTTCATGTAAGTCTCTCCAGGCCTTTCTGAAATCATCCTGCTGATCATTTCTTATAGAACAATAATATTTTATAACATTCATATACCATAATTTATTCAGCCATTCTCAACTGGTAGACAGCCACTCAGTTTCCAGTTTCTTGCCAATATAAAAAGGACTGCCACAAACATTTTTGCACATGTGAGTCCCTTTTCCACCTTTAAGATCTCATTGGGATATAAGCCCAGAGTAGAAACACTGCTGAATCAAAGGGTATGCACAGTTTGGCAAAGTTCCAAATTACTCTTCAGCATGTTTGTAATTACATGGATGTGCAGTGGATCCATTAGAATGTGTGCTTATTGATATGATCTTATTAAGTTGAAAGCCAGATTTCAGTTAATGTTAACAAGCACCACTGCCAATTTGACCACAAATCAGGGAATAGTTGGCATTTCTAGAAAATCTTTCATTAGCGAAATTCATAGTTTATTTTGTAAACTATAAAATTACAAAATTTTAACCTATATACTTTTATAAAAATGTTTTATATAATTTATTATGAATCTTTCAAATATATTATTTTATTATATCTTCCCCAAAGCCAAGGGAATGACTACATCCTGTCTTGTAGCTGAGGATGCTGAAATTCAGAATTTAAGTAAGATTTTGAATAAGTTCATATAAGCAGCAGAACAGAGACTGGGGCTCTGATTTCTACTTCATTTCCATGTTTATTCTCCATTTCTATTTTTTTATTCCTCCTAAACTTGGGGACCCTTGACAGAAAAAGCAAATGAGAGTTAAGTAGATATAGATATGAGAATGGTTGCTTAAATGGAAGATTAGGCAGCCAGGATTTATCAAAGAAAATTCAAATAACTTCAAAAATTAAAATTTAATTAAAAATATTATTGTATTTCATTTTAGAAGATAATTACAAAAAGGATAAGGAGCAGATAATATATTGATAAAGAGAAGGAGCACTAGTGAATGTTGAGTACTGATGTATTATTTTGTTTTAAAACTTCTACCTGGTAAACATTAATCAAACAGAATAAATAGTAGCTTTGAATTTTACCAATTACTTTTCCTTAAACAGCCCCTAAATATTTGATGGTTGTGTATAGCTTCTTGTTAAGTTCAATGTTAAATCCAAGTGATATTTCAGTGTAGATTAACATGACTAAAATACATTAAGTATGAACAAACAAAGGATTAATATTTAAAGTAGTTCTATTTTAAAGACAGTCCTCAGTCTACTTCAAAATTCCATGAAGAGTCAGTTTGGAATTTCTCTAAAATATGAAGCTGAGGTAGGAAGCATTTTTCATCACTACATACAGATTAGCTAACATGAGCAGTTTCAATGGAAAATTCGATATCCTTTGGAAAAAAAATAAAAACTAAAATGCAGATATTGATATTCTCTGAACAAAGTAGGAGGTCTTTGTTTTGGCATTTTTCAAACATTAAATTAACTGAAGTATTAATTGACATGAATTAAGTACATATTTAATGTTTCTGTTGGAAGTTTCATTGTGAAAATTTATAATTATATCATGGTAAGTATAGTGGATCTAGCTTGGCCTTAGAGATAGAAAGTGCTTGATTCAAGTTTTCCAAGTCTCAGGTTCCCTGAGCTCGAATTTCCTCTGAAAATGAAGGAGTACACTGATTTAGTAGTACACTGAAGAGGCCACTGAATCCAATCCCCTCATTTTACCATGAATCAACTGAGAGACAATGAGTTTAAGTGGCATGTCTAGAGTCATGCAATTAGGAATACCCTATCCACTATGACAAGTTAGCGCAATATCCTATATATACTTTGCCATTTCAATGATCATACTCTAAATTCTATACTCAGGTGTTTTTGACTGCTAGCCCAATATAATATGCATAATAGCAAAGATCATACTTTATCAGTGAGATATTCTACCAGAAATAACTGTTGAAAGGACTAGAGACAGAATATCGAGAATATGATTTATCTTGTTCTGTACCTTTCTTGTTCTGTACCTGCTGGAATATCTTCCCTCTAGCTTTTCTGTCATTAAAATTCTTCTCTTTTTTCAAGGAATAACTGAAGTGATGCTGCTTTTTTGAAGCTTTCTATTATTCTCTTTCCCCTTCCTCAAGTAAGTGCTCCCTTTTTTTAAGTGTTTTATCTTTCAGTGCTTTATCTGGATCTCTTTTTTTGATCCTTATTATAGTTTTCCTTAGGGCAAGTGGTACAGTGGATAGAGTGTTCATGCCTGAAGTCAGACCGACATATTCCTGAGTTCAAATCTGACTTTAGACACTTATTATGTGACCCTTGGAAAATCATTTACCCTTGCCTGCCTCAGTTTCCCCATCTATAAAATAAGCTAAAGAAGAAAATAGCAAGTCACTCCATCATCTTTTCCAAGAAAATCCCACATGGGGTGATGGAGAGTTGGCCATGACTGAAACAATTGAACAACAATAATCTTCCTTGACACATATTTATTTGTCTCCTTGGTATACTCTAGTTAGAGTATAAGTCCCTTGATGACAAGAATTGTATGATATTTATGTTTATAACTTTAATATTTAACAGTGTTTTGCATACAATAGACATTTAATTATTGCTTGTTCAATTGAAATCATTACATATAGCAGGTAGCTGCTTAATAAATGTTTCAAATTGAATTGAATGAGGTCTTCAGATTCTCCATCCTTCCCATGAATCACTGTCATTTTTCATTTCCTCCTAGTCTTACCTCCTGTACCACTGAGGAGTCAAACAGATGAATGTAGTCTTCAAAAGGATGTTTCTTTTTAAGAGGTAAGAGTCAAGATATTTGGGTTTTAATACTTGCTTGTTCATTACTAACTGTGTGACAAGTCACATTCATTCTGAATACTAGTTTCCTTGTTTGGAAATGAAAGAGTTTATCAATTTCTAGTTAGAAGAGTTTAATCCTCGGAGTTTAATAACCTAGTAGCAATGTGATATTGGGTAAATAATTTAACCTCTGTCTATTTCAGTTTCCTCATCTATAAATAATGATAATAATAATAATAATAATAATAATAACACCTACTTCCCAAGATTATTGTGAAGATAAAATAAAATAATATTTGTAAAATAATTTACAAACATTAAAATGACATAATTTGCTAGATATTACTATTGTTATTGTCCAAATAATGACATCATTATCTGATAGTACAGACACAGAAAAAGTGCCACAATAGAAGATAATGGGTACTATAAAAGTACTGTATCTAAGGAGTAAAAGAATGTAATCAAAAGTACAAATGGATTGGAGATAGGATGCAGAGATAGAAAACAAACTACTTCTTTCACAATTTAATCTATCCATGAATATACCCATACATAATTTGTTCTGAAAACCAAAACTAATATAAACTAAAAATAAGAGGTTAAAATTCATTTAACCATAAATTTTTGGCAAGTATATTACATGATAGTTTTTTTGAAATAAAATATTTTTAAAATAACAATTATTTGAAAATTTAAATGTTGCTATTTTTCTCAAACTCATTTCAATATGTTTTGACACAGCCTAAAGCATCAGGGCACTCATTAGCTAGTGATACAATGATGTTTCTTCCATAAGACATAGGCTTATACTGTCACTTTGCTCATTTTTTAAAGGATTAGCCACAAAAAAAGTTTTAAGTAATTCATGAATATACTAGAAACTTTTGGGATAATTGTTTTAGATTTTTAAAATAGTCTAGATCTGTAATTTCTTTTGTGTTTATATAGTATTCCTTCTGAGAATCAGATGGGCAACTATTCTTCAAATTGAGTACTAAATGACTTCCTGATAGCTAGGTGGGCAGTATATATCAAAAGTGGAACTTAAACTGAGCCAGCTGACATAAGTATGTTTCTCTATTACCCTTCTGTGAGACGAAAGAATCTCTAGGAATATAAGTCTTACATGTTATAAAAATTTCATTCTGTTGAGGTAGCAAGTTAGCTTATTCTATTAAAGGAGTTTATAGAAAGGGGAAGAACAGGTAAAAATAAAAACCATAGGATCTATCTAGTATAGCAATCAGGGGATATAAAATGAATAGAAATTTCTTCAGCTAATAATATGTAATAATCAGTTCAAGTAAAACTAGAATAACTAGCATAATATCTGGCTTATAATAGGTTGTTAACAAATATCTATTGATAGTTTTGGTAAAGTAGACTAATAATGAAAACTCCTGGGGAAAATTTTGGCTCAGGCATTTAATAACTGTATGATTTTGGACAAGTCATTGGGTTTATTAAGACTCTCTGGACTAATGTTTGAGACCTTTATTTTTAGCTTCATAGAATCTATGAAATAGCTATGAGCCTCTAAGAAGCTGAAAGAGAAAACAAAACAAAAGAAGCCTTATTAAGAGTATAATTGGTAATTGCTCTATTGGATATGTGTGGGATAATTTTAAAATATTTTAATAATTCATTTTTTGATAATTCTTCAGGGTGATGAGTCACACATGGTGAAAAGACATGAATGGGTTACAATCTTTATAGAAGGAAGTTAGCTCCATACACAATGAAATCATGAATTCATTGACTTATCCAAATATCCATGGCTATGAGGGAACTCAAAAAACATGGTATAGGTGCTTAGATTTATGAGAGCTCACTCAGCTTTCTAAATCCATCTCATACTGATAAAAAAAAAAAAAAGTGTTAGAAAAATCTCAGTCAAACTATTTAACCAACGGTGAGATTTCTTCATCTAATGAGCTGAGCAAAACTCTGCCCTTGAGCAAGGAGCTGTTCTATCCATGTGTGGTACTGAATGTGTTTGCAGTGGCATGTTGACTACACTCCACTCCTGTTTGTATATTCAACAGTGTGTTAATTGTGTAAACACTCTGAAGCAGGATGACATTATTTCCACTGCCCAAAAACATTGCAAACACTATCAGCTTGTAGAGCGGAGACTTTTGAAGTAATTTTATTCCCTGGGCATTGCTGTACCTAAAGTAAGGGGCCAGGTGAAAAAGAGGAAAGGAAAAAAAAAAAAAAAAAAAAAGAAGGCCACTGAAAAGGGAGGGGGGAAGTTTTTAAATGAGCAGTTTTAGTCACTGAGAGGGAATAGGATATGTGGTATTGATTAACACTCCAAAATGCAGTACAGTTTTATGAGGGCATCTTCATGATCTATGCTTCTAGGTACCGAAAGCATTCTCATCATATAAAAATGATTGGTGAGAAGACTTACACTTCTTGCCTGGACAAGTCAACAGAAGGGCAACACACAGAAGAATTTATCTATCCTTGCCACAAATTTACCAGTGTGCTATTGATTCTTCTTGGGAAAAATATAGTACCCACTTCTCAAATACAACTCTCTGATGGCTTTATTAAAAGTCCTGTGAAGTTAAGAAAGACTGGATTGGCATGGTAGGGAAGGAATTTATTAAAGAGGCATTTTTTTCCACATCAAACTTTCATTAATGTGCTCTCTGGGTGGCAAAGGTTGTATTTTTCTCCCCAGATAAAGCATGAGGGGAAAAAAATGTAATTAATTGTGGTGGTAGATAGTCTCAGTATCACTAAAATGGCAGTATGTCTTCAATGAGAAAAAAAAAAAACACAAAACTTTTGTTTTCTACATATTATTCTTTAATTTCTCATTAGTGAAGGTATAAATGCTAGATTTCAATAAAATGGATATTTTTCTGATCCATAACATCTGAATATCAGTAGAGAAATTACTATTAGTTTATATCATATGCATATCTGTTGTTGTGGGGAAGATTGTGGTGTTACCATTTTTTGCAAATAGTCACCTTTTGATCCTTCTGGTGCTAGCATCAAAGTAATATGCCAGTTCACTTGAGTTGTGAGAAAAAATGAACTAAAAGAGAGTGTGTGTGACTCCGTAGAAAGAGTGCTAGATTTAGAACCACATCACCTAGGAATTACATCTATCAGCTTACCTATGTGACTTTACTCCTTTATTAGTTAAATGAGGGGAACATAAGATTAGATGATCTATGACATCCCTTCCATCTAAATAATAATAACAACAGCAATAATAACAATAACAATATCAACTAACGTTTAGATAGTGTTTTAAGTCTTGCAAAGAGCTCTGCATTTAGTATTATATTTGATTCTATAATGCATAGAAACAGCTTTTAAATCATTATACAAATGAGTTAATAAATATATAATGCATGTAAAGGGCTTTGCTATATTTAAAGTGCTATATACATGTCAGATATTATTAGCATTGCCTTCATTATTGTTGTATCCCTCTACCAGAGTGCAAGAGCTACATCAAGCAGATTCCTCTGAGTAGTTTTCAGATTCTTGACTCTTCTGAGTTCACTTTACCCCTTTCTGAATTTTACTTTATGTAGGTCAATGTGTAACTTTGGAAACACTGAAGAATAATGAATCCACATTTGGAATGCATTTTTTTGCATAAAAATGTTTCATTTCCATTTACTCAAATGGCAAGAATTAGATATAAACTGGTTTTTTTAAGATAATAGGCTGAAAAGTTTCTCCCTAGATAAAAGTAATACCTTATAATGTAGTTTAAAAAGCCACTCAAACACTGTTTTTATTATATATATATATATATAGCTGACTAAGATACTTTTTTTCCTTAATAAGTTATATTCAATTTGGTAACTACCCTTTTTTCCTCTTTGCCCCCGAAAGGAAAGAAAAACACACAGAGGCTCTAGGAAATTAAAGGTGCATGCCAGCATGTTAAAAAATGTTCCAATGACAGGACACAAATTATTTTAATACCACACCAACTGAGCTCCTGATACTTCACAATTCATGAACAAATTTTCCATTACTACAGAGTCATGCTTTTATTGACTAGAATAAAAACACTATTTGTATCTTTTTTATCCTGCTGTGTTTCTATTTTATTGGAAAAGTCCTGTAACAGGTATAACATCAGCTCAGATTACCAAGAAATCTATAAAATAGCTTCCTGCTACTACCTTTGGAGCAGATTGAAAGAATACATTATGATCCCACTGAGTCTCTGATAAAACTGTGATTCACAGGCCAAAATGATTTATCCTTACCTGTTAGGCTTCTGGGCTTTACCCATTCTATTAAATTATGAAAGCATTTCACTTGTATTGATTAGCAATGTTGGGCATGACTAAGGTGTTTAGATGGCAAAATTTAGGCAAAAACTTTGGATTTGAGGGGAAAAAAAGCAAAAAACCCATAGCAACAATCTTACAAAAGATAATTATTTTCATAAATGATTGTATTCATAATAACCTGGAGAGTTTGGAAAAGCCTAACCTAGTAAGAAGCAGGAAATTATGGCTGAGATACCATCAATGACATTTGAAATATCAATGAAAATTAGAAAGGTCTCATAATTAGAGGAAAGAAAGTGTTAAAATGCTCATAAAAGCTAAGCCAATAAGTTCTATAATGATTTTAATTTCTGTTCTTGGGAAAATTTTATTATAGATTATTAAAGAAATACTGGCAAACATTTAGAAAGTAGAGCAGTGATTATAAAGAATCAGAATAACTGTATCAAGAACAAGTCATTAAATGTTCTGCATGACTTCACATGTATAATAATTAGTAAATTACTTGCCTTAGCAAGGAGAATAAGAAGAGAATTTGAAATTCAAAATGTAAAAAAAAAAGTCTATTTTTGTTTACATGTAATTGAGAAAAAATAAAATTAAAATTAAATGTAAAAAAAATAATTAGAAGAACAAGTCTTGTCTAAGTTCATTTCCCTTTTTGATAGAATTATTAGGTTGGTAAATGAGGGGATTGGTATGGTTATATTTTACCTAGATTTTAGCAAACTGATAAATTATTTCATACTATTCTTATAGATAATATAGAAAGACATGATATAATTAGCTATATTCATAACTAGTTGGATGGCTGGATTCAAGAGTAATTGTTAATGATCCAATATCAGCATGGCACTTGTTGACTTCAATGAAGGAGTGCAGGATTCTGTTCGTGGCCCTTTTTTTTCTAAATTTTATTCGTAGGGTGGCTAAAGACATAGATGGGATGCTCAATAAATTTGCAAATTGCATAAAATTTGGATTGATAGCTAATATGCAGGATGACAGTCAAGCTCCAAATATCTCAACAGACCAGAGCACTGAACTATATTTAAGAAGATGGAATTCAATGGGTATAACTGAAAAGTTGCATAATTGGGAATAAATTATCAACCCTGTAAGTGTGAGATGCAGGAGGTGTGATTAAACAGTAGTTGTTAAAAAAAAAAAAAAAAAAGTACAGGTATTTTATCACACTATTTACTCAATATAAATCAGTGGTATGATATAGAACCCCCAAAGTGAGTTTGATCCTAGCCTGTTTTGAGCTTCTGGGTATAGAGATTTTGCCCTCTTTAAACCTCCTCTGGAAGATTATATTCAGTTTTTGTCACCATGGCTTAAGAAGGACATTGATACATTGGAGAGCATGAAGAGAAGTATAAAAAGGCATTGAGTCCATGTAATATGAAAACTGGGGATGTTTGACTTGGAAAAGACTGGAGGTGAAAAAGGAAGGACGAGACCATTATCTTCAAGTATTTAAAAAACTGTCATGTAAAAAAGGGCTTAGATTCACTCTATTTCATCACAGAAGAAAAAAACAAGAAAGGAGTGGAAGCTGCAAAATAGCAAATCTAGATCTGCTCATCAGAAAAAATTTCCTAAGACTTAGAACTGCTGAAAGTGAAATCATCTGCTTTCAGAGAATAGCTACCAATCTTTAAGCATTTATTAAGCACGGTTTTTAATATTTGCAGTATTGTGTTAGGTGCTAAGGATAAAAAAAAAAACCCCAAACAAACCATAAAACACTGCCTTCCCTCAAGAAGGAAGATGGCATTTTAAAAATATATGATGTATATAAATATATAAGTAATAACAACATGAGTAAAATTTATATGCATAAGATATGATAAACATACATATATATACATCATGCATGGTAAATGGTTAAATTCCATATACATATAGATAAATGCAAGTTAATTTAGTGGGGAGTCAGTAACAGCTAGAATTGGGAAAGGATGTCTGACAAGCTTTGAAAGTATTAATTAAATAATTTAAAGGCATTTAATTTTTATAACAAGACTCTCATGGAAGGGAAGGCTTTAATAGGCCTAATATATATAGGTGAGGAAACTGAAGGTTATGGGACAAGTTAGAAGTAGAGTTAACTTTAGAATACAAGTTTTGATTCTCCTATTGCTAGACTCTTAGGGGGAAAAAGTTAAGCAGTTTGTTATACAGAGAAGAATCATTATGATGTGTTTCCAATATCTTTTTGTCTAATTTCAAATAGTATTGGGTTAAATGATAAAAGGGAGTGTGACACAGTTTTTTTTCCCCCCTGTTTAGTCAGTTACCAAGATAATACAGTAAATGGGGCTTGATAGTTTGTTTTTAAAGATTTTTAGTGTGTAAAACGAGTAATTTTTCCAGAGCTGGACAGTTTTGACTTACTGATAATAGAGGAATGCATTAATACTGACAATAAAGAACCAGGACTTAAAATTGATTAGTACATATTCAATCTGATCCTCCATGTGCTTGAGGATGGACTTTTGGAAAACTCTCTGGAGGACTGCATGAGGCTGGGAAAAATTCTCTGTCAAATTGAAAAGCTACTAAGGGAGAATGTTTATTTTCTCTATTTTATCTTTCCCATTCCCTACAGTTTCAGGCTTTTGATGTGCTGGTTATGTATAATATCTGTGTTCCTGAAAACTGTTAAAAAAAAATTTGGGAAATTTGATCTCTTTCCTTTGTTGATTCATGTTCCAGTTTCAGAGATGATTTAGCTTCATCTAGACTTGCCTTTACTTTAGTTGAGGGTCCTAAAACATTAATTTAAGTTTTTCTGCCTCTAATTTCTGTCCAAAAGAGATCTGCCTAAATGCATAGAGCTGTTATATCTAATGGAAAACTTTAATGAAACTTATGTAAAGAATCCCTTGTAATGTAAATAATGAACTTCTACTTATTTGTTTCATGCTTTTTTTCTGTATAGTTTATATTCACCTACCAAACCAGCCTAAGTCATTAAAGCCATCCTATTATATAGTGTCCAAACCAAAGGAGGATTGCTAATTGATGAGGTTTCTCTAAATGTTCTTATTTCCTGGCATAACTATTAATTTTATCAGAACCTCAAAATACTACAAAGCCTCTACAGCAGTTTGAAACAGATGAAGTAGAAAAAACTAACTGAATGAAAAAATGCATATTGTCTAGAAATTCAATCGATGGATTTAATCTATCAATATGTGTAAGTTATAGATAAATGTTATGGATAGAAAATACCTAAGAGAACTGCATAATAACAGAATGGGGACAGCTAGGTGGCACAGTGGGTAGAATGTGGCCTGGAGCCAGGAAGATGAGTTCAATTTTTTCCCCAAATGCTTGGTAACTGTGTGATATTGGGCAAGTCACTTAATCCCATTTACCTCAGTTTCCTCCTCTTTAAAATGAGCTGGAGACTTCTGGGCCAAGATGGCAGAGAAGAGGTGCACAGCTGCTTGAGCTCTGCATTTTCTCTCAGAATTTACTTCATGACAAGCCTCGAAATTAATGCTTGACCAGAAAAGAAACCCACAAATAATCACCAACAGAAGACATCCTTGAAATTTGCCAAAAAAAAAAAAAAATCTATGTTTTCTCAGGTGAGGGGATGAACAGACTGGGCACAGCCTGTGGGCAAGCAGCAAGAGCGAGGCACAAAGCTCACACTGTTCAGACAGGAGGGGGAGGGGTGCCATCTCTTCTGTTTCTGCAAAACGACCTTTACCTCAGTGTGGATATTCCATCTTGTCAGCAAGCCAGGAGCAGCAGAGAAGGTATAAACACTAGAAGTAAAGAATAAAACCCTGGAAAGCTAGCGTCTCTTGGGACCTGGACACCCCCACCCCCACACGGAGTACTCAGTGGGTTCTTAGAGCCTCAGAGTGCAGATGCAGCACAGCCATTGCTGTCCTGTTAGTGCCTCGTTGCTGTCTGCCACAGTCTGTAGAGAAAGTCCAGTAACACCATCCAGCCCTCCTCTATCCCCCCCCAAAACAGACCTATTGTTTCTCTTGTCAATTTGTTTTCTTCAATTCCCACTCTGACAAAATGAACAAAACATTTAAAAGGGCTCTAACCATTGACAGTTTCTGTATGGATAGAGAGCAGAATTCAAACCCTGAAGAGACTAAAAGCAGACTGTCTCCAGAGGAATCCCCTAAGGGGGATATGAGCTGCTCCTCAATACACAAAACTCTCATAGAGGAAATCAAAAAGGCTCACACAAGAGAGATAGAAGAGAAATGGGAAAAGGAAAGGGAAGATTGGCAAGAGAGTCTGGAGAAGTTATCCCATGCATTTAAAGACAGAGTGGATAAAGAAAACAAATTGTTGAGAAATAAAATTAGTGAGTTGGAAAAAGAAAACAGCTCTCTAAAAAATAAAATTGATGAAATGGAAAAAAAATTCCATAGAAGATAAAAATTCAATTGGACAATTACAAAAAGATATTTAAAAAGTGAGTGAAGAAAATACATCATTGTAAAATTAGACTTGAACAAGTAGAAATGAATGACTCAAGGAGAAACCAAGAAGTAGTCAAGCAAAATCAGAAAAATGAAAAAATTGAAAAGAATGTCAAGTACCTTATTGGAAAGACAACAGACCTAGAAAACAGATCCAGGAGAGACAATTTGAGAATAATCGGACTCCCTGAAAAATGTGAGGAAAAAAAGAGCCTGGACACTATTTTCCAGGAAATTACCAAAGAGAACTGCCCAGACGTTTTGGTAACAGATAGTAAAATAGATATTGAAAAAATTCATCCATCACCTACTGAAAGGGAGGTCAAGTCAAAACGCCAAGAAATATAGTGGCCAAGTTCAAGAACCATCAGATGAAGGAAAAAATATTGGAAGCTGCTAGAAAAAAGCAATTCAGATATGGAGGAGCCACAATAAGGATAACCCAGGATCTAGCAGCGTTCACATTAAAGGAACGAAGGGCCTGGAATATGATATTCTGAAAGGCTAAGGAACTTGGTATGCAGCCAAGAATAACTTACCCAGCAAAAATGAGCATCATTTTCCAGGGAAGAAGATGGACATTTTATGAAATAAATGAATTCCATCTATTCTTGATGAAAAAAATAGACCTAGATAAAATGTTTGATCTTCAAATGCAGAACTCAGGAGATTTCTAAAAAGGTAAAAAAGAAATCTTGAGAACTATATTTCTGCCATAAAGATATGTAAAGAACACATGTATAATTTGTCCTAGAAACTAGAGGTGGAAAGGAAATTATAGCACAAAAAAGGGTAAAGTGGTGGTACTACATCTCATGAAGAGGCAAAGGTAACCTATTATATCTGAGAGCAAGAAAGGAGCGGGATGAACGTAGTATGTATCAATAGACATATGCGATTCATGGTGAAACTTTTTCCACTTCATTGGAAAGTGGGAGGGAAGGAGTAATCTAAAGGGAAGGGGATATAGAAATTGT